>NC_050525.1:7419575-7423407 GCF_002922805.2 Oryzias melastigma
TAAATTAAAATGTATTTTTCTTAGGGGTGTAACAATTAATCGACTTAATTGATGAATGAATTTCTATTCCTGGATTCAACCAGATCGATCTGTCTGAGACTAGTTGTTAATTGAATCAAACCATACCCTTATAAAAGCGTTTCCATTCAAAGAATCGGATCATTCAAAATGAACACAGACTATGAATCAGATCGGCAACAACAAATTATAATATCAGGTTAAATCGAATTGTTACACCCCTACTTTTTCTGAATTTTTTGAAGAAAGGATTTCAAAAGCTACACCCTCAGATCTATGGTTGCCTCACCCTTCATCTGAAGAGAGGCTGTGTTTGTCCTCCACGGGTGGAGGGGGCAGCATGTCCAGGAAGTGCAGCGATGCAGAACAATGCAGCAGACGAGAGCCGCCAGCAGCTTTACAGCAGTCTGGTGGACAACAGGAGAAAATACGGTCAAAATATCTGGAGGATTAGCTCTGGGCTTAAGACAGAACAGAGTCCTGGATTTTAGAGAAGTGAAAACGTGCAAACAGAAGAAGCGTTGCTGTACCGGGCCCCGGTGTGTGGCTGAGGCGTTGCTTGTAGACACACGCCTGACTTCTGGATGGTAGCACAGGAACACTATTGACTGCATGTAACTCTGAGGGGGAAATAAAAGCATTTGCTCATTCACTGATTTGACCTCTACAAATAGAAGACGAAAACTTCAGACCATGACTCTCCATCCACCATGACTCACTATTCACAATGACTCACTATCCACTATGACTCACTATCCACCATGACTCACTATCCACCATGACTCACTATCCACCATGACTCTCCATCCACCATGACTCACTATCCACCATGACTCACTATCCACCATGACTCTCCATCCACCATGACTCACTATCCACCATGACTCGGCATCCACCATGACTCTCCATCCACCATGACTCTCCATCCACCATAACTCTCCATCCACCATGACTCTCCATCCACCATGACTCACTATTCACCATGACTCTCCATCCACCATGACTCACTATCCACCATGACTCACTATTCACCATGACTCTCCATCCACCATGACTCTCCATCCACAATGACTCTCCATCCACCATGACTCACCTTGCTTGTTGGGCTTCTTCTCCCAGCACTCCCTCAGCACTCCCATCCTCGGCTGAGGGCGGATGGCCTGTTTCCACGGCAGAGACTCCCGACTGCTGGCAGATGAGGAGTTGGAGGGAGACTGAGGGAATATCTGAATGCTTTCCTGTCCTTGTTGGAGAGGCAGACCGTGAGGCATTTTAGGAGAACGTCCCGGACTGTTGAAGGTCTTGAGACTGCTGCCTGTGAGGTCAACGTAAAAGGTCCCGTAGACGCCACAGCGGTCTGTCACCATGGGAACAGTGCAGTCCCGGCTGTTGCTGCGCTTGGATGAGTCCGGGAGACCTGATGTGACATGAACGAAAAAAAAAATCCCTTTGACTGGATCATTAATGACCATTGATGGGAGCTTTTCAGTACCAGTCAAGTTGAACAACCGAATCCTTTAGCGCAGGAGTGTAAAAATCAATCGCACAAGGGGCCAAAATCCCCCAAAAAAACGAACAGGAAAAACATTTATTGAAAACTCTAAAACTACATTAAAACCATAACTTTTTAACTTCACTATGAACTAGATATATAGCATCACCTGAAATTAAAAGTGTGAATGCTGTAGCTGAATTTGACTGCTGAAGATGTTAGTGCTGATAACTGAAGATGCTGAAATTGATACCTAAAATCACTGAAGCTGATAGCTGAAATAACTGCAGCTCATAGCCAGCTAAAATATTAATTGAATACCAAATTAGAGTAAAAAAACAAACAAACAAAAAACTTAGGTTAGCAAAAACAGCTAGTATGTAGCAGAAAAAAATAGCTAAACTTTAAAATAGCCTAAAAAACACTTACAAAATAAGTTGAAATTAGACAAAACAGCTAGTATGTAAATATTAGCTAAACTCCAAAATAGCCTAAAAAGAAACAAAAACAAAAAAAGCCTAAATTAGCTAGTAGAGTTTAGCTAATATTTCAGCTAGCATGTAGCTGAAATATTAGCTAAACTCCAAAATAGCCTAAAAAATCTTAGTAAATGCCAAAATAGTCCAAAAAGCTAGGAGCCAATTTTAAAAACTTTAAAACCGTAACTTTTTAACGTAATTATGAATAATAAAAAGGCAGGAATATTATTCCTGAATAAAAACCTTAAATAACTTTTAATATTTTACTCTCTATAAAAATATATTTTGTCAAAATTATACAAGTTAGAAATGAGCGCAAGATAACATCTGGTCATTAATAACAACAAAATAAAATGATCTGGAGGGCCGGATCCGGCCCCCGGGCCTTGACTTTGAAACGTGCTTTATCACCACTAATCCACCATTAGAATTAAGTATTAGTCAGTGTTTATTCAAACAGGAAGCAAACTTTAGCAAGTCCCAAGAACTGCTTTCACATTGTTTTACCCCCCAGTCCTCCCTGTGAGGGTCATGTAGAGTGAAAACTCACTGGTGCTCTTGATTCCAGGCTGTTTCTGACCCTGAGCCCATAAATCCTGATACTTGTGCTTGAAGGCAGGTCTCCAGCTTCCAGATATCCATGGAGAATCTGGAGCTGCCATCCTGAAGATGAATCAGAACACCGTAGGTAACCAAAGTGTTAAAGAAACTGAATATTTGAGAGGAACCTGAACATCTTTTGTAAATGTGTATGATCATATTATGAAATGTTTTCACAAAGTTAAAAAATGTAAAAACACTATTTTTTTAAACAAATGACTTTGTTTTTTGAGTTTTTAACATGAATGTTTGGCATTTTTCTCATGAAAGAGAACAAATGTAATAAGAAGTCATCACATGGTAGCTGGTCCAGCCTCCCGCCTCTGTACCTGTGTTTGATGATGAGATCTTCATTGGCCAGTCTGCAACCACCTGAAGAAAAGAAAAGAAAAATCCAGCATCTATTACCTTTTCACTGATCAGAATATCACTTTCTTACAGATTTGCATTCTTCTCAACTATTAGTGACTCTAATCACTAATCGCTAATCACTAGTTAGTGAAGCTAATCACTGTTTGTTTACACACACACCCTTCATTTTGCCTGGTCCAGGTAACAGCTTGCCGGTCTTGCTGTGGCGTCTGAAAAGGAAGACGGCTGCGACCACAAGGGTGCAGCACAGGAAGGCGCTGAGGAAACCAATCACCACAGGATTGTGAAGCAGATCCATGAGATGGACCAGGTCTCGGCTTTGCTTGTCTGACTCGCTGAGGCTGCGTGTCTTTGGGTCTGAGTGAGAACGGAGAAAAAATATTGAGATGTGGTTTCATTGTGTTGATAAAAGCATACATTGACAACACAGCCCAGATGTGGGCGGAGATTACAGACGATTGGCTCACTGATCACAAACTCCTGAGGGTCACTGAGCGTGCCCACTCCAGCTCCATTGACGGCTGCCATGATGATCCAGTACTGTCCTCCTGCTTTCAGATTGGAGACATTGAGGCTGATCTGGCTGCTGTCCACCGTCCAGTTTTGATATTGCTGTTCTTGAGACTCCACACACCACACCTGGAGAAGCAGGTATGGCATCTTTATGAGTGTTAAGCAGCCTCACATCTTTACATCAAGTTTACTCAGAAAACTGTTTTCCAGTTTTTATGCATTTTAGTAAACAAAACACTTGAGCTGGACATCTAATCATCATAAAACATTGGTAGGATTTGCATGGATCTTGACTTTCCAAAGTTCCTGTAAATTTTTATCATGTTCCCACCAAAATAAATAATAAACAGTTAGAATA
>NC_050525.1:7423445-7429263 GCF_002922805.2 Oryzias melastigma
TACCCTGTTTCTTCTCCCAATAAACTTTTGCACGTGGATCCGAACGCCTCAGCTGCCGTTTGTGACACCATCAGTACCTGATGCTGCGGGCCATAAAAAAAAGTTTTTTCTAAAAATACTTAGGGGCTCCGTAAAAAAAAAAATTGTTTACAAAAATAAAGGTTAAGGGCTCTGTCAAAAAAAAGTTTTAAAAAAAAGTTCTTTCTACTAACCATAACTTTTTTTTTTTTAGTAAAAACTAAAGTAAAAAAAAAAAATTCTGGTTAGTAACTGATGCACACCAAATAGTAACTGATGCACACCAAATAGTAACTGTTGCACACCAGTTACTATCTGGTGCGCAACAGTTACTATCCAGATTTTTTTTTACTACTTTAATTTTACCCCCCCCCCCAATTTTTTTTTTCTAAAAATTGAATTTAAAAAAAATGTTCTGGTTACTAATTGATGAGCGCTAGTTACTATCTGCTTCACATCCGTTATTTACCATAATTCTTTTTTTTCTTTTTTACTTCATTATTTTTTCAGTTTCACTTTAGGAGCTCCATACATTGGGGAATAATACACACAATCAATATTTTTAAAACCATGTTTTCTAAATGATTCCCACCGTTTGGTTGAGCGGGCAGTTAAAGGGTTAATTTTGTGGAGAATATTTAATTAAAGATTTCGAGATATCCCTGTAACTCTTGTGCTACCCCAGACATGTTTACACTAAAGTGGGGTCACAATAATGATGAAAAGGAGTAAACACCATCTAACGCCCAGCTTTGTTGTAGAGAGTCTGCCCTGAGACTTGAAGGTCAAGAGTTCAAATCCACGACAGAGAGGTTGGTTTGGGGGTTAAACCACCAAATGGTTCCTAAGTGCGGCTGTGTCTGCAGCTCACCACTCACTCAGGGGTTTGGTCAATGTGTGTAAAGGTGTGAGAAGACCAAACTTCAAAGGTGCGTGACAGCTAATGGAACTTTAACCTTCTTTTTTTCTTCCCCAGATTGAGCTGATGAGAAACTTTAACTTAACAAAGAGTCACATATGGAGAGAAAATAGACTCATTTTTGTACATGTGAATACACAAGTACACAAAGTAATGCACAACATGCATTGTATGGGTTTCAAATCAAGAATTATACACATACAAATTCAAAGTTACACACAGATCAGAGTCTATTTTCTCTCCACATCCCTGTGACTGAAAAACCTCAATGACTGTGGTGGATGACGTGACTTTAGACATAATGACCTCTGTATTGTTGTGGGGTCTGGTTCTAGCAGTGAGGAGTGCTGGGATTACCTGGTATCCCTGTATGATCCCATTGTGGGTTTCAGGAGGTGGAGGCTCCCAGCTCAACCTGATGGTGTTGTTCTGGTCATGGTTCACCGTCATGGACACAACCGACGGGGGTGCACTGGGTACTGAGCAAGAAGAGTTTCTATAAACTCCATAGCATTGTTGATGAACACATAGTAGTAAGTTATTACATGAGGTCCTGGTCAAGTTCTCACCGATCTCTGGGACTCTGAGGTCTTGTGTGTTGCTTTCTCTTCCGTACAAGTTGCTTCCGTAGGGGCGAACTTTAAACTCATACTTATATCCTCTCTTCAAGGGGCCTACTTGAGTCTGGAATTTGGGCATGGTGACCTTTTTAGCTGCCCAGTCTGAGCTGGAAGGGAGAACAGAGCGGTAGAGGACCTCAAAGCCGTCAAGGTAGTGTGGCTGGGATGGGACGTTCTGGGGCTGGGGGGAACCAAACCAAGAAAAGATCAGACACTGAATGTTTTAACCAAGAGAAATTCACTGAAGTTTCATACCTCCCATTGAACTAAAGATATGTTGGACCCTGAGGCCACGACGGTGACGTTTTCCAGAGTCACCCGCAGAGCTGACAGCTCTTTGTGGAAGTCTCTTTGCTCAGTGTTCGCAGACACTGGAACAAGGAAAACACGTTTAATCCCAGATCAAGTCTTTTACAGAAATCCCAGAGCCAAGAAGTCTCCTCCCACAGCCTCAATGATTAGCGACCAGTGGCCCTCATTCCTGCGACCATGAGAGGCTAGCTCTGTAGCACATCAAGGTCGATCTTCCCACAGACTTGGACCTTCACCAGTTCGCATACCGTATGAATAGATCCACCAAGGAAACCAATGATATAGTTCTGCTTTCAGTGCAAAAGTCCCAAACAGACTGTGAGAAACTGGTTACTCTTTGCTCCCCCTCCTCTCATGTATTACTGGATAAACAACTTCCTCACAAACTGGAGACTGTGAGACTTGGTCCCCACCTCTCCTCCACCCACACATTTAGCATTGGCTCCCCACAGGGCTATGTGCTAAACCCCTTGCTGTACTGCTTCTACACTCATGACTGCAGTCAAACCCAAAGCAATAATCACATCAAGTTTGCAGATGACACCGTGGTTGGACTCAACTAGAGAGTGATGAGATTATCTACAGGGAGGAGGTCTTGAAGCTGGTCTTCAGAGAACAATCTCACCCTAAACACCAGAAAGACTAGAGGTCATCAACGAACGAGTCCCCTCCACATCAATGGTGAGCATGTGGAGAGGCTCTACCTTCTACTGCTCATTCATCGAGAGCCTGCTGAACTACTGCATAGGAGAGTTGTAGATCCATCCATCCCTACCTTCAACTAGAAGATGTGCGCTGGCAGTGACCTTGCCAGCATCGTTGGCTGCAGTGCACGTGTACTTTCCTGCGTCTTGAGCTGTGATATAAAAGAGCTGGAGGGTGTGGTCTGGTTTCACAAGATACCTGCAAACAGAAGACAACAGACTCAGGTGGAATCCTTCAAACAATCCTTAAAGCCGTTAACATTTAATCAGTAATGACTTTATTCTATCATGACTTTTTAAAGTTATAAAACTGATGTTGTCATGTATTTCCAAGTGCAGGCAGCTACTTGCTAATGTAGCTAACCTGCGACTTTTGATGATGTCATCGAGTGGGTGTGTCATGTGCCATGAAGTGCCATAAACCAGGACGAAAAACCAGAAGAAAATGTTTACAATTGTAAGGATTCTTGTGAATTAACTTTTTGCTCTTGTCTGAAGGGTTTAAAGCCACGAATACAGCTCTGCAGAGATTTATTGGTAGTTATTGTTTGAATCCTGCGTGAAGCTTTAGTCATCTCTTTTACCTGCCATTGGGCAGAGCCCCCCCCTCTCTGCTCCAGACCACTGCAGGAGGAGGATCACCTGTTGCTTGACAGTAGAAGTGGGCGGAGTCTCCCGCCATGACAGAGGCATTTTCTGGTTTCAGTGTCAACACTGGCTTTGCTGCAAACAGAGAACAGAAAGACTTTTATAAGTAAAGTAAAAACAAACAAATATGGTTAAAATCATAAAGATTTACCCAGCACAGACAGCCGAGCCGCCCTGCTCTCTCTCATCCCCATGATGTTTGTGGCCACACACACATAGGCACCAGAGTGGTTCTTCTCTACTGAGGCTATAATCAGCTTCCCACTGAGCTCCTGCAGCGAACACAGACACGGAGGTTCAGAACATACACTCAAACAAATGAAAATGTGAAAAACAAAAACAAAAAAAAGAGATTTTTTATTATGGTATATGCTGGTATTTAGAAATGTCTAAACTTTGAGGAGCTGATCTGGTTTCTCCTGTCAGTATTTATCTGTCCTCTCTAGATGATTCTCTCAGTTCTCAGGTGCAGGTTATCCGGTTCTAGATGGACTTCTGTTCTTGCAGACTCTACAGTCTCCCTTTCTATTATCAGTAGGGCTGTGCATGTTTATGCGTGAACGGAGTAATTAATAAAACATCATTTATTTGTTAATATTTATTAATCGTTCTCAGACGTCCTGAATAAAATAAACGTAAACTTTTTGTTTACATCCTGTGATTAAGATTTTAATAAATTAGAAAGATAATATAGCATTTATCTGTAGTTTGTGGACAAAACCGACCTTCTATTTTAATAATAAGAGCTGTCTGCTACTAGAAATCCAACAAGGAAACTGACCATTACTTTATTTTGAGATGGGACCAACATGAATTTTCCTCAATAACGAGGATCGGCGTTGTCTGAAAATTGAGGAAACTGCACGGTTCTCCGTGAAAGTCCCGCCCTCTGTCGCCATGAGAGTCGAACAGTTCAGAGAAGACAGACACGCCCCCACCTGTGAGCAGCCAACCTGAAATCCAGCTGGATCAAACTTCTCCCAAAAGAGAGGAATTGTTATTTTTTGGGCTGCGGAGTGTGACTTTAGCCATGTTGATTAGTTTGTTGACAAATTCTATTCTTGTTTTTTTTTTTTCATAAAATTAAACCTAAAAATTTAATTCTAAGGTGTATAAGCAGTTAGTTAAACATTTTTGGGATTTCCACAGCAAAAGAAATCAATTTTTTTCAGATATAATTTTCTGTTTTTGAATGATTTTATGCTTAGTGTTTGAATATAACATGGAAAAATGACAAAATAAAGGTAGTGCCACATAGGTACGGTTGTGCTGATTCTTTCAAATTGAAAATACAAAAAAATTCAAATAGACAAGAACTCAGCTTCAGACTCAAGGTTCCAAAGAGATTAAAATTTTTTTTCTAAATGGACAATTTTCCGTGTGATTTCATATTATGATTATTTGCACATAATAAGTGGCTGGCAAATACAGTAAACAAAAAAAGAGTAGTGTTGATTAATCTCGATTATTTTTCTTCCAGATTTGCAATTCATTAGTGTTTTTTTTTAATCGATTCCCGGCCCTAATTATCAATAAAAGAGTTCTCACAAACACAAAATTGAGAAACAAATTCACAATGTGAGTAAATGTGTCTAAATCTGATCTGAGAACATGTGGATTAAAGTATTTTCTTTTCACATTGCAGTCATGTTGATTTTTTAATACATATTTTGTTGGTTCTAGGAAGTGCCAAAGCACAAAGAGGAAGTCTTCATACAATTTGATTTTTTCTTTGACTAAATGGTGCTTTGTTCACAATTAATTCATTATTTATTATATTTTTAGTGAGGGGGGTATGTATTGGAAGTTCAAAATAATCAATTAAATTAAACAAAATAAATCATTAATTGTGGTGTCATGAACTTCAAAGTAAAGCATGCCCAGCCTTACAATGTAGCGATGGTCTGTGATGTTGATGGGTATGCCATCCTTCTTCCACATGACGTTAGGAGCTGGATGTCCCACTGGGGGGACACAGTTTAGAACAGCAAGCTCGCCCTCTGCCACCTCCACATCTTTAGGTTGTTCACTGAACTCGTCCTGTAACGCTGCAGAGACACAGGAACAAATCGGGCCAGTCACATCCCTGACTGTGATTGGCACTGATGGACAGCAGGGGTCCCCAAACTTTCTCTTCTGAGGGCCACATGACTGTAAAAGCCAAAATTCACCAAAACAGCTAGCATAAAGCTAAAATATTAGCTAACCTCCAAATTTTCAAAAACAAAAAAAGCCTTAGCCAAAACAGCTAGCATGTAGCTGCAATATTAACTAAATACTAAATTAGTCAGCAAAATGGTCAGATTTGAATCACTATTAAACCAATAAATAGTCTATCCTCTCCCATCATAGTTCAGACTAGAGAAGTTTGGAATAAAAAGTCCCGTTCCATATAGGTCTCGACCAGCATCGATCAGCTGATAGTTTGGGGACCCTTGATGTACAGAGGAAATAATATTAATGTCACTTTTACTCATATTAAAGAAAGCCCAAAGTAAATGTGATTTAATTCATTCATGTTTGTGAACGCTCATCAGTCATAAAAACATCGATTTCCTTTCACTGATTTCAAAATAAAACTCCATAAGAGCTTTAGC
>NC_050525.1:7429299-7431630 GCF_002922805.2 Oryzias melastigma
ACACACACTGATTAATCCTAATGATCACAATACCAGCTACAAACTCAAGATAAAACCTGCACACAACCAAGTCTTACCAGCAATGTGCAGTGATGCATTGCGGCTGACAGCCTTCCCAGCACTGTTACTGGCAACGCAGGAATACACGCCCTCGTGTGATGATCCACGCCTGGCCCCTCCCACACTCAAAAAGAAAAGGTTCCCGTCTGACAGAACCATGGGTTGCAGCTGGCCGTCTCCCTCTCTGGTTCTGAGGGGCTGAGCGTTGCGTAGCCACTGGATGGTGGGCTTTGGGCTGCCGTCTGCACGGCAGGAGAGCGTGGCGGGATTGCCAGCTTTCACCACGACATCAGAGGGCTGGTGGACTATGAGGGGGGGGATGTCCTCCCCGTGAACCCTGAGGCCTGAAAAAGAAACTGTTGATGATAGAGAGGGTCAAACATTCGATTTGAACTGATTCCACATATTTAGACAGCAGGTTTTAAGATGGTTCAAAGGTAGAACTGTCAGTAAGGGTCTGTTTCTGGAAAGAGAAAGTTAAAAGGATTTCAAATCATGTGGAGTACGTACATACAAACATATTCTGACTCCATAAACCCATCAGCAGGCATGCTTTAACCTTGCTGCCATAAACAATGTCTATTTACAGCCGGCTCCAGTGGAATGCCATTGTTTGAACTTCCCATGAAGACGAATGATCAGATTGGAGGAAACGGGAAGAATGCGATCAGCTTCCTGACAGGAGAGGAAAGTCTCAGGAACATCAGCTTCAGAGACAGAACATTACACACGGATAATCCCAAAAGATCACCTTTAAAGACAAAACTTGTGTTTTTCTCATGATGGAGGAAATATATAAATTAATTTGAGATTAAAACTCCGTCTGAATATTTCTTTATTTAGATCGTCCTGGATGAGAATAAATTGCAAATTTTTATCTTTAATCGATTCTTGGAGACGTGAAAAAAGTCTCACCTCAGGTTTGAGGTAAATGTGGTTTTGTGTGAGCGTAACAAGTGGTGTGAGTGGAATTAGGAACGATTACTGCGTATAGTTAGTTTCAAGCTGTTGTCATTTTATTTTGTGCATGTTTGTGTTTTTTAGAATTTCAGAATTTTTTGTATGTGTGCACAAAAAGTACAAGTTACAAATCCAGAATTATCCATCCATCCATCTTCTTAACCGCTTCTTCCCTTTCGGGGTCGCTGGGTGCTGGAGCCTATCCCGGCTACTGAAGGGCGAAGGCGGGGTACACCCTGGACAGGTCGCCAGTCTGTCTCAGGGCCTCAATCACACACACATTCACTCTCACATTCACACCTAGGGGCAATTTAGAGTCACCAATGAACCTATGAAGCATGTTTTTGGATGGTGGGAGGAAGCCGGAGTCCCCGGTGAAAACCCACGCATGCACAGGGAGAACATGCAAACTCCACACAGAAAGGTCCCAGCCGGGATTTGAACCGGGGCCTTCTCGCTGTGAGGCGAGAGCGCTAACCACTGCGCCACCGTGCAGCCCATCCAGAATTATGCACGCACAAATCCAAAGTTACGAAAGAAACAAGAATTATGCCTGACAAATCCAAAGTTATGTGCACAAATCAACATGTCATGATCCAGTGCTTCAGTTTTGTCATTTTCTGTTTTCTGTCAGTCCCACCGTGTTCAGGTTAAATCATCCACAGCTGTCTTCATTTAGTTAATCAACCTCAGTGTATTTAAGTGTCTGGTTTTCAGTTCTCACTGTCAGGTCATCAACTCTGCTCTGTCACTGGTTTGGGGTTTGCCTGGTTTTGTCATGGTTTAGTTTATTTAAGTAAATCTTTGAGTTTCTGCCACCATGTCTTGTCTCCTGCGTTTGGGTCCTTCACCACCATCCCTGATACAACAATTATTCACGCATAAATCTTAAATTAGGTACAAATCCAAAATAACATACCCACAAATCCAAAGTTATGCAAACAAATCGGGAATTATTCACACACAAATCTTAAGCTTCACACAAATCAAGAATTACCCATGGAAAAATCCAAAGTTACGCATGAATCAACAATTACGATCAAACAAAGCCAAAGTTATGTGCACAAATCAACATTTACGCACCCACAAATCCTAAGTAATGCACAAATCCAGAATTACGTACACACAAATAAAAAATGATGCACGCACAAATCCTAAGTAACGCACAAATCCAGAATTACGTACACAAATAAAAAAGGATGCACGCATAAATCCAAAGTTACGCACAAATTAAGGATCACGCACACACAAATATGGGTGAGTCTATTTCCTCTCTATAAATATCAAAGGGTTGTGAGCTGTTGACTCAAA
>NC_050525.1:7435858-7444596 GCF_002922805.2 Oryzias melastigma
TGAGTGTTTTACCGGCACCATGAGTGAGAGTGGTGTGTGTATGAGTGACGATCCTCACAGTGTCGGCTGTTCTGTGGTTCGGAGCTGTGAAAATATGGTAGTCAAAATGTTGACACCAACTGGTCTCCATAACCTGCGTGTGCCCCTCTTACTCCAATCACGAGGGATTGTACAATGTATGGGGCACAAGTAATGTCTGGATTTAATTTGCCAGTCATCAGTGGCTCTGCTCCCACTCAAATCGCTACTATATGTTTCCTTCCAACATTTCATATTATTTTGAGACCATTTTAGAAAAAACGCCACTGAGCCGCAAGAGAGTGCTTGAAGAGCCGCATGCGGCTCCGGAGCCGCAGGTTGCCGACCCCCGTCTTAGCTACACAACATTGGTCACTAGTTACCCAGAGCTGCACTGAGATGATCCTGTTTGGCAGAGAGCATCTTTTATTTTGAAAGTAAGTTTTTTGAGCTTCTGTCAAACGTAAAAAGAAAAAAAAAATCACATTTTCAGAGATGCTGGTTTCTTTTTATATTTTTGCTTTTGTTTGTGCCAAAAAATAGATATAATTAATATTTATTATTAAAAAACAAAAGATCATGAATGCAAATCCAATTTTCTTAAAGGCTAAAATAAAACTATGCGGCTCCTTCTATCGTTTGTTCAGTAGAACACGAGCCCTAAAGGCTCTTTTACAGTTAAAGGTTGCCCCTCCCTTTTCACATGATGTCACACATCGCTGGTTATGTGCAGAGCAGCTTCCGGTTTCTATGGTTTAGAACAGCAAAGCTGACAGCTGAACGCTGTTTAAAGCAATTTTACCTAAATAATAAAGTGTAGCCTAAACAACTGTAATTGAAATTTGTACAATATTTATTTTATAAATGTCCTACCTGGTTGTATTCGTTTCCTCTCTTAAATCGTTCATAAATCAGAGTACAAATGTCAGTAATCCTGCAGTCAGAATAGCAGCTGCTTCCCCAAATCCCTATGGATTCTATTAAAGGAGTCGTGGATTACTTCTCTCAACCAGGTTTAAGTTAGACAAAGGCTACAGGTACTTCAGTGAACACTGCTTGTTTAATTATGAAAGTATTTATGATTTTATTACCTTCATAAAAAAAAGGCTCGTCAAGACGCTTTTCTCCTTCAGAATGACGTTGGTCGTGTTAATGGTTGAAAAGTTACAGAATGTTAAAGATTTTGTGTTTGAGCGTCACCGGCGACGCCTCAGGTGTTAAAGGGTTAAATCAAAAATATGTGTGTTAAAAAATCTTTGTATTTCCTTGGTAAAATCTTAGAGATTGACAAAAGTTGGTGATCGTCATTTCAGGATTCACCCAAACTTTCAGAACTTTCAGGACTAAAGAGACATTGAAGCATGCTTCTCCTTCATGTTGTTGTTGCTTCAGGCTGCAGTCTTACCTCTCCGATGTTGTTGCCTGCTCCTGTGAGATTTGTGCTGGTGTCCTGAACCGTGGTGAGTCTGCTCCTTGACCCGGGTCGCTGACCTCCTGTCCAGTTCAGCCTCTTTAGGACAGATGTGGTGCAGCCGGCACTGCTGTGAGAGTTCAGTGTACGCAAAAAGCCAGTACACCAGAAGAAACCAAGCAGTAACGCGCATCTTCCCTCCTCAAGTCAACCCTTTCTGCTGTAAACACTCCAACCCCTTCAAGCTGCTATGCCTCAGCAGCCATGGACGGATCCACACTGAGATGCTGCATGGGGCTTGTCCTGGAGTTTGGCACACTACTTCAGTTTACTCAAGACACCCTCCCCTCCTGTTATTCACTGCTGCAGGCATCTTGGACTCCCTCCTTCTTGGGTCTTTAGAGAGCAAAGCTGGAAGAGGGACTTCATTCTGAGGGAGGCGTCCCAGGAGTACAACATTTGCATCATTCATTTTGGAAAACTCACTAGAGGATCCAAGAAGGTGACTGTATTCTCCAAGATCAGCCTCATGTCAAGTGTAGTGAGAGAAAGGAACTTTTTTTGCCCTGTATAATAAAGAAAAGGGTTATGAAGTTTTAGAATCCCATTAAATGTCAATAAAACTGAAATAAAATTCTAAATACTGTGAACTTTCCTTCGAATAAAACAGTTTATAGTGAAACAAAACGAGAACAAATACCTCATTTTTGTGCACTGCACTGTGGGGTGACGGCCGCCACCCTCTTCTTCTCTCCTATCCAACTCGCACCAGTCAAGTAGCCAAAGAAATTTGTAGCTGCCTGTCTGCACAGTGTGAGTCTCATACATCATCCTGACTCGCCTGCAGGAGGAAAACAAAAGTAGCAGGTCCATTTTATTGCTAGTTAGTCTGTCTGGTGTGTGGCCCTCTTTTCCCTTTACAAGGTTCTTCACTTCTGATTTTTATATTTCACTTCCACCGAATAAAATGGTCAGTAAAGGCTGAACACAAAGAAATGCCTCAAAGATGGCTGCGTGAATTCAATTCAGTTTTATTTATATAGGCCGATATCACGATGTAATCGTCTCAGTGGGCTTACCGGTAACAATACAAAGACATAAAGTCAGTCATAAAATATAAACAGTAGCTGGTTGCTAAACTAAGCTAACTAAGTTAATGTGGTATCCCTGCCCTTAGACCCTCCTTCTCGGTGAGGAAAATCTCCCAAAAAAATGTTGGGAAAAAATAATAAACCACAGGGATGTCCACATGAAGGAGCGATCCTCTCCCAGGTGATGTACCAGGATTGGTAAATAGGAATTATCTCATCTAACTCAACAACTACACATTTAAATAGTGTATCAGATGGACTTCATCTGGATGGGCTGGGGGACAGCTGGTGATGCGAGACGTGCCAGAGGCGAGGTCCACTGCCATCAACAGACGAGCCACCTGGAATCTCTCTCAGTCCGAGAACCAAAATGAGCAAGAGACGAAGTCCACCACCAAGGACAGACGAGCCACCTGGAATCTCTCTCAGTCCGAGACGTGAAACGAGCCAGAGACGAGGTCCACTGCCATCAACAGACGAGCCACCTGGAATCTCTCGTGATCTGAGACGCGAAACGAGCCAGAGGCGAGGTCCACTCCCATCAACAGACGAGCCACCTGGAATCTCTCGCGATCTGAGACGCAAAACGAGCCAGAGACGAGGTCCACTGCCAACAACGGACGAGCCACCTGGAATCTCTCTCAGTCCGAGATGCGAAACGAGCCCGTGATGAGGTCCAATGCCAACAACAGATGAGCCACCTGGAAACTCACTCAGTCCGAGACGTGAAACGAGCCAGAGCCTAGGTCCACTGCCATCAACAGACGAGCCACCTGGAATCTCTCTCAGTCCGAGAACCAAAATGAGCAAGAGACGAAGTCCACCACCAAGGACAGACGAGCCACCTGGAATCTCTCGCGATTTGAGATGCAAAACGAGCCAGAGACGAGGTCCACTGCCAAGAACAGACGAGCAACCTGGAAACTCTCTCAGTCCGAGAAGTTGTGGTGCGGTTTGATATAATAATAAAATATTCTTAACGTTTAACAATTTTATAGTGTAAACATAATTTAAGCAACTAACAACCAAATATAGTGTTTAATATGAACAGAAAGACTCCAAAATGAAGGTATTTCAATGTTTGTGGAGTTCTCTACTCAGACAATGATAATAAATAATAGTAATATTTTGATTACACTGTAAGTCAGTAGGATGATAGATGGAATAGTGCTGGGAGGATCCATCCAACAATATTGATTGTATTGATCTCAAATTGGTATTGGATCAATACTAATCTGCACAAATGGAGTTTTCACTCTTGTTTGAAACTTTTCTGCATCAGTAGAAAGATCCAGACGAGTCACTGCCTCACCACGACTTGTTTCTTTTGGTTTGTTGACTGTCGTGCATTCACTTCTTAACTTTTTATTTAATTTCAAGGCGTTTTTATTTTAATAAACTTTTTTCCCTTTAATTTGAAATATTTTCCTCAGTCTGTTAAGTTTATCAAGTAATTAAAAAAAGGAAAAAGTACAAAAAAAAAACATTAACGGTGATTAAAAACAATTGAGATTTTAAGGTTCATGTCACATCCATTGCATTTACAAAAATATTGATATTGGTATCGATATTAGAGATATTGACCAGTATCAGATTGATACCTAAATGCCCTTGACCTGCCCTAGTATGGAATGTTAATCTGTAAAAAACAAGGGCAAAGTAAACGTTTTGGTCTCTTGTTGACCAGGTTACATTAAAAAAGTAGTTTTGAATTCTAGAGTTTCACTTTGTCCCGGTGAGTTGGACACACACCCCAGGAGGTGGTTCTGCACTGGACTTGTTACCAGCAGGTAGCAGCTTTGAACCCATCCCAGTCTGGTTAATTCCGATCACAGTTTGATGAAAATTACTCCTGTGATTTCAGAAAAAAAAAAAGCTTTCGTTTTATTTAGCATCCTGTCTGGAGGAACAGCTGACTGTCTGTTTGGTACTGGAGAGATCCTTACAGTAAGCACAGAAGTCATGATCAAAGTAGGATCTTAATTTGTTATTCTTTCTTTCAACAAACTTAAGGAGATACACCTGAGTCTTCAGTTGCCAGCTGCAGTGATAGACCATGAACTTTATTGAGGCCATCAGAGTTATGGTGCTGTGACTTTGATCACAGTATATATGATCAATATTTAGTCCAGGGGTGTCAATCGCACATGGGTTCAAAATCCAAAACACATCTTAGGTTTTGGGCCGAACTGGATAACTTTTGATTGAACACTAAAACAAAATTTTAAATCTTTAAAACCGTAGATTTTTAACATAATTATGAACAAGATATATAGCATTACCTGTGATAATGTTAGTGTGAATGCTGTAAGCTCAATATGGTCGCTGAAGATGATAGTGCTGATAGCTGAATATGCTGAAATTTATAACTAAAAACACTAAAGCTGATAGCTGTAAACGCTGAAGCTGAAAATGTTGAAGCTGATAGCTATAAACGCTGAAGCTGAAAACGCTGAAGCTGATAACTGTAAACACTGAAGCTGAAAATTCTGAAGCTGATAGCTGTAAACGCTGAAGCTGAAAACGCTGAAGCTGATAGCTGTAAACACTGAAGCTGAAAATGCTGAAGCTGATAGCTGTAAACGCTGTAAACACTGAAGCTGAAAATGCTGAAGCTGATAGCTGTAAATGCTGAAGCTGAAAATGCTGAAGCTGATAGCTGTAAACGCTGTAAACACTGAAGCTGAAAATGCTGAAGCTGATAGCTGTAAACGCTGACGCTGAAAACGCTGAAGCTGATAACTGTAAACGCTGAAGCGGAAAACGCTGAAGCTGATAGCTGTAAACACTGAAGCTGAAAATGCTGAAGCTGATAGCTGTAAACGCTGAAGCTGTAAACACTGAAGCTGAAAACGCTGAAGCTGATAGCTGTAAATGCTGAAGCTGAAAACGCTGAAGCTAAAGCTGAAAACGCTAAAACCTAAAATCACTAAAGCTAAGAGCTGAAAGTGCTGATGTTGATAGCCAGCTAAAATATTATCCAAATGTCAAATTAGACTAAAACAAACAAACAAACAAACAAAAAAATAGGTTAGCCAAAACAGCTATCATGTAGCTGAAACATTAGCTAAACCTCAAAATAGCCTTAAAAAAAACATTGTAGTAAGTCTTAGTTAGTCCAAAAAGCTAGTAGTATGCCATTTTTTTTAAATTTAAAAACTGTCACTTTTTAACTAAATTATGAATATTAAAAAGGCAGGAATATTATTCCAGAATTAATCAACTTAAATCTTAAATAACTTTCAATATTTTACTCTCCATAAAAAAATATTTTGTCAAAATTATAGAAGTTAAACAATGTATGCAATCTTCTAATTGAATTGCGTCGTTTTTGGAATCCGGGTGGGATGGGAACGACGAGCAAAATGGCTGCGGATGTGAAACGCAAGCTCCAAGTTCTGCTTCAGTGAGTCTGAATGTCAGATCTGCCCCAGGAGAAGTGCTGGCCGTCCCCTTTGCAGCCTCAAAACCAAGCAGCCTGGGCTTCTATCACCTCTTTGCCCTTGCATTACTCTTTTTTTCCCTTTGCCACGCCCACTCCCCTCTCTTTATATGTCCAGCTGGCTGTGCCACAAATGATCCTCACACCCCCACATGCTTTGTTCTTCTTATTTTCCCAGTCCCTTGAAACAGAGGGGGGAGACAAAGTAAGGTGACATGGGAGAGGGTGTGAGAACAGAGAAGCATTCTACTGGATATTTTGAACCTCAAGCTCTGGAAATGTCTCAAACTTGAGGAATTAGAAGGTAGAGCGGATGTGGTGAGGGTGGTGTTCAAAAGATGAGTCAAAATAATGTCATTGTGGGTAGATACTTGATATACATTTAGACCACATTTGTCAAAGTTAAGGCCCGGGGGCCGGATCAGGCCCTCCCATAGACTGTAAAAATAATGGACTAAGCGAGCAATAAGGTCCCCCATTGGAAATGCATTACTTCCTCTCCTCGCGAAAGTAGGGCGCCGCTTTCACCGTCAATTCCTGAAACGGATACCGCCATTTGCAACCCATCCTCAGCGATTGGTCCGAGTCATAGCTGAGTCATGGAATCTACAGGAAGTACTGTCGCCAATCAGGAGTGAGTTTATTGCAACCGTCCGCCTCTTTCCACGCCTCGACCACGAGACCGCGGATGTAAACAGCTTCTACTTTAATCACGGCGGCTCAGGAGAATTGTACAAGTCATTGTTCAAGCCTTTGAGGGAGAACCATCCCAACATTTGATTCTGTCAGCGGTCCTTTGGGATTTACTTACATTTATTCCTTTTTGTCGGGATAAAAGGAGCATTTGGGTGACGGCGCTGGAGAACGGCGTGTGTCCTCCCCCCCTCGCGCGCGCCGCAGAGGCAGGGGAAGGTTAGCACCAGTGTCCTCTGATCAGGAGTCGACCACCCTACAGCTGCACCACAGCCACCCAGTTACAGTTTTAAAAATTTTAAGTTTTAGAGTGTTCAATAAATGTGTATCCTGTTCGGCCTGCGACCTAAGGTGTGTTTTGCACTTTGGCCTCTTGTGCGATTGAGTTTGACACTCCAAATTTAGACCAAGAAGAGTTAGTCCCTCCGTTAAATACTTCTGTGAACCACTTTCTACTAAAAGCTAGAATCATGTTTATTTCTGTCTGTGTTCACTAGGAATAAACATGGTATCATCACTTATATCCCACTTCTGAAACCCCAGCAGTTCTCAGGCAGGCTTCTGTAAAATCCAGCAGTGGATTCCTGTGCAGAAATAGGCTCACAGTATGGAGATGTGGGCTGGAACTAACAGGATTGGTTTTGATTCATTAAATTCTCTTTCATCCCCCTGGTTGGAATTCCACTCCATGTCTCCTCTGACTTCACACTTTAAAATGGGTGTGGGAGGGGTCCTTTATAATTAAAGCTTCATCTTACGAAGCTCATTTACTCACTGGAATCATCGTTTTATTACAACGCCATGGAATCACCATCACAACCCTTAGTTATGAATGCAGTGCTGAGCTCATCAAAGAAGAGAGTACAAGATATGATTCAACGGAAAAAGGGGAAACTAAGGTGTTGAGGGGGGGGCAACAGCAAAACAACAAAGAGTGTTTAGTTGTTGATCAACCATGAAATAAGTTCTGCGAACACGTTTACTGACATGGTGGGAAGCACATGAAGGATCTAAATACAGGAAGCAGTTGGGTCAGTCTTTCATGTACATCATATTGACACAATTTTATTTAACTTCACATTGAGAAGATCAACAATACCCTCCACACAACCTTATTTATTGTCCATCCATCCATTTTCTAAACCCCTTTTGGAGCCTAACCTGCCAGGATACACCCTGGTCAGGCTGCTAGTCTGTCCCAGGGCTACACTCGCACACAAAGGGACAATTTAGAGTAACCAATTACCAAGCCCGAGTCCTTGGAGAAAACCCACAGAACATGCAAACTGCACACAGAAAGCCCCCCCCCTCATTGGTGGATCTGTTTCAGGTCCCCCAGCCAGAACTTGAACCGGGGCCTTCTTAATGTGAGGTAAGAGTGCTAACCACTGCACTAATATGCAGCTTTTGTTCTAACCAAATTATGTTGAACAGATTCAGTCACCTGACATATCTTTGTTTTTTTTTTTTATTTTAAATGCAGAACTCTCAAAACAGCATTTAAATGTGAACTTTTAGAAATCACAAAGCAGGTTATGTGCTGGGTCTTTGGTTAATGTCACACCTCACTTCATCCAGTGATGATAATATATATATCTATGGTAGTACCTTGAATCTGGCACTGATGGGACATGAAGCAACGATGGCTCCTATGTCTGAAGCCCATAATGGGCCACCAAAACTGTAGAACAGGGGTCTCAAACTCGCGGCCCGCGGGCCATCTGCGGCCCGCAGGATGATGATTTGCGGCCCGCGTCTTCATATGAAAGATTACCGTTAGTGCGGCCCGCAAGGCTGATATGAATGACAGTTGCTATGTGCCGAGCTGAATGAACCAATCACAGTGAGCTATATGACTCTAGAGGCGGGACATCGGCGGTCTGTCCAGTGCCTCTGTCTATCATTCATTCCTTCCTCCAATCAGCTGGGCGGAGGAGGAGCCAGGAAGCACCAAACGTGATTTGTGTGACAAATTCTCGTGCCCCGCGCGGGGAACTTGCTGCTCGCGGCTCATCAAAAAATGTGTTTCTGTCGCCGCGCCGCGTGTCGAAGGGGCTACCAGCTCCGTCTGTGGATGTCTCTC
>NC_050525.1:7445495-7464137 GCF_002922805.2 Oryzias melastigma
CTTCAATATAAACTATTTAAAAACTTATTTTTTTATATATATATAAATCAACACGGACAAAGATCTATACATGTCGTTCATTATTTTGTGTTAAAAATAAAGATATTTGAGAACATTGGAATCTTTTCTCAGCGATTTTCTTATGAAAATCCTGATGCGGCCCGGCCTCAACTAGATTCCGCCTCCAGCGGCCCCCGGCTGATTTGAGTTTGAGACCCCTGCTGTAGAAGCTCCAGAAAAACTGTCTGAGGAATGGAGGATCTAAAGGTTGAAAAGAAATCACAAATTTGTTTACCTCCTAGAGAAATCAGGTCTTCAAAGCCAAGGCCAATCAAAGTCTCCTGTCTGTACGTGAGAATCCAGGAGCTTAGTGGAAGGCTGTATTGGTAGAGAAAAAAAGGGAATGTGACTCAGCAGTTACTAGTGAACCCAGCAAGTGATTTGATCCTCAAACGTTCAAAGACCATATTTTTTCCTGCTCCACAGTAGAAAGTAGTCCTTATCCAAATGTATGGACCCTTGAGGAAGCATGAAATATAAAATCCTGATGTGGAGCACAAATGTTTCGGGGAGTCAAAGAAAAACTTGCAAATGGAAGATAACTTGAGATACTCCATGGTTTTTGGTGCCCTCAACCTTCGATTGATACTGATGGACAGATCAATCACCCCCCTGGCAGCTAGTTTGTCTCTCAGGGTCCTGGAGTATGAGGCCAGAACAGTCTCATAATTCAGAAATGCAGAGTCTGTGTCACAAATCCAAACACACCGAGAGACCCTGGAAAAATACATCCACCAAACCTTCATCCAACCAGCAAATGTCTGCAGCCAAGGTCTATTATTCCACTGCATAACCAAAATGCTGTTAACATCCTGCTTGAGAAACAGCTGTCCTGTGAAGCTTGTCTCACTCCACCAGTCCCTACCACTTTAAGTCAGAGCAAAAGCCATTTACTTTTTTCAGACTTTACTCCCTTTGGTTAAAATGGAGCCAAAGATCACAATTCAAGCGAGAAGGTAGGTCAAAAAAATGCAAGAAATTGCCACAGACGTCGGAGCTAAACTCTAGAAACTAAACAACAAACAAGACAAGAAACGCCCCAGAATAATGCAGGTTACAGAAAAACATAGACTGAAGACACAAACAGATTTTCAAACACTTACATAGTAACTTATGTAAAAATGTAGGTGTCCACTTTTGCCATTGGTGAACCAAAAAATACCATAGAATCAAAGCATTAAACATTCATTGTGTGTGTTTTCTTGTTTTAATTGTCACACAATTACACATGAGAAAAAACAACAACAGTTTGTTTGTTCAATGACTGTCAACAACCCCCAAACAAAGTCCACCCAGATCCATTTGAGGGTTTCCACAGGAAAGGTTCAGCTGAACAGAAGCCTTGCTTGTCTCCTGTTGTGTTGATGGGGGCGGGGGCGGGGGGATCCTGGAGCCCTCCCTGATCCTGGCAGCTTGCGGTGTTCCTCAGACCTTGGCATGCACCGACTCCAGGAAATGAAAGGGAAGCAGGAGAAAGACCGTCACCAAGAAAACGGCGCTCACCACAGCCAGAAGCACGTAGCGGCCAATGAACAACGTGTCTGTTATCTGTTGAACAACAAAAAAGAACAAATGGTTAATAATACAAATAATACACTGGATCGTGAAGCATTTATGCTAGGAGAGTCCACAGGAAACACCTTCTATCATTTGTCTTTATTGGCCACTAGATGTCAGGAGAGGGCTTTGGTGAGCTGGATGCTGAAGCTGAGATCAGGATTATTTACATGCATTAACTGTATAAGAAGGCACATTTTAGGCCACCTATATTCTACATACTGTTCATTGACAGTGCTCTTCCTTTGTTCTGTGTCCATAAATCAAACTTGTAGTTTGTCTGCTTTTTTCTCACATAAATCATTGATTTTCCATCAGAAACACGGATTTTCCAGGTGTTGGGCTACCTGAGGTTGAGTAAAGTGTCAAATCCAGTGTTTAGCTTTTCCTTCATACACATGAATTAAAGGAACCTGGTTGATTACTTCAGGAACCGACAACTTGATGAGAGCTATAGTCATCATTGCACCATTTTTCCTGCATCTGCACATGAGGAGGTAACTTTAAATAAACTCCTCTAGTTTTGTTACACTTAATTCTTCTCTGACACTATCATTTTGATTTAGAAACAAAATCATTAGTAGCAAAGCATATATGGAAACAATGGCAAACCAGTGGCTTACAAAACGTGTCAGTGGGTCTCCTCTCCTGAAAAATGTATAGAAAGTATGACATCACAAATTTCACAAAGTGAAAACCTAATCGATACGAGCATTTTACAACTTCTATTTGTTGACTCAACTGTGTTCTGATGTTGACAGCATGAATATTTTATTTATTTAAAATTACATTTAAACACATTTTATTTAGCAAAATGTGTTCAAACACAATGCATTGTGGTCTATATTTGTTAATGGAGTGAGCATCAACGCACACAGGTTTTTTGTAAAGACTTCCGGGAAATTTCTAGGGCATTCGATTTTGGAATTGTAGATTCAGACAGCACTAAAAAATGCCGTATGCACTATGCAATTAACTAAGAAGTGAATAGTGAAGGAATTCCAAAGACTTTATTTTTCCATCATCAGGGTTAAATGTAAGGGGTAGGGAGCACCTGGAGGAGTAGACGAAGAATTTGGATTTGGTCTCGGTGAACTACATTTATTAAAAAGTGACAGTTTTTACCATAACCATCTTAAAAAGTCAGATCTTTGTCTCAGTCATTCAGTAATTGGTCAACACGTTCTCATCCCCAAGTCGGTCGTCACATATTGACGTTTGGTTAAGGACCCCTTCAAGACACTTTTTGACGTTTTGGGGGTCCCCAAGTTGTCGTTTTTTGACGTACTGGCTGTGCTGTTTCCATTAAATCACGGGTCCCCAACCTTGGGGCCGCAAACCAGAACCGGTCCAGTACTGGGTTAGGTTACTGGTACTGGATGCATGCCGAGGACCAGTGCAGATCCGGCACCGCATCCTGAGGGTTGTGGCCCCTGGATTTTACAAACAGCCAGCACATCAAACGAGTTGGTGACACCAAAAACATCAAAAAATGACGCGGAAGGGGCCGAACTCTTGTGCTATCCTAGGTATATTTACATTAAAAGTGGGGTTATCTGGACCCCACAAGACAGCGCGCTGAATTTCTTTTTTCAAGGAGTTTTTATCTTCACTGGTGTCCGTAGCAGACAGAAAATCCTGTCCACCTTTGTCATGGGAGGAATCACACATTAATATAAGGGTGAGGTCATCTGGACTCTATAAGAGAGCACGCGGGTTAACCAAACGTCAATATGAGACGACTTGGGAGTGAGAATGTCTGTGAGAAGCCATGAAGAGCAGGTACTGAAGCAACAACAATCCTTCCTGACAGAAATAGGTGCTTCCTGTTGTAGAAGCTCATTTTTTAAGCTCCCACAGAAAGATTTGCCAAACGCTCACTGATGGCTCCGAGTGTGTTAATAATTTCATTATGAGCCGCCAAGGAAAACAAGAAGACAAAGTGAGAAAACACCCTTAAGCTAGAATAACAGAAGACAGCAGCCCAACTGTTGTCTAAAGAGAGACTTCACAGCGACTTTTATGGAATGACACAAGATGATTAGTTCTAATGATGATGATGATGATGCGTGTTTGCCTGTGAAGAGCTTTCTTGTGTCTAAGAAAAGCGAGTATAACAAAAGCAGGCGTTTAGAGATGGATCCAACTAACAAACCTCAGGTTTTAATCTGCCAATTAGACCGCCAACAGGAAGCCAGAGAGTGTGGAGCATGTTTTATTAATGTGCCTCTGCGTGGGAGCAGGTGTGGGGTGGGGTGTTAAACAGACCACCCCCACCCTAAGTTTAGGACTGGCATAATTGGTGGTGTGATGTTTTATTTTAGTTTAACAGGATGAGGTTAAGGCTGCCTCTCATGGCGCAACTCTGGGTTTAGCTTTCTGTGTCTTTGCTGGAACCACAGACAAACAAAGGATGTCTTAAACTCTGGAAACATCTTATCCATGGACTGTATTTCTGATTATTACCAAATGTAGCCACAAAAGGGCCCAATGGGTGCAGAATATCTTTCAGGGTTTTCAAATGATACTTCTCCTTGAAAAGCTACTTGTTGAGAAAGTCCCATTCCCCAGCATTTTGTAGCATTTCACAATCCATGACTGATAGCAAGTTGAAATGTGTAGAACTGATGAAAACTCAACCTGCTCTACGGCAACGTGAACTCCCATCACCGATAGTGTAAGGTTGAACTTCTGCCACGGTTTCTCCCAAAATATTATCCTATATGTCAAGACTTTTCCAAAACTTCACAGAAGATGTTATATTTCACAAACTCTTAAAGGTCCTAGAAATTCTAAAACTTTTCCCGGTTTTTCATGACCAGAAACGATAAAGAAGGTATTTAGGGTCCAGAGTAATGGAGAGTGTGGAAAAGAAGTGAAAAAGCAAGAGCAGGGAGGTTGGAATGGGTGGAGAAAAGTATTAGGTGTGACAGAAGAGTTTCAGCTCAAATGAAAGGAAAAGTGTACAAGACTGTGGTGAGACCAGCCATGTTGTTTGGACTAGAAACAGTGGGACTGAAGAAAAGACAGGAAGCAGAGCTGGAGGTAGCAGAGATGAAGATGCTGAGGTTCTCTTTGGGAGTGACCAGGATGGATAGGATCAGGAATGAATACATCAGAGGGACAGCACATGTTAGAGGTTTTGGAGATAAAGTCAGAGAGGCCAGACTGAGATGGTTTGGACATGTTCAGAGGAGAGACAGTGAATTTATTGGTAGAAGGATGCTGAGACTAGAGCTGCCAGACCAGTGATCTAGAGCAGTGGTCCTTTTTCAGGACACGGACCAGTTTAAATTAGGCAATACTTTCATGGACCGTTCTAACCTAAGTTGGCCTAAGTTGGTATTTTTGAGCTTCCGATTTTTGAAAATCTATCTACAATAAATTTAGTTTAAAAATCTCCAAATATATATATATATTTTTACAATTTTTACAGACAATGAAGACTCAATCAAACAAAGATGTTGATTTGTAGATGTTTCTGATTTTAAAAAATGTCATTAAAAAAAAACATTACTTGATTTTTGCCCCATAAAATGCTATTTTCACATCAATCCAGGCTCTGTTTATCTTTCAGGGCAAATAGATTAATTGTGTTTTGTCTTTACATAAATCCTCATTCATTGGGTATTTTTTCAACACAAAGGGACATTTTCTGAGCTAAAGTTCCTGAACGATGTCTACCTGAATCAGTCTTGCTGTAGAAAAAATGCTCAAATGTCCCATTAACAAGCTTCCACAAATAAAAACTTTTTTTATTGAATCTTCATTCTCTATTAAAATATTTGGAGTCTAAAAACAAGCAGTCGCTAGCTTCAGCCACGTTTATCTTTTATTGTGTGATGGATAGATAAAACAAAATAAAATGACACAACCGTCATGAAACTGTTTTTTTTCTCTAAGCATAATATAAATGGGAATTCACCACGCATCCAACTTTATTTTAGTGTGTGAAACAGTCGAGAATCTGTCGCCACAATGACGTAGCAGCTTCTGCAACACGAGAACATCCCATAGCATAATTTCGACTGTCGAGAAATACTCCCGGTTTGGTCTGTAAACAGCAGCTGTTTTGTTATTTGAAGTCGAATAATCTTTTTTAGTTTCCTCACTGATTCTTTTCTCCCCAAAGAAACTTTCCAAATACGTTTTATTGTTTGGTTTTTGTTGATGGCTTTGGGCTACTAGCATAGCAATCTAGTTCGCCATGCAGCACATGTGTCAAGGCCCGGGGGCCGGATCTGGCCCTCCGGGTAATTCTATCCGGCCCTCCAGATCATTTTATTTTATTGTTATTAATGGCCCGAAGTTATTTGTGCTCATTTTTAACTTAACAGATAATTTAACAAAATATAGTTTTATGGAGAGTAAAATATTGAAAGTTATTTAAGGTTTAAGTTGTTTTAATCCGGAATAATATTCCTAACTTTTTTCTACTATTGATATTTATGTAAAAAATACAATTTTAAAGTTTTAAAAATTGCGATCTGCTAGGTTTTTGGACTATTTTGGCATTTATTATGATTTTTTTAGGCTAATTTAGAGTTTAACTAATATTTCATCTACATGCTAGCTGTTTTGGCTAATTTAGACCTTTTTCAGGTTTTTTAGTCTGTTTTAAATTTTAGTTATTTTTTTCAGCTACATGCTAGCTGTCTTGGCTAACCTAAGTTTTTTTTTTGTTTGTTTGTTTTTCGTTTTTAGGGTATTTTGGCATTTAGCTAATATTTCCACAACATGCTAGCTGTTTTGGCTAATTTAGACTTTTTTCAGTTTATTAGGCTATTTTTGAAGTTTAACTAATATGTTTTCAGCTACATGCTAGCTGTTTTGGCTAATCTTAGTATTATAATATTTGTTTTTTAGGCTAATTTGGCATTTAGCTAATATTTTAGCTGCCTATCAACTTCTGTGTTGTCAGCTATGGGCTTCAGTGATTTCTGCTATCAACTTCAGCATCTTCAGATATTAGCGTTAGCATCTTCAGCTATCAGCACTAGTATCTTCAGTGGCCAAATTCAGCTTACACCATTCACACTAGTATTATCACAGGTAATGCTATATATCTACTTCATAGTTATGTTAAAAAGTTCCAGTTTTTAAGCTTTAAAAATGTAGTTTTAGTGTGTTCCATAAATATTTATTCTGTTCGTCCTGGTCCTGAGGTGTGTTTTAGATTTTGGCCCCCTGTGAGATTGAGTTTGACACCCCTGCCATACAGCTAGCGGCTTAAAGTCACATGACCAACATGTGAACAAAATCAGACAGTTTTACAAAAAAAAACTTCTTAAAAAAATAAACAAAACGAAAAATAATCTAATTTATCCCATTTGTTTCTTTACTGTCTCTGTACCAAGTGACCCGCGGACCCGTGGGGTTGGGAACCACTGGTCTAGAGGAGGTTTATGGATGCAGTGAAGAAAGACATGAAGGTAGCTGATGTTAGAGGATGTAGGAGACAGGGTTAGATTAAGAAGTAGATTCACTGTGGTGATCCCTGAAGGGAAAAGCCGAAAAGAAAAAGATTTTTTAGTACAAACAAATGTAAAACGATCATCTTTTTCTTTTCTAAATGAGATTTGAATAAAGTTGATGAAGACTGTTTGACAGCTCACATGAATTGAAGGGTGAGGTAACCTTAAGGACTTGAATCTGCCCTTCGAGCAGCTCTGTCTGTGGAGTCTTGAAGGGAAATCCAGAGCGTCTGGCTTTGCCGTCTCTCTGGCCGTTACACGGAGGCCACGCGAGGAGGACGCCGCTCTGCTCGGCTATTTCAGTGGGGTGGCAGCTTGCTTGGCAGAGCCGGCCGGCTTACTGGCACGACTCTGAGGCAACATGGGGGAGTGTTTGTTGTGTGTTGCTGTTGGATCAAGATGAAGCAACGGCGGCCTTCACAACAAGTGCAGAAATTCACACAGTGACACTATTTACAGGCACACAGAGCCGCGGGCGCAGGCTGAAGCAGAATCGGCTTTCATTCGCTGTTGTTGAAGACAGACTCCTGTTCTCACTTGAAACTGAGCAGCATCTCCCTTCTGCTTTCTTTGTCCACAGACACAATAACACAGAACCATTGTGTCCTTTTGTGTGCGTTAGGTGACCAGCGTGCTGCTCTGGATGCAGGCATCTCCGTCTGGACCCAAAACAGTTGGTGGTAATGAATCCCGATGGCATTGCATCAAGACTGAAAAGATTCCAGGCCTGCTTTGTTTTCAAGTGAGCCACATTATGCTTTCATTAAGCATGTGCCGCAGTAGCAGCCAATAATACTGCGAGGGTCTTTACTGCAGTGAATGGTCAGATAGCAGGGGGGGGGGGGTTGTTGTTGTTGTTTTTGGCAGCAGTGTTGGGGGAAAGTAAACCGCTTCTGTGAATCCCTCATAAATACAAAAGCCGAACTTTGATTCAACTTGATTGTTAAAACATGGGAAATAAAGTAGCAAATCAGTAGGAATTTGGGGAATGTGAGAAGAATGAAACGGTGAGCTCACCTCCAACTCTTTGAAAGGGGGAGGAGTCTCCGGGCTTCGAGGGAAGAAGACCAGAGTTAAAGTGATGGTGAGAGCCAGGAGGAAGAGGGGGATGACCCCTAACCTGCAGGAGGAAGGCAGGTCACATTAAGACAAGAGTTTGAAGATGTCGTCATCATCTTGCATTTCCTGAGTTGCAGTGATCTTGAAACAGCAATCTTACCATGAAAAATCTACTTGTTAAAGTCCTTATGACAACTTTTTTTATTTAAAAAAAACGTTCCCAGTAGTGTTTTAATGATGATTATGAAGTTTTCAACCAAAATCCCACAACCTAAATGTCTTAAAAAGACTTTTTTCATGTTGATCTGAAGCCACTGTTTCAAAAATCTCCTCTGAGGGGGCGTGGCTTTTGGAGCTGAGCTGAGTAGCTCCGCCCCCGATCCCCCCATGTCTGATTCTGATAGCTCTATGTCTCTCTAGCGTAAATCTTCACCGCTGCTACATAAAAACATCCATCAATCTGGGTAATGTCCAGCCGTATGGTTCTGATCCGGATGTCAGCTGGACGAGGAAGTGAAGATCTTCATGGACAGAACTTCCTCCAAAATCCTGATTCTTTCTCCTTCCAGTTCACCAAAGACTCTTTTAGCTAATTCTCCAATGTTTATTGACTGTGATCAATACATTCAATCATTGGTTTCTCAGAGTTCTTGATAAAATAATCAAAGCTAACATCAAAATGCTCTTTCATTGATTTACAATCCTTTCCAACTGCGGACAAATGAGCCGCCCTTCACATTTCCGTGGTCACATCAAGAAGCTCCATAAACCTGTGCTCTGAGCACCAGCCCCTCCCAACTCATGAAAACGAGCGGGTTCTCACGTTGTGATGTCACAGAGTGAGAACAGCCCCTTTCAGTCTGCTCTGACAGCACCGCCCCCAGGCTAACACCAACACCTAATTTCTCTGCGAAGATGATCAGCAAAACACTTTTAATGCACAATACCGTTTATTAGTGCTGGCAATACTGATTGATTGATTGATTGGTTGATTGATTGATTGATTGGTTGATTGATTGATTGGTTTCAAGCATAGATTGTAAAAAATACAGGACAAAACGCACTTAAAAAAAAACATATTACAGAAATAATGAAATGCATTGATTAGAAAATAGACAAAAACACACTTATGTCACATTTGATTTGCTGGGTATAATTATTAACTAAAGCCAAGTAGAGTACGATTGATTGCTTGAAAAGGAGTAAGAAGAAGCAAACTTATATAATCCCGCCCCTATAATGATCATGTGAGCGATAGAAAAGTGTCTATTGTGCTATTTCTTTTCTTTTGTTTTTGTTTATTTTTATTGCTGAACTTTAGTTAAAAAAATTGTTTTCCTACAAAGAAACTTGAAACTGTTTTGCACTTTAAGAAAATGTTCCTCATTTTTGACGATTCAATTGAAAAAAAAGTATATATATATATATATATATATATATATATATATATATATGTCTGAACAGACAAAAAAATTGAAAGTTCATTCATAATGTCAATCTTATGTTTCATTTCAATGTGGTTTTTTTTTTAAATGACTAATGAGGAGAAGGACTTTAACGTGAGTTCATAACTGTGCTGGTTTTCGTTTGGGGGGTCCCACTCACTTGGCAGATCCAGACGCTCTCAGCAGCAGAATCCCGAACCCCAGGGACGCAACCCAAACAAAAACGATGATCAGAACCCCCGGGCCCACTTGGAGGACGGTGTACGCCATCTATAACGGAGATGGGGAGCGAGCACACCGGCTGGAGTTTTCAGAAGCCTCTGAAGTCAGCAGCGGCTCTGATTCTTCCTCATGTTGTCCTTCCTTTGACCCGGCGACCACAGGCACGCGCGTGCTTCGTGTAAAATAAAGGCGAACGAAATCTCGATCCTATTAGTGCTAAAAATCCTCAATATTTAAAAGATATAATCCCAGCATCTGCGTTCAGCGTTTTCACAGTGTTTCCTGGTAACCAGAAGCTTCACTCTCATTGGATAAAACGAGTGGAAGATAGACCAATCAGCTGTGACTTTACTTCGAACGGAAGAAAGCTTAGAGCCAATCAGACAATCGCCTACTGTCAATTATAGGATTTATAAGATTTTTGCCGAGAATAATAATTATTATATACAAGAATAATGTAAAATTCAATATTTATAATATAAAACACGATTACGGAAAACATAAAGAGTCTTCCACGGCCGGGGGGCCGATCAGATCCGCGTGTGTTCCGCTCTGTCATTGGCTGGAACTGACGCTCAGCATCACGCAAAGACGTGCTGCCTTTAGGTTCCCCTCGAAACTTCCAGTACTGTTGAAAAAAGCCAAAGATAATTGATGTATTGACAGGTGAATACCTTCGGAAATCAATTTAGAAGATGAAGGAGGCTTGACAAGACAAAATAAAACCAATTAAAGCTGTCTACTTTATCTGAAAAATATTGTGAAGTCTAAATAAAAACAAACTAAAGTAGAATAAAGAAGCTGTAAGTGTGTTTTTGTAAGACTCTTGTGCAATTATACTTAGTCTAAGAAAATGGACGAGCTTAACAACATTTCTATCCTATGAGAAAAGGTGGTTAGGAGGGATAACCACTGATAAATGGATGTTTTTCTGGAAGAAAACTGGACTTGGAGGAGTTCAACACAGACACTAAAAGCTAGAGTACTCTACTTCCTGGAGTAGAATGTATATGCTTGATGTTGGCAGTAATATGCTGCAGATTAGTGTTGATTTAAAGTTAAATTGTAAGTAAGTAAGTAAACTTTATTTATATAGCACCTAATCACAAAGTGCTTTAAAATAAGAGAAAATATTAAAACATGGTACAGCACAATTAACTAAAAGCTCTCTTAAAAAGCATTGTCTTCAGCTTTTTTTTTAATTTTAAAGCCTCAACAGTATCCATCATTCAAAGCGATAAGAGAAGGGCGTTCCACAGTCTTGGTGCTACTCCTTAAAGAGAGGTCACCTCGAGTTTTATAACAAGTCTTTGGGACGGTTCAAAGCTGAGGACTGAAGGGAGTGGTTACCACCATATGGTTCAAGCAGCTGGGAAATATGATCAGGGGCCTGCCAATTAAGAGCTCTAAAAATCAAAACTAAAATTTTTAATTCAGTTCTAAAACTAATGGGTAGCCAATATTAAAAAGATAAAACCGGTGAAAAGCCATAACAGGTGCATTTTGCACCAGCTGAAGGCGATTTACTGTGGATTGATTAAAACATGTAAAAAGACAATTACAATAGTCTAAATGAGATAAAATAAAAGCATAGACCACAATCTCTGAGTCAGCCTTAGTTACCATTTTTCTCAGCTTAGAAATATCCCTCAAGTGGTAAAAACGGTTTTTGACCAAATGGTTTGTGTTATTATTTAATAATTTATCAGCTGGTTAAGCTGACCAAGAAGGCTGGTTCTGAGAGGAGCCCAATTAAAGCCTCATTTACTGAGTGGTCCAGTACTGTACGGTCCAGTATGTTGAGTGTTTCCATTGTGAAATGGACCCATTAAACAGTACCGAACCAAACCTACCTGTTGTAAGTCTATAGAAAAATGGAATAGGACGGTTGGGGCGGAGCCGCTTCAGCCACCTGGTGATTGGCGACATAAGAAAGCACAAGTATAGCGCACCAGTATAGCGCACTAATTTAGCGCTAAGCTAGCATTTCCAACGTTTTCCTCTTTATGGAGGTATTCTTCTTAGCCGTCCGCCTAAGATTTTTTTTAGTCCATTTTGGAGTATAGCTAATATTTCAGCTACATGCTAGCTCTTTTGGCTAATTTAGGCTATTTTCAGTTTTTTGGCTATTTTTGAGTTAGGCTAATATTTACGCGCTGATTGTTTTGGCTAATTTAGGCTCATTTACAGTTTTTTATTCTATTTTGGAGTTAGGATAATATTTACATGGTAGCTTTTTTGACTAATTTAGGCTTTTTTCAGTTTTTTAGGCTATTTTAAAGTTTAGCGATTGTTTTCAGCCACAACCTAGCTGTTTTAGCAAACCTACATTTTTTTAAGGCTAATTTGGCATTTAGCTTATATTTTAGCTGACTATCAGCTTCAGAGTCTTTAGCTGTTAATTTCACCATCTTCAGCTATCAGCTCTATCATCTTTAGCGGCCAAATTCGGCTTACAGCATTCACACTAGCATGTAATTATTGCAGGTAATGCTATATAGTTCATATTTATGTTCAAAAGTTACGGTTTTAAAGATTTAAAAATTTAGCTTTAGTGTGTTTGATAAATGTTTGTCCTTTTCAGACCATGACCTAAGGTGTGTTTTGGATTTTGGCCCCATGTGCGATTGAGTATGATACTCCTGGACCAGAGAGTCTTCCTAACTGGGAACTTCCCTTGGTTGCCGTTTTTCCCACGGACACTGGAAGGCATCAGCAGCCCATGTCGGGAAACAGAAGAAAATGGATGGAGATGGAGGTGGGAGGGGCCTAGCCCGGCTGACGTCAGCGGCTGTGTGGAGGAGTATAGGCTGTGCTGTCAGCCCAGTGTCAGTCTGATGAAGATTGGCATGCAGGTAAGCTGTCATTCATTTTCAGTGTCAGTGCATGGGAGCAGAGCTGCAGCTCTTCAGCGTCCTTTCCCCCCTTCCCCCCCGTCATTACAAAAGCCAGGACATTATTCATGCAGGCAGACACCCAGCCAGGCCGGAGAGGGAGGGGGGAGACGGGGAGGCAGAGGAGGGGAGGGGTGGGGAAGGAAGGAAGGAGGAAAAAACTGAGGAAGAGGAGGAAATGCAGTTTGCTCGGGACCGGCGGAGCTGCGCCGATCCGGTCCTGCTTTGAGGAGACGGCTGTGGCTTTGCAGCACTTTTTGTCTGAGCGTTTGAAGCGGGGACTCGGTTGTGTTTGTGATGCGTGTTGTGTTGTGTTGGTTTGTTGGAGATCCAGCTGGCGTTTGTTTCCAATCTTTGCGGGGCTTTGTCAGTGTGCGCCCTGCAGCCCGCAAATATCCCGCTGGTAACCCGCAATTATTATCATTTTTATAACTATAATTATTATTGGTCGCTCTATTATTATTATTATTATTTAGTGTTGGTATGCTTATTAACGTGCAAAAATGTAAAATATTAATAATTAAAAGAAGTTTGTCTAGAAAAACTTGATTTTTTTTATTATTTAATTGCTGTTTATGCATTTTTATTGTTTTCGGTGGAATATAATCATAAACATTTCTAAACATCACATGTTTGTGACATAAAACACATAAATTTAACGCATTTTTTACTCTGAACCAACAAATTCACATTCAAATTATTATTATTATTGGATGCTCTATTGTAATTTTTTAGTGTTAGGGTTATTAATTTGTAAAAAAAAATGTAAAATAAACTGTTTTAAATAATTAAATGAAGTTTGCCTGACAAACTTGATGTTTTTTTAAGTTTATTTAATTGCTGTTTTTGCATTTTATTGTTTTTGATGAAACATAACTGAACAGCACATGTTTGTGACATAAAACAAATACATTTTAACATATTGTTTTCTCTGAACCAACAAATACACGTACAAAAAATGTTGTTATTGATATTCTTTGTATTATTATTTTTGGTCGCTGTATTTTAGTTATTTACTTGTAAAAACATTTTTTTTATAAATTAAATGAAGTTTCTCTGACAAACTTGACATTTTTTTTCTTTTTTAATTGCTGTTTATACATTTCATTGTTTTTGAAGGAACATAATCATAAATATTTCTGAACAGCACATGTTTGTGAAATAAAATATACATTTAAACAAACTATTTACTCTGAACCAACATACACGTACAAAAAATGTATTAATATTACTTTATTAACTTGTAAAAAAAATTTAAGATTTTTTTTCAATTAACTGAATGAAGTTTGTCTGACAAAGTTGATATTTTTTTTATATTTATTTGTTGTTTATGCATATTTATTGTTTTTGAAGGAACATAATCGTAAACATTTCTGATCATCACACATTTGTGACATAAAACATAAATTTAACAGATTCTTTACGCTGAACCAACAAATAAACACACAGATTATTATTCTCATTATTATTATTATTATTCTTATTTTCTGTTATTGATTTTCATGTACTGGTAGAGTGACTGGTGAGTTCAGGATCTGTGTCTGTGAGCTCTTTTGTGTTTGTTTGTCTGCTTCAGTTTATGATTTTTGTCCTCTGATGTTTGTGCATGTCCTTCAGGCCCTTCTGTGTGCTTCTCCTGACATGCAGAAGTCCTGCCTGAACACTGGCTGTCTGTATGCGTCTCCACCTGCATTTGAATGACGGTGTGCATGTTTTGACAGAGAGCTCTCACAGTGTGCGAGTTGTGGAAGCCTGTTAGCATTTTGCAGGATTTGATCACGTTTTCTGTTGCAGTTCAAGTGGTTTTCACCGTTACTGTCAGTCAGAAATGGTGTCAAACTTGAACGGATACTTGAAAAATGGCCTTTTAGTTTCACAATATATTCAGTTTTCTGTCTTTTATTGATAAAATTAAAATGTCAGTCAAGAACGCCTGACAGTCAATTATCCATCAGCTTAATCAAATATGCCATTTGTTGAGTAATCATCTGCCTTCCTGAGAAATCACCGCGGTGATTTGAACCACTTCAGCTCCTTCATCACAAGCGCCTGGCAGGTGTGGCGTGCAAAAATCCCACGAGGAAGTAAACTTGCCCCCTCTGTGGCGGTTCGGGCTTTGAGAAACGCTGCTATTGTCGCTGTTCAAAGAGCATGAGAAGGCCTGTTTCCTTTCACAGTATTCAGATGAAAGTGTATTTTTGTCGGTGAATGATTCAGCGGGGAACGAGTTTCAACAGAGCACGGAGAACTCAAAAGCCCCACCACCTCAGAGGTGTTTGTTCTTTGTTGTCATGTCCCCCACGCGCCTCTATATGAATTGCCAGAGTGGGATAATACCAATTTAGTTTATTCACCAAGTCCTGCTGAGATCTTAATTGATGATTTGTGTCATTGGACAAGCAGCCCAGGGGCATATTTGGGAGCTGCAGAATAACTTCCTCCTCATTTGCATATTCCAATTTCAGCTGTATGGATAAATAATGTGATGAAGTGTAATGCTGTGGATTCCTGCAGCTTTTGTGGGGGAATAATCACTAAAAAAGTGATTCAGTCAGTAAATGAGGGAGCTGAACAGAGTGAGGAGCGCATATGTAACAAACAAATCAAAACACTTGAGTGAGCCCATGAAACAGCAGAGGAAATGAAATCGTTGTGTTGGTTCTGAAACAGATGCATAAGATCATCTAACAGTTTATGCATCTATTTTTTATTAAACCTGGACTTCTGTCATTTCTTATTTACTTTTTTGAACATATAAATTGTTAAAATTCAACCCCAAAATGACTAATATCGATGAGAGTTCTTTGAAAGCTGGGTCTGCTGGGTAAACCTCAATAATACTCCTGCTAGAACTTCTGGTTCCATCTGCTTTTCCATGTTCAGTCTTACAGCAACACTTGAGACAATTGCATTGCAACTTAAACAGAGCTGGGGGCCTCACAGGCCACGCCCACCAAGCCAGTTTGACCCCGATCCTCTCCAAAGGAGGGCTTTTTGAACGGTCAGGCGGCTTCAGGATGCAACATTTCCGCTTTTCACCTCATTCTGAAAGCGGCTCGGTTCTGGCTGTGCCACTAGGAAACCCTCCATAAACTGTCTAGTAAAACAAATGTCTACATGAAAAAGTTGCATCTTAAGTTGTCACAGTCAGCAAAAAGCACCAACGTGTGAAGCAACATGAATCCATTTTTGAAATATCCCTTAATGCTGGTTTTTCTGTCAGCTAGTTGGAAAAAACAAATAAAAAAGTAAACTAAGGAGATCAGGAAACATACAAGTTCAGGAATGTTTCTGCATCTGAAATGACAAAACCGCATCATGTGACACTAAATTATGCTCAGCTTAACTCAACAAATTTGTCTCAGTTTAAAAACATTATTTTGTGACATGCGAAGCACAGACTGAAGCACTTTGGGATCAATTTTTTTTGCACCAGAATTGAACTTGTAGACTCTTGAATCCCCTGAATACCAGGACATGTGGAACCCCACAGCATGGAAGGAGGGATACAAAAGCTGTAGTCATTAAGGTAATGATTTTAGCATCAGTGCGCCAATTGCGTTCCTCTTTACAGACAGAGGAAATGAAAACCCAGCAGGGACACATTCCCAAAGCGAAGGGAAAAAAAAAGAAAAAGTCCAAGAGTGGAATGGAAAAGTGTTTCAGTGGTTTTCAGCAGCGGTAGGATGCACAACAAATGCAGCAGAAGAGGAGGCTGCTTTGTTTCAGTTTCTCACCATTTTTCTAAAGTCAACAGTTCTCATGCTGTTGCCAGTTTCACAGTAAAGACAGTTATAGCAGGTTTTTATATCCACCGCAGATATTTAAGGATCAAGCACACAATAATAGTAGAGATTTCATTTTTTTCACTAAAACTTTAGAGTTCTTTAGAGCTTTGAGTAACAAATACTCTAACATGTAGATAAATATCTAATAAATAAAGATACCTTTTAATAAAAAAAAAGCATGTTAGAGCCACCATGAAAATTTTGTTTGTAAAAATTAATTATTTTGTAAAAAAAAAAGTCGTAAATTTATGATGAAAAATTTGTAATTTTAAAAGGTCTATATCTTGGTACTATAAAGTTTTTCATAGTATACTATATCCATAAATGTCATCATATATTAACTTTAGGACACTAAAGAATAATTTATTTATGAAGTTTGAGTTCTTTTGTTTACTTTCTTATGATGACTCGATCTCTGAGGCTCCGCCTTTCACTCCTTGTGGGTGCCGCCCATTTCATGATGTCATTCTCGAACCCGAACTCAGCAGTATGTCTCCCAAGAAAACAAACAACATCAGAGCTTTTGCAAAGATGAATGTGTTTATTGTGCATAAAAAATGAAAACGTTTTGACAATCACCGCTAGCACTTCAGGGGAAGTGTGTGTGTGTTAGTCAGGAGGCGGTGCTGGCAGCTTAGACTGTTCCTGGAAGAGGCTGTTCTCTTTTTGTGACATCACAATGAGAGGCCCACTCGTTTTCATGGGTTGGGAGGGGCTGGTGCTCAGAGAGCATGGTCTAGACCAGTGGTGTCAAACTCAATTGCACAGGGGACCAAAATCCAAAACACATCTAAGGATAAAAATGTATTAAACACACAAAAAATATATTTTTTAATCTTTAAAACCAAACTTTTTAACATAATTATGAACTAGATATATAGCATTAACTGTGAAAATGCTGAATAAGCTGAATTTGGCTACTGAAGATGCTAGTGCTGATAGCTGAAGATGCTAATTGATAGCTGAAAACGCTGAAGCTGATAGCCAAGTAAAATATTAGCTAAATGTCAAATTAGCAAAAAATAACAAAGAAATGTAGGTTAGCCAAAACAGCTAACATGTACCTGAAAAAATGGCTAAGCTTAAAAATTACCTAAAAAACTAAAAAAAAAGTCTTGAATTAGCCAAAACAGTTAGCATGTAGCTGAAATATTAGATAAACTACAAAATGGACTAAAAAAATCTTAATAAATGCCTAAATAGTCCAAAAAGCTAGGAGCCAATTTTTAAAACTTTAAAACCGTAACTTTTTTTTTTATATATAATTATGAATAATAAAAAGGCAGGAATATTATTCCAGAATAAATCAACTTAAACCCTAAATAACTTTCAATACTTTACTCTCCATAAAAATATATGTTGTCAAAGTTAAACAATTTATAAATAAGTGCAAGATAACATCGGGCCATTAATAATAATAAAATAAAATTAGCCAGAGGGCCGGATCCGGGCCTTGACTGACACAAGTGGTTTAGAGGAATGATCAGAGAAAATATAGTTTTGAGGTCGTTCATAGGGTTAATTTACATAATATAGGCCCTTTGAGGGAAAAAGCTATACTTCTTCCAAAAATATTGTGAGTTATGTGAGCCCCCACCCACATTACATGCCGACTAAATCCATTAATGCAGCTTTTTATGGCAATGCCAAAAGGCTTTTGTTTATCCTAGGAATCTTTACTCATAATTTTATGACTTAATCCTCGTAAATATGTTACTTTCTTGACATAATATTATCACATATTTTCGTTAAATTACACCTTTCTTATAATTTGAATTCATTCATGTATTTTTTTCTAGTCCTAATACTCCATCTTAGTTAACATCTAAGCTGGACAACCTTAAAAATACTTTTTTCTTTTTTTAGCAACAGAGGAGAAAGATCTCATGCAGCACAGAGGATCTTTATGTTTGTGTTTTCCTTCAAGACTGAATGAATTCATGTTGTTTCTCTTCAGGACTTCCAACAGAGAAAATGCTCTTAAGTCTCGCTAAAGTGTCCCTGTGGCTCACTGCACAGAGTTTATGCCACTCTGTAGAATATTCACTGTAGTTTATTTCTTTAAAACATGAATGTATTTTGCAGTTTGACTGCTTTTATAAAATAACTGCTACACTCTTACCTTTTAAAATTATTTACCCAC
>NC_050525.1:7464322-7474640 GCF_002922805.2 Oryzias melastigma
AAAAAACACAGCTGATCGGCAGTATTTAACCCTTTAATACCTGAGTTGTCATTGGTGACGCTAAAACACCAAATCTTTAAAAATGTTTCAACCGTTTACATGATCAACGTAAATCCAGTAGATTTTGAAGGAGAAAAGCGACTCGTTGAGCCGCTTTTCTCCTTCAAAATCTACTGGATTTACATTGATCATGTTAGCAATTAAAAACTCACAGTAAATCAAAGAACATAAACACCGGAGCTCCAGTGTTAGAGGGTTAAATAAACCTGTGCTTCTAGTTCAAAATACTTCAAAACATGGGCTACAAAAACAAGCGGTTGGAAACGTGCTGACCTAAGATTGATGCCAACAGCTCCCTCCATGAAGAGTCTGCTCTGACAGCTCCGCCCCCAGACTAACACAACACTTCAGTGATGATCAGCAAAAAAAAGTTTTATTTTAGATGCAGAATACCGTATATCTTCCAATTGTGTCCTGTCTTCAATTAACTCCCGCTCAAATTTGCTACTTTTTCCGCGGCATTCCTTTAAGTTTTACTTCCTCGTTTACTTTTTGTCGTTTTACTTCCTGGTAGGAAACAAGTCACCAAATATAACTACTATTTAATAAATAATTCATTTTTTAGTGGTCCAAAGATAATATATGATCATATATGAATATAATTTACTCTGACAGACATGAGTGTATGCGACTCAGCAACGTCTGTGTCACATTACAGACGGTGTTGTGGTGAAACCTCCCACCACCTCTGGTGAGAGTGCTGTATCATTACTGTCAAGACACAAAAACATGATCATATTTGTAGTCTGTTTTATGCTATAATTTGACATAAAAATGAATTACTTCGAGTCATAATTTGAGGAAAAAATGCATTTTCTGTCAATAACTAGAAAGTAAAACATTTCATTGACGGTGTGAAAAGGAAATGGCTGGATAGCTCAGGTAGCAGATTGGAAACCTGGGTTTGTTTCTCAGGAGGCGCGATGAATTTACTGCATGTATTGTCTAATGATGTAGCTACAAGAGAGCTCGAGTCTGGGTCTCCCTGTTCCGGTCTCTAGCCCTTAAAATACGCGGTTGTTTCTATCAGGAAGGGCATCCAATATAAAACTAAAGTGTGCAGATCAGTGACAGCTAGTTTGTGAAAAAAGGTGAACAATAATGACAGTGTGAAAAGTAAAAAAGCAAAGACTTTGATTAAAGGTCAATAAAAAGGTTACTTAAAAAGTTTCTTCAAAAATCAAAGTAAAAACCAATAGATTAAGTTGTTTTTATCTTATGTTTTAACTATGATGTCACTTCCTCTCTGGTTAAATCCAACATATTGTCCTTTTAGAAAGTTAAACTTGAGACTTGTCTGTTTAACATAGTGTAATTTAGTTGGTAAAAATAAGTTTAGCCAATAGATTTTTGTTAATGAGCCATTTTGGTTTCGGTGTTCACTGAAAGACCTTTGTAAGCACATCTGTGATTGGACAATGCGGAAGCGAGGCTGCAAGAAATCAGCTGAATTTTTGAACAAATATATAATTGAATGGAATTCAAACTGTTCTGTTGAATATATCCGACAGTCTCTTTTACCAATTTTTTGTAGTCGAACTCAGTATAGAAAGAGCACTTGTTTATAAAGAAAACATCCTTGAATGCTACAAGTTTGTTTAAGGTCCCATTGTTGTCCCATCAGGAGATAGCCACACTTGGGAACCATTATATGGTTTAACCCCCATTTCAACCCTGTAATGCCGAGTGTCAATGAGGTCCCATTTTTAGAGTCTTTGGTATGACTCAGCCTGGATTTGAACTCACAACCGTCCAGTCTCAGGGTGAACACTCTCCCACAGGGCCACTGAGCTGGTTGACTTTACAATGGTCCTTCAAGGGAAGTTGTGCAGTAGATACGCAGTCACAGGAAAACAGATTGAAGGAAGTCATAGTTATAGAACAGGGGTGTCAAACTCAAATCGCAAAGGGGCCAAAATCCAAAACACACCTTAGGTCGCAGGACGAACAGTAAAAACATTTATTAAAAATGTAAGTTTTTAACATAAATATGAACCTGACATATAGCATTACCTGTGATAATACTAGTGTGAATGCTGTAAGCTGAATTTGGCCGCTGAACATGCTAGTGCTACGGATAGAATTACCTGGCGGGCCGGATCCGGCCCCCGGGCCTTGACTTTGACATGTGATGTAGAAGTAAAGTTCTCAAAGCCCCGTCTCTACTGCTTTCAAACCAGCGGAAATAATCCCCCAGATGTGTGGAAAATGCGTATAAAGTGCATGTAGTGGTTGTCTCTTACTTTCTCCTCAGTAGTCTACCGCTCTGACAACTTTGAGGCCCTTGACAGTTTGTTCAATGAGAAGTGAGCAGAATACAGTATGGAAACCTGAGAAACAAACCTAAAATGACTCCGGTTGATGGCAATGCAGTAGATCTTTGAAGATGTTAAAATGCTGATGTGCTTTGACATGTAAGAGAACACCCTAACTCTTCACATGTCATTCAATCATGGTTGCTTTCTTTGCCTCCATCATCTCCTCTTACTCAACCTGTTCCACTTCAGGACCATTCCTCCTAAAAAATAAAAAAAACTCTCTCAATCTCTTCTCTATTATTTCCTGGATTAAATAAAAGTTTCACTCTCTTCACATCCATTTCTAAATCACTAAATGTTCTTTGACAATGTCTGATGGCGTTGGTGAAACATCTTATCAGCAGACCTTTGTAAAAGCTTTGAGCAGTGCCAAGGACAGAGCAATTTTCCATAATCACTTTTAGCAATCACTTTTTTAAAGCAGCAAATGATTTCTCATGCATATGTCAAGCTGCATGTTGTGGGAAAAGGGATTTTTATGGCAGCGTCTTGGTGAAAATGCAGTGCCAGAGTAGGTTATTTCCATTATAGCGTGTTCTAAGTGTTGAAATATGGTTTAAGCAGCACTTTTTCTCCTGGACATGTCAGTGTGTCATGGAACAAAATCAGAATCTCCGTGGCCCAATATTTATAAAGAAATGGATCCTGATCTGAAATTGGATATTTAATACCAAATGTGATCCTGAAGATTAGGATTTGGTGATCGAATCCTTTTTAATTCGTATTGATGTCAGGTATTTCAAAACTTTGAACCTTAAAGGCCACTTTTAAGACCAGCGTGTTATAGTGACGAGTACCTGTTAGACCTGCAGTATTGATCACTGCTAGCTCCTCCTCTGTGTTTGTGTTAGCCTGGGGGCAGTACTGACACCCTTCCTGAAAGGGACTGTCCTCACTCGTCTACATCACAATGTGAGGACCCATTTATTTTTGGTGAATTGGGAGGGGCTAGTGCTCAGAGTGTAATTTTTTAGAGGAATGCTCAGAAATACGTAAATGCGTTTATAGTGAGGAATGAATAGCATAATACACTTAAGAGCCCAAAAAGTGGATTTTGCATGGTATAGGCCTAAATCCGGCCCTCCAGATCATTTTATTTTGTTGGTATTTATGGCCCGATGTTATATTGCACTTATTTTTAACTTGTATATTTTTGACAAAATGTATTTTTAAGGAGAGTAAAATAGTGAAAGTTATTTAAGGTTTAAATTGATTTATTCTGGAAAAAATATTCATGCCTTTTTATTATTAATAATTTTGTTAAAAAGTTACGGTTTTAAAGTTTTATGAATGGCAATTCTGCTAGCTTTTTAACTATTTTGGCTTTTATTAATATGTTTTAGGCCAAATTTAAAGTTTAACTAATATTTCAGCTACATGATAACTGTTTTGGCTAATTTAGGCTTTTTAAAAGTTTTTAAGGCTATTTGGAAGTTTCAATATTTTTTAGTTACATGCTAGCTGTTTTATCTAACCTGAGTTTTTTTTTCTTTAGTTGTTTAGGCTAATTTGGAGTTAGGCTAACTTTTACACATTAGTTGTTTTGGCTAATTTAGGCTTGTTAAAATCTTTAAGGCTATTTTGAGGTTTGGCTATTTTTTTCAGCTACATGCTAGCTGTTTTGGCTAACCTAAGTTTTTTTTTAGTTTTTTTTTTTAGGCTAATTATGCATTTAGCTAGTATTTTAGCTGGCTATCAGCTTCAGTGTTTTCAGCTATCAATTTCAGCATCTTCAACACCCAATTTCATCTAACAGTATTCACACTAGCATTATCCCTGGTAATGCTACAGTATATATCTAGTTCATAATTATGTTAAAAAGTTATGGTTTTAAAGTTTTAAAAATCTAGTTTTAGAGTTTTCAATAAATTGTCCCGTTCAGCCTGTGATCTAAGGTGTGTTTTGGATTTTGGCCCCGTGTGTGATTGAGTTTGACACCCCTGGTAAAGGCCCTTTTAAATTAATTTAAAAAAGAAAAAAATATCAGAACCATCATCATTTAACTGCTGAGTAAACTGAATTCTGATAACTGTTCATCAGTAAAAAAAAGAAAGGTCTACTAGAAATGTAAAAAATTTATGAGATATAAAATACTGTAGATTCTCATTAAGATACAGACATCAACAACAAAGCTACATTAAAAAAAACAAGGAACAGAAAAGCAAGACAAGTTTAGGACACTTAAAACATAAAGACAAAATATAGAACACCGTTTTAAACCCTTATGTTGTCCTAGGCATGTTTTCATCAAAGTGGGGTCATCTGGACATCCTGGTCCTCACAATCTATGACCCTGTCACTTTTCCAGTTCTATTCACTGCTTTCTGCTGATACGCTGACTCAGGTGTCTCCTCATTCTGGTTAACTGAACACACCTGAACCATGGAATCAGTAGCAGGAAGTGCCAGGAGAACAGGAAAACAGGTGAGGTGGCAGATCTCAAGGACATGGACTAATATGTTTGATATTGAAATTGAAACATGTCGCACAGTTTGACCTTTGTCTAACATCTGACACCTAGAAAAGTTGAGAAGAGAGCAAGTCATTTTTGTGTCATCCATATTTTTTTATAATATGCTGGTGTCCTGATTCACTGTGTGCATCATAGAAGTGCAACAGCTGTGTAAGGACCTGGTTCAAATCCCAGAAAACCACTATTTCTACTGAAGTATTGTTGTGGTGAAAACATTTGTGCCAACATTTTTTTTACTACATTCTTTCCACACTTTTACTGTCTTTGCATGTATTTCTTCACTGAATACACAGGTCTGTAAAATCAGGAGCTCCATTACAATGTGATTCTAAATCAATGCATCTACACTTTATGCTTCCAGCATTAAAAAATATTCTATTCCATTTAATTCAGAAGCCAATCAATGTATATGAATCCCAACTATTCTTAATAAAATATTAAACGTTAAAACAAAAGAAAATAAATTACAAACTGATTTTTTATTTACAAATATTGTCACGTTGAACTGAAACAATTTCACATTGATAAAATGAGAAGAGAAATAACTAATGAATTAGAATAAAACTGTAGAGCTCTTTCATTCTTGATTTCCCGTGAGGTGGAAGTGGTTGTACGTGCTTCCTCTGTACAGGAAGTCTCTCTGTTGTCATAGTGACCGATTCTGTTCACAAATTAACATTTAATTTCATCTTTATCTCGATTGTTGTGCCACGTGCAGTTTGGGCTGAAGTGTTGTCTGGATGGACCGTCTCAGTTCCAGAGATGCAGCCGTTAGAGTCCTTGTCCTAAACCTCACTGTCAGGGATCATGATTACTAATGAAATGTGGAATTGCAGAAGCACTTTGGGTAACTTTTAGTGGAAAAAGTTGTTGATGACAAAACTGTAAGTTTATCTTTATCCTGTGTGTCATGCAGAACAGAATTCCATCCCTCTGATGCTCACCAAGAATTGTGCTTGCCCTTAATACTTGAAATACAAGTGTTTCCTCAAACCTTGTAATCCTATTTTCACCTAAATTTAGATGTTTATAGACTGATGATGATCAGTAAAAATGTTTGTTAGTTCCAGGTTTCACGTGAAAGTAAGGGTCATCAGGAAGAGAAATGACCGAAAAACATCAAGATGTATTTTAAAAATGACCACATCTGTTATTGTCTGATGACCAAGGTTTCATTCAGAGATGGAGATCTACAAAGTCACTGTGTCAGTATCTGTGGGCATTCATGTGATGAATCTAACTGCTTTTGGTTACAAACATCTGTATTAATGTCTGATTTCTTGGACTCGAGTAAATCCCAACAGCACTTGTGTATGTGCGACCACACGTCTGTGTGCCATCTTGGCCATATCTTTTGCCCTTGCTTTCTCCCTTCCGCACCTCATTACATTTACAACATTATGACTTTATTGCTTTGAGTGTTATGGAACAGGAGAGTTGCTGACATAAACCTGCAGCGTTCAGGGAGAGCTCCTGGCTAGTGTGTTCTCTTTGTTTGCTTCAGTGTTCCAGTTTTTCAGTTGTTAAAATATTATTTTGATGTAACGATTGCGGCTACATGGTTCAGTTGGCTCGGTGTGGGACTGGCATGCAGGAAACCCGGGGTAGTGCTGCCACAAACGATTATTTTAATAGTCGATTAATCACCGATTTTTTTTTCTGAATTTGGCCGCTGAAGATGCTGAAATTGATAGTTAAAAACACTAAAGTTGATATCTGAAAACTCTAAAGCTGATTGCCAGCTAAAATATTAGCTAACTTGGCCAAAACCTAAAATAAAAAAAATAAAAAATAAAAAATATAGGTCAGCCAAAAAAGCTAGCATGTAGCTGCAATTGTGGCTAAACTCCAAAATCGCCTAAATTAACTTTTAAAAAATCGTAATTAGCCAAAACATGTAGCATGTAGCTGAAATATTAACTCCAAAACAGCCTGAAAAACAAAAACCATTGCAGCCATTGCACTGCTGTACCACTGGTACCACACGCAGTCACCCGTGGTCTCAATTTTTGTGCAGTTCAAAAATTATTTCTGCGTGTGACGGCGGCCACGTTTCGTACTACGTCTTCTCGCGTCTATTCCTCTGCTGCTTATCGGCCGTTGCACTGCCAGTCCACTGCTAACAGCGTCTGTACCATGGGGAGGAAATTTCTTTGTGCTCTAGCCGTGATACGGCAGTGAAAGCCAGTGGCGCTGGGCCTTTAGGATGGTTATTTTTTAAAACCTCTGAGCAGGTTTCTCATCTGTGATCGTCAATGGACCAGCTCCGCAGAGCGCGCGCCAGACTGCTGTGACGTCACCCAAATGCTCCCTTTTAGTGAATTAAATTAAAAATAAATACTTGTTCTCATCCATTGCCGTGTTTTTAATGACTTATCGCGGGAGTTGGTCTGGGTTTATTTGGATAATTATGACTTAGGGTAAACGGTGTCTTTTTTAAGCTGTGTTTTTTTTTTAAATTGTATAATAGAAACGCAGCTAGTGACATGAACCCGAAAATCTCTTTTTTTTTTATGGCTGCAAATGTTTCTTTTGTAAGTTTCCCTTTTTTAAATTGCTTGATAAACATATATATAGAATTCGGACAATATTTTTTATTAAATGGAAAATAGTTTATTAAAAGCTTTTCGCAGATACAGAAGAGTTTCAAACAAGAGTGGAAATATCCGTATCTGACGGCTGGTATCAATACCAATATGAGATCAATACCATTAATATTTTGGTTCAATCTGCTCAGCTCTACTAAATACCTGTGAAAGATGTTTTATGTCCATGGAAAGGTCTCTTTCTTTACTCATGAGAAAGATTCAGAAAAAAAAGGCAAATAGACGACCCCAAATCAATAGATCATCTGATCAGATTCATGACCAAAATGAAAAATAATATCAGTGATGTTTGTAGTGCTTTGGTCTCATAGTTTCTCAAAAAGCTGCTGCATGTCAGCTTTACAGTCTGAAAACATGTCCACTCAGGTTTAGAAGTGGCAATTTTTGACATCTCTCCTTTTCAAGTGCTCCACACAGAGCGCCTCTCTTTCCTGAAGGTGTCCTTTGTGGTTTTCTGACCCAGACGTCATGTTGCTCTGCTTCCAAGTTGGAATGTAAACATGCCAAAGTTTTGGAGCTCGCTGCAGGGTGGTGGTGGGGGTGCTGGGTGAGCACGCACAACCATAAGAACGAAAACTTAAACTGAAAAAATAATTTGAAATCGCACTTCGTCTGTTCTTGTACAGTCCTGTTTTACACGAAACAGTCTCTCTCTTTTAAGTGCTGAGTATGAGATGTATGAGTCTGTATGTGGTTAATCAAGAAAACACAATCCCACATGTTAATTGCAACTCTGTGAACCTAATGAGGGAAAAAAGCCGAACCCCTCTTGCTGAACCCAGACTTCTTCCCACTACAAAGAATAATTACTTTTCGCAGCTCCCTTCTATAATTAGTTACTACTCTTTTATAATATCAATGCGCATAATTATCACAGTCATCATATTAGATTATTTCATGCATAATAAATGAATTCAAACTGTGTGTGGGGTAATTAGCATGTTAGTATACGAGCCATAATGAGACATTTGCTCTCACAAAGATTTTATTGTTAAAGTCGTGTATATGCAGGAATTCAGATGGAGCCGAGACATTTGAATTCAGAAGCTGTTTTTATTACACTCAGGCTCAAAACTTTATCGAAATTCTAGAAATGTTGACAATTACACGGTTTCGATTAAATCATAATTATGTGAATAAACACAAACCAACTCAGGTGATAAGTCATTCAAAAACACAGATATGAACAATACTTTGATTTACAGCAGATATTTTTAAATTTGTGTCACTCCACTAGTGCTCATCAACATCCATCAAAGGAGACGTCGGCGTCTTATTCTGGCCGTGGAGCGGCGAGCTATGTGGGAGCGACTACGGATGAAGAGATTTTGGGAAATCTTGATCGCTGTGGATCTAACAATTCTGCACGATACGCTCAACTTTTGATGAGCTGTGATGCTGTGAGATCGCAGCCAGTTCCTACTAATTCCTGGTTCACACCGGCGCTGCAAAGCGGTGTGCAGGCCGAGCGTATGGCGCATCCGCTTAATCTCCAGGTCAAAGCAAACACTGTCGACAGGCACTTCTGCAAAACCAAACGCAGGACCTGCCTGCAATATGTTGTAATAAATATTTAAATAATAACCCCTTAAGAAAAGTGTTGAGACGCAAACCAACGACTTTTGTAATTGAAGTCAGCTGCGTTAACCACTGCACCCCGTCCAGTGTTTCTATCTGAGAATGGCATCTCCAGTGTTTAAGTTTTAAAGATTAGATAAAGGTTTAAAGATTTCCGTTGTTAAGGGTTTAAAAAAAAGGTAAAGAAAAAAACTAGATCGACGGTTGAACTCTATTTAAGTATTTTTTAACCAAAATGGGGGTAAATAAAAAAGACAGATTTCTGTTTTGAATCTATTTTTCCTTTTTTGACCTTAAAGCTGTCCATGGAAGTGTTTTCTTTTGCTACTTTTTCATGTTTTCAAGCTTTAAAGAGGTACTAAAGGTGCTCACACACCGGCTGTATCGGCACACATTCAAGCGGCCACTTTCAAAAAAAAGTTTATGCAAACGTGCGTACAAGTCTGAAATTCTGCTCTACACTGCGCAAAGTTATTTACTGTCAAACTTTTTTAATTTATATTTTTAATTATGACATGTCTTTTATATTTTGTAAAATAAAAAGAAAATATAGCTTAGACATTGTAATTCAGCCCCCCTCCAGCAGACGGCAGGTCACCTATGTCCAGGGCTGGCTCTGGCACTACGCATCCGGTGTGAAGCCTGATTGCTTCAAATAAACCATTTCATTCATTCATTCTTTAATAGACTGAATCTAATAATATTTGATATTAAGTCCTGAACTGAATATTGATAATTCATGTAGAGAAAATGGGATGGTCGAGTCAGGGTGGGATTATATAAGTTCACTTCCTTCCACTCCCTTTCAAGTAATTTACATGTGATATGTTATGTCATGTATTGTGACCTGATTGCTTAAAATAAACCATTTCATTCATTCATTCATTTATTCATTCATTCATTCAACTACACCATAGGTCAGGGGTCGGCACCCCAATGTGTTGTAAGAGCCACTTTGGACCAATACAATAATAAACAAATATGTCTGGAGCCGCATAATTTGAAACTGCTTATAAAAGTCTTATTCTGCAAGTAACACGTGGAAAATGTGTCGTAAAAACGATTACTTAAACGATTACTTTTCCTGCTGCGTGTCTTTGTGTCATATAAGTTTTGTTTTAGGACTCATGACAAGTTGGTGAGACATTGCAGCGTCAAACTATCTGACAAAAGCTGAGTAGCCTCAAAAACGAAAATTTGAGCTTTTATTTTGACATCCCTCAATGACATAACGAGGGGGGGTCCTGATCAGTCTCTCCCTCATTCTCACTCCAGGTGCAGGA
>NC_050525.1:7474695-7480062 GCF_002922805.2 Oryzias melastigma
TGACCGTCCTCACAGTGTCGGCTGTTCTGTGGTTCAGTTCTGTAAATTTAATGGTGGTCAAAATATTCACACCATCTGATAAGCATGACCTGCGTGAACGCTTCTTCCTGCAAGCACTTGGGGTCGTGCAAAGTATTGGACACAAGTCATCTCTGGAATCAAAACCGCCAGTTACCTACTTGGTTCTGCTCCCACCCAAATCGCTACAATATATTTCCTTCTAACATTTCTTACTATTATCAAACATTTTTGTAAAAGCGCCAATGAGTCGCAAGGGGGCGCTCAAAGAGCCGCATGCGGCTCCGGAGCCGCAGGTTGCCGACCCCCGCCATAGGTTAACAAGGGCGTCGAATGGAAGTGGCCTTTGTTCTGATCCACGTCCAGTGTGAACCAGGTGTAAAAAGTGCATTTAATTCAAAAAAAGTGTTTCAATTGCAGTCTGTTTTAAAATGCCCCCAAAACCACCACCTCCAAGAGCAAAAACGTATCGATAAATGAAAGTTTTTAGAATAGAATATCTTTATTTCTGTAGCACTTTTAGCAGAAAGAATCACAAAGTGCTTCACAACACGAGCACAAAAATCAAATCAAAACACAGAGAAGCAATAAAAACCAACAGCACAGTGAAAGACAATAAGACAGAGTAAAACAAGGACTAAAATCAACTAAAAGCTCTCCTGAATAAAAACGTCTTGACCTGGTGTCAGGGAAATTCACCTCGACACTAGAGAGAAAAATAACTCAATAAAATGACCAAACCAACAAGAAAAGTTACTTATGCATAAGGAAGGAACAAGTATGATGGAAAGACTGAGCCATCATCCTTTTCCTTAAAGAAGTGATCCTTGCCTCGCTTCTTTTATTGGAAAGCACAAGTGGGAGGTTACAACATTCAAACAAAGAAGCAAAGTCAAATGTTCATTGGAGGTTCATCAAAGAGTTGATGGGAGGTGTCATGTAAGGAACCATATTTACATTCAATCAGCATCCTACCCTCCTGCTGGGGACAGTGTATCGTAAACCCTTTCATCCTAGCTCGGGAGAGGAAGCAGGACAGAACACTTAACATCTGTAAGCTACAGTTTGGGTTAACATTCTAAAATACATTAAGACAATGATATAAAACAATTTCTTTCACACCTGGGATTTAAAACACTCAACGGAGTCGATCTGACTCAATGACAATGGGAGGGAGTTCCAGAGACGAGGAGCGGCAGCTTGGAAGGAGACGTCTCTTCTGGTCTAATAGGGGGTTTTGGAATGCTTAGTAGATTTTGGTTGGAAGTCCTCAAGGATCGGGCTGAAGAATATGGAGTTAAAAGGTCAGAGAGTACGCTGGATCTTGACCATGGAAGGCTCCAAAAATAAAAAGTCAAATTTTAATATCAAGTTTGAATTTAATGGTAGAGGAGTGATGTGTGTCTGTTTACTGGTTCCTGTTAAAAGACTTGTTGCTGAATTTTGGACGAGCTGAAGACGATTTAGCGAACGTTTTGTTAAAACAGGTAAAAAGAGAGTTACAGTCATCTAAACGAGAAGAAGTAAAAGCGTGAATAATAGTTTCTAGGTCTGATCGAGACAAAATACTTTTTAATTTTGCCACATTTCTTAGATGACAAAAACAGTTTTTTATTATGTGTTTTGAGTGGCTGTCCAGTGACATAGACTTATCAAACAACACCCCAAGATCAGGTGAATTCACTATCCCAAATCCAATTTGTGCAATTTCATAGTTAATGGAGACACAGCAAGTGTTTTCCAGGTGCAAATATTAGAAGTCTTTGGACTAAGAGAGTACATGAGTGTTTCATGTTTAGCCAAAGTCTACTTAATTTGTAGAAACTTGCCTCATCATTGAAAAGAAATTTTCAAACCAATCTAACTCACATTCATCACATTCTGATCATCTGATTTTATAAAATACTAAAACTGTACAAAAATCAAATTTCATGACTCTGTGGAGTTTTTGGCAACCACAATTTCAGTACCGGCCAACTATACTCATAATTATCTGATTCACAACATTTGTTTTCACACCCAGATTTTCTCAAAAGCTTAATAAAGAATTACATAAACTGATGATAGCCTAAAATTAAGTTGTTATTTTTAGTGTCAACAGGAAACATCTCTACAGGAAAATTTGGGGTTTTGGTTTTTAAAAATGTGGTACACTGACATTGAGACTTGCACTGGGAGCAACGTAAAGATTCTTGGGACAGAAGCTGACTCTTGTTATAAAAATAATAAATCTGAGCTGAGACCTTTTCAAAGAAAGAAAACAGTAATACTTTGTAGCACCTCCAGCTTACCGCTGTCCTACAGTTCTCACACATGTCCTCCAGTACTCCAGAGTACCAGTCTTTCACTCCTCATACAGAGCACAGCTCCTCTTTATTCTGATTTTCTCAATCCAGCTTCTTCTGACCTTCTCTGTTCTTTTCCAGAAGTATACTCAAAGCAAATACTACATCTGTGGTTCTCTTTATTTGGATGCTCACAAATGTTTACTTCTGATTTCAGTCCAGCTTCCACTCCTCTTTCCCATAACTCACTGTGACTTTTCATTTCTTTTTCTTCTGTAGTTTATCTGCGTGTTTCCCCTATTTAAATAAAACTAGATCATTTCTCCTCCATTCCTCATCATCAGTCATCTCAAACTCTGCTAAAATCCTCTTTACCTCCACAGGTATGTATGTCATCAGGACCGACTGCTTTATTCTCTTCCTCACTTCATCCAGACGGATCTATGCTACTTCCTACTCCACGACATCTAGTGGAGTGATACAAGCATGAAATTTGGTTGAAGGACTTATAAGACACCAAATTTTAAGAAAAAAGTGCTAGCCACTTTAAATTCCAAAATGGCGGCCATTTTCCAAGATGGCCACCAAAGGTTGTTGGTGGAATGAGTTACATTGAAAAATATGAGTACTTCATCAGGTAAAATGAGGTTTTCATTGCTCAACATTACAGGGATATTAACTGGGATTTTTTAGGCAGAAAGAGCTCATCCTCACTGCCACCCTGGCATTAGCAGTCCATTTTCAGGGCAAAAAACCATTGAAAACATCATCAAGTAAACTATTTTTATGATATTCTGCCAACTTTACTGCCATGGCGGCCATCTTGAAAAAAATGGCGGCCATATTGGATTTTTGTGTGGCTAGCACTTTTTTCCTGTAACTAGACCCAGAGACTATAAGTGTACCAAATTACTTGCTTGTATCAGCAACTGAACGATTCTGGCTGAAAATGACACTAAGCTGCTCCACTAATCCAGCTCTTCTTCTTCTTCTTCTTCTTCTTCTCTGTGTTCTCTGAAGCCTTGTTTCTACTGAGCAGTTTCTTTTCATGGTGCATGCGTGGTGTGCAATGGTGTGTCATTGACTAGAAAAGCAGCTCCTCTGTCTTGTTTTACTTCTGGTACATCATGTATAACAGGAATTTAATGTTGTTTGAAAGAATATTGCGGGCGCCTGAGAAGAAAACGGAATCGCTAGCTTAGCGCTACATTGGTGCTTTCCAATGTCGTCATCACTTTCTGCCAATCAACAGGTGGCAACAGTTGCTCCACCCCAACCATCCCTCAGATTTTTTTATGGGCTTACAACGGATGGGGGCCCTCATCAAGAGATACAGGTCGGAACTGCTTAATGGGTCCATTTTACAATGGAAACACTCAAAATACCGGATCAAACCGGACCGTACCGGACTGGATTCTTTCCATCTTTCCATCACACTTGTGGAACCTGTCAACACATTTCCATCTCTCTTTTTGTTGCTCATCCTTCAACCTCTGTTTCTCAGATCCTTCTGTCACTCCGTCCTCATTGCCCCCTTCACCTTGTGCTGCATCTCCCTGAACTCTCAGCCTCCTTCTTTTCCACAGCTAACCTTTCCATCCATATTGTTTTTTTGTTAGCCGCTGTGTTCAAGAACATCAGTTTATCAAGAGAGAGATTTTCTATGATTTAGGTGATGATTTTAAGACAAAGAGGATGTTGAGAGATCAATTTTATATATTTTGAAGAGCTTTAGTAATCACGCCTCCATGTCTGGATTCATGAGATCTTTCAGACTCTCAGTGTGGTGAGCTTCACCATCTATGGTGGACCTACGTCTGAAAGATGGACGCTTTCAGCGGTACTTCTGTTTGTCTGTGACCCAGTACAATGACTTGCTGAGGAAGGAAAAATGAAAATAAAATTAGAAGAACTTTTTAGTAATGATTCAATTCAAAAAAGAAAAGGTTCAGGACGAGAACGATCAGCTTCTGCTCCAAACGGTTTTGGACTCTACCTGCTGATTGCATCATGTGCCCAAAGCTGAGTCCCTGATTGGTTGAAGTCTTTTTTGTCAAAGTTAAGATTTTTTTTTAACTCTGCTTGGCTGGTGGTGAAATTTTTAGCTCTGTTTAAAGTTGCTTATTAAAAAACTAATACTTTTACATAAACAGTAACAATTAAAATTCATGTGACAAAGCATTGTGAAAACATTTTATGATAAAAAAACTGGCAGCTGTGGTGGCCTTAATTTCACTGTAAAACAAAAGGTGTTTCTTTGAATATTACAGTTAGAAATTGCTTTTTTTCCTGTTCTTTTCGGGTAATATTTCTAATTTTACGGTTAATAGCAATCATTAAAAGTAGTGTAACACTGAAATATTAAAGAGATGCATTAATGTTTACTGTAGAAAACTGCCAGCTGAGGCTGTCAGAATTTTACTTTAAAATATTAAGAGATATTTTTTTATCATATTAGGTTACAATAATTTCTATTGTTATATTTCACTTTTTTGTTGAAAACCAAATAATTTTACTACAGAAATTTATCCCATAAAAATTACAACGTCAGTCTACAAAATTAACAAATATTTTTACGGTAAAAAATAAAAAAAATGGCAGCTTAGGCTCTCAGGATTTTACCGTAATAACACAAGTTTTAAACATTTATGACTTTAAGGAAGTCACTGCTTAATTAAGCTGTCATTTTTTTTTTTTACGACTATCTGTCATGATAGTCTTTTTCTGTAAAATTCCTGACATTTTTCACAGTGAGAGAAAGAGAGTGCTTCCACAAATATGTCTGCTCTTCCTGAAAAGAGAACTGTCATGTTGAAGGGAGTTTTTCTTAGAAGAAGCTTAAGGTTGCTGGTTAGAATTCTGTGCTGCTGCACAACACGACATAGAAAGGTTAGTGTGGCTGCAGTAAATCAAGTCTTTGGACAATTATGCACGCTCACAAAGTTATTACCTTTTTCTTTTTGGGTTTACTAATATATTTGATTCAAAATATTTTCAGCAAACTTCTTCAGCTGTCTCTAGCTTTAAGAAGTTGTGAAAGTTATATTAGGGTATGGTATATTTT
>NC_050525.1:7480070-7495455 GCF_002922805.2 Oryzias melastigma
CTGATTGCTTTCAGCAATCAGACAATAAAAAACTATAATAAAGTTGTAGGATCTCATACTCTGATTGCTTTCAGCAATCAGACAATTACATAAACTGATGATAGCCTAAAATTAAGTTGTTATTTTTAGTGTTAACGGGAAACATCTCTACAGCAAAATTTGGGGTTTTGGTTTTTAAAAAATGTGGTACACTGACACTGAGATGTGCACTGGGACCAACGTAAAGATTCTTGGGACAGAAGCTGACTCTTGTTATAAAAATAATAAATCTGAGCTGAGACCTTTTCAAAGAAAGAAAACAGTAATACTTTGTAGCACCTCCAGCTTACCGCTGTCCTACAGTTCTCACACATGTCCTCCAGTACTCCAGAGTACCAGTCTTTTACTCCTCATACAGAGCACAGCTCCTCTTTATTCTGATTTTCTCAATCCAGCTTCTTCTGACCTTCTCTGTTCTTTTCCAGAAGTATACTCAAAGCAAATACTGCATCTGTGGTTCTCTTTATTTGGATGCTCACAAATGTTTACTTCTGATTTCAGTCCAGCTTCCACTCCTCTTTCCCATAACTCACTGTGACTTTTCATTTCTTTTTCTTCTGTAGTTTATCTGCGTGTTTCCCCTATTTAAATAAAACTAGATCATTTCTCCTCCATTCCTCATCATCAGTCATCTCAAACTCTGCTAAACTCCTCTTTACCTCCACAGGTATGTATGTCATCAGGACCGACTGCTTTATTCTCTTCTTCTTCACTTCATCCAGACGGATCTATGCTACTTCCTACTCCACGACATCTAGTGGAGTGATACAAGCATGAAATTTGGCTGAAGTACTTATAAGACACCAAATTTTAAGAAAAAAGTGCTAGCCACTTTAAATTCCAAAATGGCGGCCATTTTCCAAGATGGCCACCAAAGGTTGTTGGTGGAATGAGTTACATTGAAAAAATATGAGTACTTCATCAGGTAAAATGAGGTTTTCATTGCTCAACATTACAGGGATATTAACTGGGATTTTTTAGGCAGAAAGAGCTCATCCTCACTGCCACCCTGGCATTAGCAGTCCATTTTCAGGGCAAAAAACCATTGAAAACATCATCAAGTAAACTATTTTTATGATATTCTGCCAACTTTACTGCCATGGCGGCCATCTTGAAAAAAATGGCGGCCATATTGGATTTTTGTGTGGCTAGCACTTTTTTCCTGTAACTAGACCCAGAGACTATAACTTTACCAAATGTCATGCTTGTGTCATCAACTGAACGAGTCTGGCTAAAAATGACACTAAGCTGCTCCACTAATCCAGCTCTTCTTCTTCTTCTTCTTCTTCTTCTTCTTCTTCTTCTTCTTCTTCTTCTTCTCTGTGTTCTCTGAAGCCTTGTTTCTACTGAGCAGTTTGTTTTCATGGTGCATGCGTGGTGTTCAATAGTGCGTCATTGACTAGAAAAGCAGCTCCTCTGTCTTGTGTTACTTCTGGTACATCAAGTATAACAGGAATTTAATGTTGTTTGAAAGAATATTGCGGGCGGCTGAGAAGAAAACGGAATCGCTAGCTTAGCGCTACATTGGTGCTTTCCAATGTCGTCATCACTTTCTGCCAATCAACAGGTGGCAACAGTTGCTCCACCCCAACCATCCCGTTCGATTGAGGGCCCTGTCATGTTGAAGGGAGTTTTTCTTAGAAGAAACTTAAGGTTGCTGGTTAGAATTCTGTGCTGCTGCACAACATGACATAGAAAGGTTAGTGTGGCTGCAGTAAATCAAGTCTTTGGACATTTATGCACGCTCACAAAGTTATTACCTTTTCTTTTTTGGTTTACTAAATCATTTGATTCAAAATATTTTCAGCAAACTTCTTCAGCTGTCTCTAGCTTTAAGAAGTTGTGAAAGTTATATTAGGGTATGGTATATTTTTGAGTATTGAGATGGATTGAAACTTGAAAATTTGTTATTTTATGTAGAGACTTCTGATAAAAGAATCATTCTGGATTAGAAAAAAAGAACAAAATTAAAAAGTTTTATTACAAGAACATTTTAAGTAATACTTCATGTAAGAAATAATATACATTTAAAATATATCACTTTTTAAAAAGTATTTTGCTATTTATTTCCTGCCTCTTTGAGACTGCAAAACTTAATACTACTTTCCACTGGCTTGTAGAACTTAAAAACTTATTTTTCTTCCTTTTTAAGTTTTCCTTAATGACTTTATGATCTGATACATATATATATAATATTTTTGACACTACTTTTTGCTTCTCTGCTACGGAGGTTTTGTTTCACTCCTACATCTTCAAAGCATTGCTTAGAGTTCTCAGGGATAGAGAGAAACTAGCATATGAGGTCACAGTTCTGATTGTCCCAACAAAGAGAAGAATGATGTGTTGCAACATTTGGATTTAAATAAGTGGGAGGACAGCTGGACATTCAGAGCATCAGATTCGTACTATCACTTCTCGCTATATCGAGAGCAACCAGAAGCTTCTGTTTCATCTGCTACCGCCCCACGCCACTGGAATAAAATACATGGCAGCTCTGCCAACGACTAAGGACTTGTTAACAAATAGTTATCCATTTAAAAATGTATTATGTAGACAACGTAGAGGGTGATATTTATATTATGCCTGTTACCCATCGTCTGCTTCTGTCACACTATACTTAGCCTCTCTGAATGCCAGCTACTGCAGGCAATGGTTGCTAAATGTAAGTCAGATGATTCCTAAATGTTTTTAGTAGAATATTGAACCAAACCACGAGCTCAAAGAAAATTAAACAGTTCAATTAATCGTGTAACTCATAAATGGGTGATAGATGTGATTAACTTTAAGAACTTCACTGGAGATGCTGGACTGTAGCCACAATGATATTCAGCAATATTTGCAGCTTGTGGTTACATGCTATTACAATGGTGACAGCATGACACATAGGGCCTATATCATGATATTCTTAAGCCTTCAGAGTAAACTATATCTATATATATATGTATATATATATATATATATATATATATGTATGTATATATATATATATATATATATATATATATAGCCTTTGAAACTCTGAAGAACAGATTATTTATAACATATTAGTTATTTTTGTGAACTCTTTTCCTACCTGAAAGTAAGACGCCTTGATCTCTTAGGCTCCGCCTTTGACTCCTTGTGGGCGCTGCCTATTTCATGACATCATACCTAGGGCGGGATATCGATTATAGTTTCCAGGAACAATTTAATTCGATTCACCAGAGCCTGAATCAATTTGATTCCGATTTTTTTCGATTCTTCAATTCAATTCAATTTTGAGTTTACACATTTGTTTGGAAATACTTTACTAATCTACTATGTGATTTGAATATATTTATTTTAATCTGATCCAGTTCACATACTGTAAATGTATCAGTGAAATAATGAGATTGTTAATATCATCCAGTGTTACATGGATTATCTAAAGGAGAAGTTCTAACAAAAATGTTCAGATCATTAACATTGTAAACATTGTTCTGCTTCTCCTGGAGGGCATTTCAGTTTGGACACTAGGTGGCGATCACGCCACAGCGTTACACTTTATTCCAGAAGAAGTATGTGGAAAAAACTATGTTTTAGACCACAAATAGTTGCTTTAAAAATATTTTCTTTTAAAAAGTTTGGAGAATTTATACCTGTGAGTTTATAAAGAGTCTGCTCTGACAGCTCCGCCCCCAGTCTAACACCGACGCTCAATTTCTCCACGGAGCTAGAGGTGATCAGCAAAAACTTTCATTTTAGATGCAGAATACCGAACATCTTCCAGTTGTGTCATGTCTTCAGTGAATTCCAACTCAAACAGATGTTTGTTACTTTAGACGCGGGGCTCCTTTAAGAAAACTGCGGATATTTTCAAAACCAAGTAAAACAAAAACAAAAAAATCTAAAAACAATAAGTCAAATCAAACCATGACATTGCGATCTGAGAGTATATAGAATCAACACATTGACAGTAATACCATGCCCTGGGTTTCAATCTATACTTCACTCATAACATTTTTCGGTCACAAATTATTAACACAAACCAGAAATGTTAAGACACAAAAAGCTCCTCTTCATACGTGGAGAGTTCCATCCCATACCCAGCACCCTGAGACTGTACAAGAACCATAAGGAGGGCTGACTAGTGCACATGGGAGCCACTATCCAAGATGAAGCATCAAGATTCACGAATCCATCAAGCACAAGCCCCCAACTGACGGTGTGCTCAGTGAACGCCTCAGGCAACGGAGAGCAGAGGATGTGGTGCTGGAGCACCGAGTATCACGGAAGGACAAACCCCTGCATGGGATGTACCACCAGACCATAACTGATGCTTTTGTCAGATGATCTCTACGGGTAGTGGAGGGTTGTAGAGACGAGGACCTGCATCTTAAGAGGAGCACAGGTGTGTCTTGCAGTTCCCTTGAAATTTTGCATCCACCTTTAAAGGACGTCAGGGAAATGGAATGTACCATCGACACAAGGAACACAGGGAACAGCACTAACAGACAAATGAAGCGTTTGTTTTATACATATGTGTCTTCCTTACCTACCCTGAAGTGAGGTATGTGTTCCCTACAGACTGTCCGGAGAAAAAATGTGCATGTGAATATTCATACTCGAATTTTCAGGTACTTGAATACTCCTCACAAGGGCTGTGTATTGTTACTTAGATATCGATTCGATTTCATGAATCAAGCTCAGTGATTCACAGATCGAACCATGGTTCTTCAGCGGTCCCTAAACATCACTGTCGTTTTGGATCATTTCACAACAAATCCTGAAAATGTTCTCCTCTGTTTTTCATCCTAAAAGTTTTGCAACACTTTAAGTTCTAAAACATTGCATACCAGTGCAAAGCCGTTATGAAAAACGCTTTGGCCACTGCAGAATCAGCTGATTCACACTGATTAGGTAATCACTTTACTGTTGTGAAGCGATGCAAATCAGATCAAGACTTTTCTCCACTTCAAAATCCTTTGGAATTACGTTAATTGCGTAAACTGTAGAAAAGTTACTGGAATCAAAAGAATGAAGCTAAAGCTCAGATGTTGAGGTTTATTTGTTTTCAGTAAATTGAACTTCAATCTCATTTTTTTCAACTACAAAAACACACTCGCTAGTTTTACTTTGAAAACAGGAAGCTTAACCGACACTTTATTTTGAGGACAATAGTGCTGGACATTCAGCTTATTTTTTGTTTTAAAGATTAAAATCTAACATTATTATGCATTTCAGAGCAAAAACAAAAAAAATTCCCATATTGTATTTTTTTGTATTTTTACTGCGATCTTGAATGTTAAAAATATTTCGTACTCAAATATTGGAAGCAGATCGGTTGTATCAGAGTACTCGGATACTGGCTACAGCCCCATTGGTGAGAAACCACCCGTGGAGAATATGTGAGTTTATTGCAAAATTCTCAAAAATGATGAAGGTAAATTTTGGATGAAACTTCTGTTTTGTCCTGTAGCCGTTTAATGCAACAATCCCCAGAGTTTCAGGAATTTATTATTTTTATGTTTGAATTTTACTTTCGGTTTTGTATTAGCATTAAAGTGAATGATTAGTTTTCATTTTACTAATTTGCTGACATTCGTTCCCTTTGTCTGTGATGAACTCTCAAGATGACTTCCAGGGAAAGATTATTTTTTTACAACAAGGCCAGACAGACTAGAATTAGACTTCTCTTGTTCACAACATAACTCTTTTTTTGTTGTTTCGTTTTGTTTTGTTTTTTTTACCTTTGAATAGCTTCACTCCACTTAAGGAGTTGATGAAAGGAGTAAATCATTGCTAATAGAGCTGCCACGATTAGTTGACTAATCAATGACTAATTGACTATTAAAATAGTCAACGTCTGATTTAATAGTCGATAAGTCGTTACTTTATATTATATGGAGTCAGAGTGTAGTAAAGTTTAAAGTTAAAATGGCATTCTGCTAGCTTTTTGGACTATTCTGACTTTTATTTGGGTTTTTTTAGGCTATTTAGGCTAATTAAGGATTTTTTTCAGCTTTTCAGACTAATTTGGATTTTAGATAATATTTCAGTGACATGTTAGTTGGTTTAGGTAATTTAGGATTTTTTTTGCGGCTACTTTGGAGTTTATCTAATATTTCAGCTGCATACTAGCTATTTTGGATAATTTGGTCTTCTTTTGCTTGTTAGGCTAATTTGGATTTTAGCTAGTATTTCAGCTACATGCTAGCTGTTTTGGATAATTTAGGCTTTAAAATAATCGTTTATGGCAGACCTAATTGCTAACCACCCAGCCAAGAGTTCCCAACATATAATACAGGAAGTATGTATACTGTATGTAGTGAATACAAAATCCTTCTATTGTTCTTTACAGATTTAACTTGTGTGTTTTTGTTGCGTGGCACTGTTGCCTGGACCAGCTGTGTGGCTGTAAAAAGTTGACCTCGGAGCTGTAGAGGCATTGTGGCTGCTCCAGTTACTCCAGTGGGAAATCCTGCAGAGATCTCATGGGCTTTTAAAAAATCCCAGAAATGAGTTCAAAACAGTTAAGATTTACCCTGGAGATAAAGAGCAACACAAATGAATTTGTGTTTTGTCTTACAAGCATTGGTTTCAAATACGTTTTTTTTTTTTTTTCTACTACCCTATTACTGAGGCCAGGTGACCCCACATCCTGTTTGTCAGGAGAACAGAACTCTTTCTATTTGTTGCACATCCTGCTGGTCACTGATCGTCACATGCAGCTGCCAGGCATGAAGACCGATTTAGCCTCTATTGTATGAGGCTGAAACAATCCCTTTTTCTGGACTTTAGTGAATGAGTTGATCTGTGAGGTCACCTGGTTATAGTTTCAGGTATTCATGGAGGAGTTTGAGGTTTAGTCACACAAACATAGCTACACCTCGGTATTCAGTTCAATATCTGCCTCCTGGTGTTTAGTTCATCATAGAAATACAAGTGAAATTTAAGAAAAGAAAACATGGCACAATGTTAATCTTCCTTCTGGCACTGAGAGTTTGTACTGTAATGGATCTAGCTGTTGTCATGGCATCAAAGACCACTAAACCTCTGCACAGCTGTTGGCATGAAAGCTTGTGAACAGCTGGAGGGCCATGGCTAAGGAGAAATTGTGGAAAAACTGAACTTTCTTTGTACTTTAACACCTAAACTTTTATTAGATATATATGAAATCCCCAAGACTGTGGTCTGATATACAATAAACAAAAGTGCAGCTCATTAATTTTCCTGTAATTATGTTCATCTGACAACGAGCAAATACTTTACTATTCATCTCTAATATGGAGTTTAAGAATAACTTTTTTTATGCTGTTTATTCGGGGTTTTTCTTGTTAAAAGGAACATCAAAGCAGATTGAGAAGGTTGGTTGAAAGTGTATTTTTAGAGACAGGTCAGGGTTAGGGCTGTGCATCATTGCTTAGATTGCATTTGATTCACGGATCAAGCTCAGAGTTTCACGAATCGAACCACGATTCTTACTTTTTAATATAATGTTTGTTGCTATGTTGTGTCTTTTTACCGGATGTATGAAAATGGAAATTATTTGATTTATTGATTATTGATTATTATTTGATCAACCTTCTGGTTCAGTTCAGCAGTAATTTAAACAATATAAAAAGCATAAAATCATTGTTGTTTTTGATAATTTAACGACAAAACCTGAAAATGTTCTCCTCAGTTTTTCCATCCAGCGTTCTGCTTCACTTTAAGTTCTAGCATTACATATTGGTGCAGAAAAGTCTTTTTTTTTCCACAACAGAATCAGCTGATTCATGCTGATTACAGCATGTATGCAGTTCTGTTGATCAGCGAGAGACTGCCATTCTGCGCTTCAGAATCCGCTGAAGTTACGTTAATTGCGTCAACTGTTGAAGAACTACCAAAACCAAAAGAATGTAAACACTGGAGCTAAAGCTCCGGTGTTAAGGCTAGTTTTTACTCAGAACTGATGTCCGGGAGTGGAACTTCCATTTCAGTCTTTGAACAGAAAAAAACTCTCACTAGTTTTACTTTGAAAACTGGAAGCTTTTCTGCATTTCAGAGCAAAAATACATTGTCCCCAGCTAATATTTTACTACACTCTACTATATTTATCAAGATCGCAAATCAGCCATCTTGGACGTCGTTAATATTCGTACTCAAATTTTACCGAGCAAATCACGAGTACCCGAGCACCCGGATACTCCTTACAGCCCTACTAACAACCAGATTCAAGTTCAGGATTAGTTAGTTATTGCTGGTATGCTAATGCTGTGTTGCAGGAACTGCTTCATTTAAGTACAGCCACAGGTGGCAGATACCAGCAGAAGTTTACCTTGGAGGCAGGGCAGACCATGACCTGAACACTCAACACCTGTCACCTGTTGGTTGACCAGGCTGCTCCAGATCACTGTGATGGAACCTTTTCTGGACAATTTGGCATACCATTTCTTAAACTGAACAACCGATTGTTCCAACCAAATGGAGTTCACAGATAAAAAGAAGGAAAGAAATGGAACTGGAGGAAATAAAAGGTTGAAAGGGAAGACAGTTCGGCTTACTAAATTGTGCTAGGTGGCCCTCCATCAAGCTTTTTCTTTAAAGAAAGTGTCAACTCAAAACTTTAAGGCATATCGTATATCAACCCAAGAGAGGATCTGGTTCAGCGGGAGAAAAGCCTTGTATCTAAAGGCTCTTCCTTTGGAAGCCCTTAGATCAACAAGTAATCCTTCAGTCAGAGAACCAAGTCTATTAAATCTCCTCTGGTTTCAACCATGGACTGTAAATAAAGACCAGTGAGAGATGTGGTTAAATGACTCTTTGTTTCACGTGAGGCCAGTTTCATTCCAGTTTTAGAACTCTTTGATTGGCGCCATCTCAGCATGATGTGACATCACCAAACCTTGGCCTTTGAGCAGATAAATCAAAACATCAAGTGATTTCAGATGCCCTGAATGTGTTAATGAGCTTGGATATTTTGCATATTAGCTTAAGCTAACTGTTCCATGATGCTCAAAACTCAGATAGCAGCTGTTTCAAAGTCTAAGGCTAAAGCCTGACATCAGTGTATTATCATCATTACTGTGGTAAAGGTGTGGTATAAAAATGTATTAATGCTTAATGCTTAAAGTTTATCATCAATTAATATGCTATACCATGATAGGACAATAGGGCGAGTAAAAGAGCCCAGACATATCTTCAGTTGTTTTGGGATAACAAAAGTATAATCAAGTATTTCTAGAAACTTGATTTTTATGTGAGTTCAAAGAAGTATTCAGGTCAAAAATGAACTCAAGCTTTCTCTCAGTGGGACTGGACTTCAAACTGTTCTGTCTGGTTAGACAAGAGCCAATGTAGTATGATCTGGATATATTCAAACAAAGCCAGGATTCATCTGGGATCTTCTGTCTTTAGCCTGGTGTAAATGTCTGATTGGTTTTGCTTCACTTTGCATAAGCAGTCGTGACGGAGACTCATTCCAGTCAATGAGCGTGGTCACACCAGTAAGGCAGTAGAGAAACGACACAGCTGAGCTAAACATAGACATGCATGGAATGTTTACCTGTGAATGATTATATAAATAGGATCTAAGACATTTTTAATAGAGAATAAGAGAAAAGATAATGATTAATGAAGAAAGAATCTGCTCGATTTTCAAAATAAAAGACCACAAATTTCCTTTAAGTTGAAAATCTCAGGAGCCCTACCAAACAGATTGCAGAACACAAACACAGATAATGACGCGCATGGACAGTTTAGAGTAACTATTGACTTCTAACAAGCTGTAGAGTCTAGGCCAGGGGTCTGCAAGCTGAGGCTCTGGAGCCGCATGTCCTTCCATTGTAGATCTTTGGCTTATTTTTTGTTTTTTAAGTTTATTAGGTTTTGTCATTTATTTTTAGATATTTAACATGTCAGAAAACTGAGCAAAGGAAGACAAAAGCTTAAATCTACTTTTATTAGAGTACATATAAAGCACATCTTCTGCTGCACAACAGTGCCTGGTTGTTGTTATTTATACTTTTTGTATTTAAAAAAATGGACTTCACACCAATGTCAGTTATGAAGAAAAAACTGACCAAAGTCACAATGACAGAAAATATCCTCTCTGATGGGTTTTTTTTTTTCATTTTGAGTAAATCTGCTGCAACAGGATTTGATACAGATTGTATTTTATTTTGAAAGGAACGTTAATGCTGGCAACATTAAAATAGGCTAAATGTTTCATATAGAAAAATATTTTCCAATTCAACTATTTTAAATGCTTAAAACTACATTTTGGCAACATGGTCACCAAAGCAAAGCATATTTTTGTAAACAAAGTGGCTCTCACTGGGTTTTGATCTGTAAGAACTGGGCCAAATAGCTCTTTTAACTTTATAGTTTGCAGAACCCTGGTCTAGGCTTACAGTACCCACAGAAATGTTTGTTAGTATGTAAAGCCTTGTTTCCACTGAGCGGTCCAGTACAGTATGGTCCAGTATTTTGAGAATCTCCATTGTAAAATGAACTTGTTAAACAGTACCAATGGTTGGGGCGGGGCCGCTCTTGCCACCCATTGATTGGCCAACATATTCTCACTCCCAAGTCATTATATATTGGTGTTTGCTTAAGGATCCCTCTGCGGCACTTTTTGACATGTTGGGGGTCCCCAACTTGTCGTTTTTTGACATACTGGCTGTTCCGATAAAATCACAGGTCCCCAACCTCCGGGCCGCGAACCAGAACTGGTCCAGTACCATGACGCATGGAGCACCAGCACCCAAACCCAATACCGGTACCCTAACCCGACACCGGACTTGAACCAGAACCAGACGCTGTACCAGGCGCACTACCGGATGCAAACCAGTACTAGGTTAAAGTTAGGTTAGGGTACAGGAAATGGGTTAGGGTATTGGTACTGGACACGTCCCAGGGTCCAGTGTGCATCCGGTACCGCATGCAAAAATGATGAGTTGGGGACAACTAAAACATCAAAAAGTGATGTGGAAGGGGGCTTAACCAAACCTGAATATGTGATAACTTGGGGATGAGAATGTTTTGGGTTGGCAAAAGTGATAAGGACATTGGAAAGCTCCAATGTAGCGCTCATTTAAACTGGCATTTCCTACGTTTTTAAGCAACAACAGTAAGGGCTGGTCTGTGGTGGAACTGCAAACGTTCCTTCCCTTCCTTGGTGACGGTGTGATACAAGGTGAGCTAGCGGCCTACACTACGCATGCGCCATGAAAACAAACCATTCAGTGGAAACAAGACTGAACTGGGTAGAAATGCTCACCAGAATTAACTGGACCGTATTCTACCACTCCAAGCAAGGCTTTAGAAGACTTAGGGAGACTTGGAAGTCACTTGAAGTCTATGAAACCTTACAAAAGGAGAGTGGTGGCACATTTTGATTTACATCCATATCAGTGTCTTGGCAAGTACTTGGCTTTTAAACTTCATTAGTCCCTGAAAGACCACACTGCAAAAAGCATTTGCTTATTGAACATCATCACAGGGAAGTAACTGATCTGTAGACTCTGTGTGGTCGGTCCTTTTCTTGTTTTAGTGAGAAATGTAAACACAGTTTAATTTTTAGAATCCACCAACATTCTGTGCTCCCGTTTCCCCGTGTCCAGATTGAGTTTGAGTGATTCTGAATATAGTCAGGAATGCTAATGTTTCCTCTGTGGATTTTTTGAGGAACACAGAGATTAGACCTCTAGCCCCCTGGGTTGAGCCCCTTGCTGCTCTGACTCCTGCTCTGATTTACTTTGACGCTGACAGCAAGGTCAGTTTGGTCCCAGAGGGGTCATGGAGGAGAGATGGTGAAGGATGTGTGGCGGAATTCAGGATACTAAGTCGCTCTCTGACAATCCCAGACAGAGGTAAAATGTGGGAGGAAGGGTCTTCTGAGTTTAGGGAGGGCCTCAGGAGGGATTACTGAGAGGCCAAAATGTTTTCTTTGTAGCTACAAGAAACCCAACACATGCTTTCTCTCAGACTGTCTCTGGTCTGAGCTGTCCGTCTGGCAGGAAAACTGTCTACCTACACTAGCATGCTTTGTTAGGCTTTGAGTAGGTTTACTGTCAGTAATCTGGTCTTCTGTTTCACTCAGTGAATCCTCAATACTCTAGTAAAACCATGTTGGAAATAAAAATCAGTGTGGTCTGGATTCACCTCTGATGTGACTATTGTCCTAAATACTAACCTATACCAGGGATCAGCAACCTTTAACAGTAAAAGAGCCATTTGTACTTGTTTTCTACAGATCAAAACCTAGAAAGAGCCGAGCCGCATAGATTTACTTTAGCCCTTAAGAAATTTGGATTTGTATTCATTACCTTCTTTTTTAAATATCCTATATGTACATTTTTTGGCACAAACAAAAGAAAACATATAAAAAGAAAACAAGCATCTCTCAATTTTTTTTTTTTTTGTATTTTAACTTTTACCTTAGGAGATGCTAAATTAGCCAAAAAGCTAGCTCGTTGCTTAAATACTACCTAAACTCTTAAATAGCCTTAAATTCCTCAGTACAATAAATGAGTTTAAAAAATTAGCCTGTTGCTAAAATAAAAGCTAAACTCTAAATTAACCTTAAAAGTCCCTCTAAATAATAAATTAGCCAAAAATGTTAGCATGTTGCTAAAATACAAGCTAAACTCCAAATAAGCATAAAAGCCTCAGTAGAGGTCAAATTAGCCAAAAAGGCTAGCTTGTTGCTTAACTAGTAACTGAACTCCAAAATAGCCTAAAATTTATCAGTAAAATAAATTAGTCAAAACCGTTAGCAATATGCTAAAATAGAAGCTAAACTCAAAATTAGCCTAAAAAAACCCCAGTTGATGCCAAATTAGCCAAAAACGTTAGCATGATGCTAAAATAGAAGCTAAACTCCAACTTAGCCTAAAAAACCTCAGTAGATAACAAATTAGCCAAAAGCGTAGCTGAGCCACCATGGAGAGATAAAAGAGCCACACCTGATTCTGGAGCCGCAGGTAGTAGACCCTTGTTGTATATCAATGTCAAAATTGACATGACAAGAAATATATGGGTTTTTTTGTACTTTTCTTAAAGTTATAATACTAACATTTTTAATGAAATGGTTGTTTAATGATCTGAGCTATGCATGTTTATATTCTGGAGTCACACTAAGTAGTTGTTTTCACATGATAAAAATATACCAGAATACAAAAATTAATAGTTTTTCCAACAATATTGCTACCTATTTTTACCCATTCTTGAGTCTTCCTTTGAAAAAAAAAACCTTCAAGTTCTTTTTATCTTTACTTTTCACCATTTCCTAACTTAAATCATTAAAAAGGAGAACATTTGCCAAAAATCAAAACAGCTTTTCTTTCTTTTCTCCTGCTTTTACATTTGGGGCCTCCGTCGGTGTCTACCTACCGCACACAGTAGTCCCCACTGAGCGGAGCAGGACTAGTTAAATATCATCTCCTCAGTGGCTCTGTGTTAGCAGATTGCAGGAGGCGAGGCAGGCGGCCTGCTGCGAGGCCCCACTGCATTCTTACTGTTCCAGAGCAGCTCTAAGCGAAAGATCAGGTGTCCGGCTCTGAATGCTTGATTGAACTTAAATCTTTTGCATGTGCGCTTCGGCTCGGTGTGTTCCATGGGGCTCAAAGCCCAGCAGACAGTAGCTGCTTCGAACTGGAGTCACATGACTCCACATTGCTACTTTCTTGTCAGCGTTGCTGTGATAGGGTTCTTCTTATAGCTGAATAAACAGAGACTCAACAATAAGATGGCACAACCAAAATAAAGAAAAACAATGGAAAGAATACCTTAAATTCTGCAAGAAATAGTTACTAACACTGGAACCTGGAACTGGAAAAATTCCCTGCTCCATTGAGCTTACCCATTCTCACAAGCCAATTCAACATTTCCACATTTTCTCTTTAAATGACTTGTAAATATAATGCAGAGAAATTTTAACCATAAACCAAACATTTGAAGTATTTGACACAGTATTTTAGCTTTTGAAAACAGAAATTGAACATGGCTTACTTTGCTATTATGTTACTGGTCTGGCCTACTTGAGATCAGACGGGTTGAATTGGCCCCTGAACCAAAACGAGTTTGACACTCTTTTGTTAAACATAAATGATACATCCAAAGGTATCAAAGAATAAAAATCTGGTCCGCCTTAAAGTGCCTTGCATCCTGGTGATAGAAATTCTGGATCGTTTCACAGATTTGGCTCACAAGTGGGTCTATTTGACCCAATTCAGGTAGTCATTAGGGTTTGTATGTTTCTAACCCCGCTTATTTCTTGTGTCATAAGTAAAGATCAAACTCCTAAAGCTATAAACACATTTACTGTTGTGTAAATATGGTGATCCTTCATTTATTGTTGGAGTCATGTTTTAAAAATAAAGAGCAAAAGCCACAAAGTAGTCATCTTTATTCTTCATGATCATTTTTGATGTTTTTGGAATGTAAAAACCCCTCACTACACACGTTACACAATTTTCTCTGACAGAAGTGAACATTTTTGACACTTTTCAGTCTTGTATAAACTCTAGAAGTTCTAACTTTAGTATTTAAAATAAAACTAAAGATCAGCTCAAGATCAAAGATTTATGAAACTTGTGCAAACTGAACACAATCTGTACAGAAGACATGGCACGGATGGGATTGGTTGACGATAATGGTGTACAGGACGCAGAACAAAATGTGCTTGCAAAATTCAAATCAGTGATGGTGAACAAGCTTTATTGGTGATCGATCACCGTATACTTCAACACTGTGGCCTGAATGTCCCACAGATCCTTTAAATTCTGTTTGCTGTCACCAGAACTACATAATAATACTGGATCTTCTCATTGACAGGATTTGTCTGAAGATTTGGACACCTGGTGTGGGCCAGCTAAATGTAAGTGTTTAACTACTTTATGTATTGAAGAACTATTGCTGTCATGAGCCAATGTCTTTTTGTCTGTCTGTCTCATGCAAACCAAACATATCAGGGGCTCGTTTCAAGAAGCAGGTTTTGTTGAAACTTTGAAAGTTTGTGTCAGGGAAATTCACCTCGACACTAGAGAGAAAAAGAACTCAGTAAAATGACCAAACCAACAAGCAAAGTTACTTATGCATAAGGAAGGAACAAGTATGATGGGAAGATTGTGCCATCATCCTTTTCCTTAAAGAACTGATCCTTGCCCTGCTTCTTTTATTGGAAAGCACAAGTGGGCGGTTACAACATTCAAACAAAGAAGCAAAGTCAAATGTTCATTGGAGGTTCAACAAAGAAGCACATTCAAATAGTTGATTGGAGGTGTCATGTAAGGAACCATTTGGGGATGTTTACATTCAATCAGCATCCTGCCCTCCTGCTGGGGACAGTGTATCGTAAACCCTTTCATCCTAGCTCGGGAGAGGAAGCAGGCAACCCAGTCTC
>NC_050525.1:7496050-7525234 GCF_002922805.2 Oryzias melastigma
CAATTTCGACCCCCTGTTTTGTGAAACTGCTACGTTTTTCCCTGTGGACAAACGTGGGTACTGAACGTTTTTTGATGAGACTGGGTTGAAGCAGGACAGGACACTTAACATCTGTAAGCTACAGTTTGGGTTAACATTTTAAAATACATTAAGGCAATCATAAGAATAAAACAATTTCTTTCAGTTTGTGAACTCTCAGTTAAGGAAAACTCTGAGTTTCCGGTTTCAGAAACGGAGGTAACTTAAACCCGTAAAAGTGGGTTAAACCAAACCTGTTTCACGAAGCAGGTTGAGCTGAACTCAGAGTTCATCACTATGGCAACTGAGTCTGTGAATGTATCCTGATCTGGAGCTGGTGTCCTTCAGGAAACTCGGAGTTCCTATGTTCCCTTCATAGAGGATCCCGTAGACGTGGAGGCTGGATTAATTCGGAGGGAATGTTATTTACGTAGAGAGAGGATCTTGAGGACACGAGTCGATTGCGTGGTGTTTCCCAATTCATTTTTATTTGAGTGATACTGTTTTCCAGGGACTCGTTATAAATAATATTGAGTTTTCTTTTCCTCTTTTTAAGTCCTTAACAATGGAAATTTTAAAACCTTCAACACTGGAGATGCCTGTCAAAACATCTACGGTGCTACAGGAGCCACATTAAATGTTAGTGGAAAAAAGTGAAAAAAAGTTAAGCAAGCCGTCTTGTGGGGTCCAGATGACTTCACTTTTAATGTAAACATGCTCATTATAGATAGTACAAGGTTTACGAATGTCATATCATTCACAGCATTCATTGTAGTTCTGGTAGTCCAATAAAATAACATGATAATCGAGACACTCTTTGTGTGATCAGTTCTTCCAAAGGAAAAAAAAATGTAATAAAACATTTGTTTTGCATTGATGGGAATTGCAATAAGAGAGAGAGAACCAGTGTTTGGTATTCAGAGAACTCCAAGCTCTTTCTTTGCTTGTTATGATAAAATCGATCAGGACAACTACACTAGCCCACTGCTAAAGAGGCTGAATAACTCAACATGACTCAATGGTCCAACTTGCTGCCAATTCTGACCTGAGCGCTGTTATAGTTTCACCCGTTCATAACAATTATTTCCTCCCTGATACAACTGCAGCAGGAAGGGACTCAAATGTTCTTCCTGTGGATTAAAGGATGAGTTTGTGAGTACTTTGAGAAATGTATTAAGTCTGCAGAGGCTCCCAATACTTTTTGAAAAGAGTAGGAATGAAACAGGCTTCAATCAAAATTCTTAAGTCTCAAACAACAGCAGATAAAGTCACTGCTGAGCTGTTGACCGGCTTTTTGAAAGAAAAACAATAAACTTACTGAATGTCTAAGAAGTTATTACAATCCACATGGCATGGTGGATAGATGCACTAAAAGAGAATGCGACACAAAAGGACTCCTGATGGATTATATTGCCTGGATTGATGAAGTTGTGTGACAATGCACTGCTGGTGTGTGGGCTCCTCAAAGAAACACCAGCCTTAGTGTTTTGGTCTCATGCTGTCAGTGTTTTTGTTCTTAATGAATTACTTTGGGTTTGAAAGTGTTTAAAGCTGAATTTCTGTAGCTGTAGGTTTTTATTATTAATTCTCGACTCCATATCTAAATTATTGTACATTTTATGGAAAATGTTTGCTTCAGTTTTAGCTGTCAAATAATAAAGAATTAGCTTTACACAGTTTTATGTTCAAATGTTTTATCATTACTAAAGTATTTTGGTTCAATTTTCAGTAAGTTACTTTTAACAGATGCTAGTTTTGAAAGTTCAAAAATGTCAATTTGTATGTTTTAAATTACAAAAACTTTTTGGGAATTTACAGTGCAATTGATTTTGTTTTTATTTAATATTTTATTTTTTAAAAATTGTGATATTGAATTGTTAATTACAAAATTAATTATGATTTTGCAAGCCTGAATTGAATATTGAATTACAAATTGATCGTCCATTGCATAATACTTTGAATTATGACTTAAAAAATCTTCCATAGGAATCCTCTATAAATCTGGATGGATTCATGCTGGAAGACCGTAAGAATAAAATCAGAATAGATCATTTTTTTAAAAATCTGCTAGTAATAAACTTTTTGTCTTCTGTTGGCCAGAATAATCATATATTTTCCACATCAGCCTCCGTTAGTGTTCTCCTACCGCCCTACCTCTCCATACCCCAATTCTCTACCATGATTCCCCGCCAAGGATTGTTTTACGCTTAATTTTGTTAGACTTAATGAGATTTCACTAATTAAATCTCCTCCTGGTTGGAGCCCTCACCCCCTCTTCTCTTTACATAGGCCTCTGTCTTCATGCAATCACTATAAACACGGGATGGCTGCTCAGAAGCTTATTTAAGACATGTGTGTGTTTGTTTTTTTGCTCAGTCATAAAGAGGCGGCGGGCTGAATGAAGACAAGCAGGTTCAAAGCAGAGATGTTTTTGTTGGGTAGAAATGATGACTGCTGTGCCTCAAAACTGACCTGGGTTGTAAAGGAGAGTGATCACATTGGTTTTGATGCAGTGTGAATCTTGAATGCATTTTATGTCAGACTTCATTTGCTCTCTTTTGGATGTACTCCTTGTTGTGGATCAGAGGGACAAAGTCAATTCAGTTTATTTCCCCTTTGAGTCTGACGAACCACTGCCAGCTCCAGCGCTCGGCTCTTCAGCCAGAAAGTCCATTACACCCACACCCCCTCCCCCACTCGTGTAAATCTGTGTACAGTGCAGCCACTTTCTCCCCATTAATGTGTATGACACGCACACACGCACACACACACAGTTTAGTCTGAGGAACATTCCTGCTGTGCCTCTCAGTTCGGGAGGTGGGCACGGTGCCTGATTCAGATGGGGCTGGCTCTCCGATGAATGCTCATGCTGATCTGTTTTTGCCACCTGTCATTCAGATTAGGAGGCAGACAAAAGGGAGGGTGGTGGTGGGAATCAGAAGCAGATGAGGCTGCTGGAGGCGGAACAACATAAACGTCTGGCCAATAGGTCTGTTGATTGTTGTCAAGTTTTCTAGTTGTTTACTCCTGCAGCAGCAAAGTTATGAATAGATAATGTTTTTCCTTTTAATATATATATATATATATATATTATTAGGGATGTAACGAATCAGTCAAGCCACGATTTGATTCGATTCACAATTTTGAGGTAATGATTTCGATTTTTACATTTTTTTTTTCTTAACCCAATGAATTAAAGGTATTTACTTTCTCTTTGCTCCTTACATCAAACTTTCTGATTCAATACAAAGAAACAATTATACATAATATTGAAATGATCACAAATCCCTTCATACTTGGTTCATGTTGTGCTCCACGTGTGACGGACCGCTCCATATCTGCGCCCGCTCAGCGCAACTCTCCCCCAGCCGTTGACCGCGCACTCTCCGCGCCTCCACTCAGCTGAAACGCGCAATTTGCAGAGGAAAAAAAGACAGTTAGCTAAAGAGGGTTATTAAAAAAAAATAGTACAGCTCCTGGGAAGGAGTTAGAAATCGTCACTCATATTTGTATTTATTTATTTATTTAAAAGGGGACAATGCATTTTAAAAGAAAACCACATGATAAAACAAGACGAAACACATGGTTTTAAAAAAGCTAGAATTAGCTAAAGGCTAGTTTTCATCTGTGGTCCCCTGGCCATGATGACAGAAAGCAGTAAAAGCTCTAAGAACAATGAAAATGTGCAAACGACATATACGTTAAAGGCTAATAAAATCTGGAGTGAACAGTAGTTTTTCAATAAAATACAATACGAAATGACAAAGAACAAGACATCTCAGTGCATCAAGACAAACATACACAATGGCTTACCTTTTAATAACTGCAGGAGTAAAGTTGCGATGAAAATGTAATGTTGCAGAGTGAGCAACAAATCTCGGGTTTGCTTGAATTTGCGTTACTGGTTGCAATTGCAGCATCCCGAAATCCTGGAGGGACTGACTTATGAGAATCTTTAATCCGAAGGAGCTGCTAGAATTTCCCAGGAGGGGGGCGCAGTTTGAGAGCATGTCAGCCTGTCTGCAAGGCAGACATACTCTGAGCCACGCACACTCAGAGCAAGCCTGCATGGAAAAATGTCATCTGCTCTGCATTTCTAAATTTAGGCACAGGACGAGACAAATCGATTTTTTAAATTTTCTTTAGCGATTAATATGTTGACGATTTTGAAGGAGATTTTAACAGATTCACGAAGAATTGTTACATCCTTAGTATATATATGGATCCGTCTTTCCAGGAACTCACTCTGTCAGTCAAGGTTATACAAAACATGGATTTATGTTAAATCTATCAACTTATCTTTCTGTTTGATTACCCTAAAAAAAGAGTCCTTGTTTACAATTATTCACATTTTAATATTAGAAACTATTGAACCTTAACCCTTCTGGTACTGGTGTGTGAACAGTTGAAGAAAGTAAATCGGTTATTTCATATTTAAAATGTAAAAGCCGACATATGAGAACTCAGTGGGTACTTAAGATGAATGTCCTTTTAACAGACGAGAGGCTGGAAAGGTGTGCTCTGACTGTCAGGAGGGAACTGGAGGTCAGCTGTGAAGGAGTTTGACAGGAAAACAAAAATCAGATTTTTTAGAAACCCTTTAAAAACACATATCCCAGAATGCCACTACAGATAAAAGCGGCATGGTTAATAATCGCGTCATTTGGAACTCCCCCAAAATAAGACGATTCTGGGAGAACATAAAAAGGAAGATAGAGAAAAGCATAAGGATGGGGTCTACCTATGGATCCTCCTGCAGGATCTTACTAATAAGTAATGTTATATTTTACATGTTTCACTGATGGTTGTAAGAACAAATATTACCTTACATTGGCTTAAACCAAATCCACCAACAATAACTCTATGGATACAAAAATGAAACAACTCACCATAATGGATTTCCCAACTACAACTAAAAATGAATGTTTTTTTTTTGTTTTTTTTTGAAGATGGATGGGCTTGACTGCTATGTTTGAATAACGTTTACTAAGTCTTTGGATGACTGTCATCATCCTAATGCTCTAATTTTGCACATATATACATGTGTGTATCTGTTTATATATTTCAAGGCAATTAAGTAAAAAAAAAAGTAAAAGCAGGGTGCTAGTTAAAACAAAGCTGGCGTGAAGACTTGAACAAATGCTGCAGGCACATAAGTCTAAACTTTGGACCCAATTTGACTTTATACCAAAGATGTCTGATTAGGATTATCTTTCTGTCTGTAAAACATGTATCCCGTGATTTTTTTTTTCTGCCGTTGTGGCTCGTTTGCTGTCTTAAAGTTGGACGTACAGAATGTCATGTAACCCAACTGAACGACTGACTGAGAGATGGAGACATTGCATTAGTAAACAAGAAGGTCATAAAAAACAAGATCTCAGAAACTAAGCACGTTTCCGTGGACGTAGTTGCATATGGAAGGCTGTGAGTGAAGGCTCCACAAATGCATTTTCAGGACATAATCCTGCTGTTGTAACTTGAGTGGATATTTTGGTTTGTGTACTGGTTTTGTGGCTTGTCTTGTGAGGAGAGAGTACCACTTCCTGCACAGTAGTTTTGCAGCTGAACGTATGGCTGACCTGTGAACCGGTCCATGCTAACTCTCTGTATCCTCTCTAAGACACAGTGCTGAGCTAACTCCTGATGTTGTTCATCATCAGTCTCACTGTGTCCCTCTGACACACTCACTACCTCTGGGATTAACTGTGCTCCAACAGTCCACTCATATTCTTTTCTCCCTCGCCACAGCTCTTTACCCCCCACCCATAATTGTAATTATGTTGATTTTACTTAGCACATGTGGCTCCCTCCCTGTCATTTGAATGGAAGCTTATTAGTTTATTTATTTATATATTTATTTATTTAGTCCCATTTCTCAGGGTTCCTGTCGGCATTTTCAATTACTCTTGTCGTGCGTCTGTAATTGCCTCCATGCTAATGGCCGCTAGACAATCGTGCTAAATGAGGTGAGGCCGAAAGGCTAGGAGCCTGACTTCATTAAGAGCTAATGGGATTTTATAAGGGGGACAGAAGACCCATCTCATCAAAAAGATGGAGATGAAAGGAGAACGAAACCGAGGGGGGGAGCAGAATCACTGCCAAACTAACTTAGACTGCTACTTTCCCTGACACTGATGGGAAAGAAACAAAACTACAATTCCTGAGCAGGAGTACCACACAACTGTACACAATACCACAGGAACAACACAATGACTCACGTCTAGAACTCCTTTAACTGGATGTCTCAACACTTTTAATGCTGCAAGCAGTTTCTATTTAGCTTAAAACATAAATACAAGAGCCCAAAAAAATGTTGGTCTTTAAAACATTGGACAATTAGGCTCAAAGTGGTAACATCCGACATAATTTACACACACTTTAGACAAAGACACTAACAATACAAAAAATAAATGTGTTGGCAGGTTGTTGCAGAAAACAACCTTTTGCATCTAGAAACAGAATAAACGGAATAAAGACTAACCACAAACTTGAAATGTATTTAAAGTCCTCCGATGAAAATCCTGTTTTCTGAGTTTTTTACATTTTTCTAATGAAAGACAGCAAATGTAAGAAGAAGTTATTTAGTTTTTACTTTTCCGAGTATTTCTCCTTTTAAATCAATCAAACTGTCTTGGACAGACTCTGTTACAGCTCTGCTGCACATGCACTAAACCCTCATCTGTTCCTAGTGTCTAGTTCAGGTTCTGGAGAAGAGAAGATGGTATCTTCACATTGACTGCAGTCAAATGAGCCGCCGTTCACATTTCTGTGGTCAAATCAGCATCACTGGATTTTTGGTGTGAGTTTCATCCAATACTTACGGTAGCAGGACTGAGAACGCTGGAAAATCTCCACCAGACTCCACGGAGCTTCTTGATGTGACCACGGAAATGTGAACGGCGGCTCATTTGACCGCAGTTGGAAAGGATTGTAAATCAATGAAAGAGCATTTTGATGTTAGCTTTGATTATTTTATCAAGAACTCTGAGAAACCAATGATTGAATGTATTGATCACAGTCAATAAACATTGGAGAATTAGCTAAAAGAGTCTTTGGTGAACTGGAAGGAGAAAGAATCAGGATTTTGGAGGAAGTTCTGTCCATGAAGATCTTCACTTCCTCGTCCAGCTGACATCCAGATCAGAACCATACGGCTGGACATTACCGATTAAATGTTACCTAGAAAAGAAACTTGTCTATAGACAGTAAAATGTACAAACTAGATAACTTTACATTTTTTGCATATATTTGATGTATTCTTAATTAGGGCGTTAACAGTGCAAGCAGAAGTTGACACATACTATCTCTAAGAGGCTTTGTCTTGCAGAAGTGTGCCCACACAACGGACCATCTGTGGTTACTATTCTTTAGAACATGTGTCAAATTGAAGGTCAGGGAAGCTCATTTTATACTGTTGGTATTAATGACCCGATTATTTGATTTCATTTTTAATGTTTTGTTAATACCTAAAAAAATATATATTCACAATTTTTAAAAATCAAATCAGTCCGATATGATTCACAAAAACATACACAGAACCTGACACCAAACAGAAATAAAACAATCCCTGGATAAAACCACACAAAAAAGCACATATTTTATTCTGAAGATTTTTTTTATTTGTTCTGCAGCATGTTCATATTTGTATAATTTGACAGGATATATTATGGAAACCAAAATCTTTTAGGATTTTTAAAAATTAAGTTAATCTTTTCATAAAAACTGACACAAAAAGAAAGAAATTTGAACTTTTTTTTTAATGTTTACTTTATTTCTAACTTGTACAGTTTTGACAATGTATATTTCTATAAAAGAGCAACGTATTATAAATGCTTTAAGGATTACGTTGATTCATTCCAGAATAATATTCCTGTATGTTTTTACTCATATTTATGGCAAAACAATCAAGTTTTTAAGTTTCAAAAGTGTGTTCAATAAATGTTTATCCTGTTCAGCCCATGACCTGGAGTGTGTTTTGGGTTTTGGCCCTTGTGCGATTGAGTTTGACGCTGAGGGAGTTAAACAAAACTGTCGCTTCCAGATACAATGAAATGATACCAACAAAGATTTTAGCAAAGTCATTCCTGTGGCCCTGATTAGCCAGAATATGGATTGGTGGACATTAGTTCTGCTTACTTGTCTTTAAAAGGTAAAAGCAGGTTTTGTGCACTTCTTTAATCTGGAAGTGGGGTTTTTGCTGTGCTGCTGGCTGCAGTGGCGGTGGATGAGGCCGTGGTGGGAGGCTGTGCTGGGGAAGAAACAGCTGTCCAACAGCTGCTATCTCTCCTGCTTCTGCACAGGGGGGAGTGGGTGCTGGGGTTGAAAAACAGTCCCAAAGCTCTTGGGTCAGAGCCCTGGTATGGTGTCTCCGTGGCAACAGGAGCTGAGACGTTGTTGGTGTGGTGTGTGTGTTTTCTCTGCAGTGTTAGAATGCTGAAGGTTAGATATAAAAATGTGTCCACTTTCTGTGCAGAAACCTCCTTTTACTGCTTTCCTGAGATAATGTCCAAGAAGGTTGAGTCTTCACGAAGGGGCACACCTCCAAAAAAGCACACAGTGATGATTCATTCTTCGTCTATTTCTATCTTTGACAAAGCTGAACTCCACATGAGAGAAAGTGAAGCTCTGCTCAGATGAAGACACTGGGGGAAGGGGTGTGTGATGGGGGTGGAAAATGTGGAAATAAAGAGGAGGCAGCAATTGCAATAATGAGGTAGACAATGGTGGGGGTGAAGACAAGAAAGTCTGGAAATGAAAAATCCCAGCACAGAGGGACGCGTTGAGGGAGGAGGAGACCCTCTCCTCGGCTTCAGCTCTGCAGAAACGGGGTGGTCAGGCAAACTTAAAACATGGTTTGGTTTGACTTGAACACCGTTTTTCCCTTTAAGGCTGTGCATCTCTCACCCATTTTATGTCATTGTTCCGGTAGGCATTTAATGAGATGATAATAATTAAGTGATAGTAAGTGATAGTTTCCAGGGCTGGATTGATAAAAGCTTAATAGATCAATAATTAGGGCTGTGGTTTATTGCTAAGATGGCGATCCGATTCGATTCACGATCATGTTCAGCGATTCACGAATCGAACCACGATTCTTACTTTTGAATATAATGTTTGTTTCTGTGTCTGTCTTTTTACTGGATGTATGAAAATGTAAATATTTGCATTAAATCACCATCATTTCTAACTTTATTAAAAACAGGAGATCAGAATCAACAAAACCGATTAAAAACCCCACAAAGATTTAGATAGAAAGAAATGTTGTTTTGTCATTTTATTTTAATTTTTGTCAACCTTCTATTAAAGTTCAGCAGTAATATAAACGACATAAAAATTCATTCTTGCTTTTGATCATTTAACAACAAAACCTGAAAATTCTCTCCACAGTTTCCTCTCCTCAAAGTTCTTCAACATTTTACGTCTTAGGTGTTATATATTGGTGCAGAGCCTGTACGAAGAAAGACGTTTTTTAGCGGCAGAACCAGCTGATTCATGTTGATTACATCCGTCTTTCAGCAGCGTGAGGCTGCGTTTCTCCCCTTCAGAATAAGCTAGAGTTATGTTAATTGCATCAACTGTTGAAGAGTGACCATAACCAAAAGAAAGTTTTAGCTCCAGTGTTAAAGCAAAGTTATGTTTTCAGAAGTTATGTCAGTGAACGGAACTTCAGTCTCAGTTTCTAAACGGAAAAAACTTTTGCTAGTCTTATTTTGAAAACCAGAAGCCTCACCTGCACGAAGATGTGTTTACCTCTGGTCCTGCAGCTCTTTCTGCTTTGTTTTAGTTTGGAAATTTAAAATCCTACATTAATCTGCATTTCAGAGCCAAAATACATCGTCCCCAGATGATATTTTACTACACTCTACTATATTTATTAAGATCGCAAATCAGCGATTTTGGATATCAGGAATATTCGTTCTCAAATTTTCAGGAACAAATCGCAAGTACCCGAGTACCCGGATATTCGTTACAGCCGCTAGCTTGATGCCAACTTAGAATGGGATTTCCCATAGGACGGCTAATGCTAACACGTAAGCATGCATTGCTGACTAAATGAACATCTTTATTAACTCGCAGGCATGAATTCTCAAAATTCTTTTAAGGAAATATTTATTACAGTCGGGTAAAACATGCTTTTTTCTCATTCTTTCTTCTTCTGGAATAAGGGGTGATGCTATAGCGTGATCGCCATCTAGCGGCTAAACTGAAACGCCCTCCAGAACAAGCAGAACAATTGTTGGAGCTTCTCCGTTTGAGAATCCATGAAACACTGTATGCTATTAATCTCATTATAATTTCACTACATTTTACAGTATGTGAGCTGTATCTGATTATTAATGTGTTTCTAAACAAATGTGTCCAAATGTGTAAGCCGTGTAAACTCAAAACTGAATCTAATCGAATTGAATTGAGTGGATTGAAAGAATCGAATCGATCCAGTCTCTGCTGAATCAAATTGAATTGTTTCTGGAAATTATTGGTGATATTTAGTCCTAATACTTTCCTTCCAGTTCTGGGCAAAAGTTTCCAAAAATCTCCTTTTCATATATGTTTGTAAAAGTTCAGGGGGGAAACTGAAGAGAACTTTTGAACTGAGGTAACATTTGAGCAGTTATCAGTGTTAGGACCTGTATTTGGCTCTGCTGCTGCTCTTTTCTGCTCAGTTTATTTTAATCTGCTAGTTTTTGGCATAGAGGTAGAGCGGTCAACCTCTGATTGGAAGATGCAGGTTCGGTCCCCCCCATGTGTCGGAGTGTCTTTGACCAAGACACTGAGCCCCACTTTGCTCCAGGTTATACATAGCTTTAAGCAGCAGAGCTGACATCAGTGTGAAAGTGAGTGTGACTGTAAAATGCTTTGGGCCTTCTAAGAAGGTAGTAAAGCACTATATGAGTGCTATATGAAATATAATTCATATTTATTTTATTTTAAAAAGTAATAAAAGCAAAGAGTTATTACATTTTCTTAAAGAGTTAATTAAGACTTTACGGCTCCTTTAAGTTTTTTATCAGTAGCAAACAGACCCAAATAGCTCCTTCATTGTATTTTACTGCACTACTCCTTCCATCTGGACCGCCAGTGAACCAGACTGTTTGAAAATGAGTCTTCATGTCTGTTTGGGTCCACTGTTTGCGAGTGTTGTTTATTGGGTCCAATAGAAGGTTTATGTAGAACTGCAGCCTCTGGAGGATCCTACACCTTCATGCTGATGGAACTCCAGCAGCTTCAGGTATGTGCTGTTGCTTTGTGATGGTATTTTAGCAGCTGCTCTCTAAATCTGATGGATTAGTCTGCAGAAACCTTCATCATTCTTCCTTTATCTGCTCCAACCCGTGTGTTTGAATCAGCCACTATAATAATATGATGTTATGTTTTTGTGAAATATCAAAAGTTTTTATACGTTTTCCAAGACATTTAACTGTTTCACACTTTTCAGCAGCAGAGATGCTTTTTCTTTCCTATTTTGCTTGAAAATGTTGGTCTGTTTAATAATGTGGAACGTCCTGTAGTAGTTTTTCCTTAGTTGAACTCAATCACAGGTGTCTGGGATTGATTTCAGTGATCCAAAGAGCCTGAGACACAATAACATCCATGACTTTAATGGAAAAACAAATAATTTATTATTTTTAACACTTAAATATCATTTGCATAATAGTTTGGAACACTCTATAGAGCTGACTAGATTTAAAGGTGATTCTCTAGAGAGCTGAGAGTCTCATGCTAGGAACTCTTTTTGTGAGAAACTGGTGTTTCGTGAAATAGTTATTGTAAAATACCATGACTCAGATGTTTACACATGGCACCAGAACACATCAAAGGTTGTACAGTATAAAACAAAAAAAGATAAGAATGTTAAAAGAAGAGAATCATATTTGAATGTTGTAAACCGGCTGGTATTGAATGTGCTGCATAGAGATCTGTCCAGCAGGACGATGTTTTCAGAAAACTTAAGGAGTTATGTTCAAAAGCTAATTTTAAATGCAAGTCTGCCAGTTCTGACAGAGCAAGAAATTGTTCAGGGGATTGATGGTGTTTCCATAGAAACAGACCTTGTGTGAAAAGGTCACTGTCAGTCGTTTGTCTCCGCAAAAAAAAGGGGGATAAACGATTAAAGCAAAGGAAAGTGACAAGAACAAAACATCATTGCTATTCAATTTTAAAGGTTTACTGTGCCACACAAAGACAGACTCACACATCCCCCCACCCCCCCACCCACCACCCACATGCCAGTATCTTGGAAAATGCAGGATGTAAATGGCTGCAAATGGTGAGAGTCCCTTCTTTGTGTACTTATTATTTCTTCATTGGTTTTTGAAGTCGGGAATGGAAGAGGGAGAGTGGCAGACAGTCTGTGCAATGCCGGAGCGGAGTCTGAGCTTTGTGTTTTGCTGCAGATATGTTGCTCGCCTGCCCCCTCTGTCACTAGCAGCCCCTTCTCCCACCCCCCACCCCCTCCCTCTCAAGTCATTTTAATTAAGTCAGTCTCACTGGCATGGTAGGCAAAGATAATTGGAGAGGGTTTTTGGATGCCATTTACTCTAAATGACGCCTGTTTCTTCCCATTCTCTCACCCCCCCACTCCCCCCATGCTCTTCATCTCCTGGCAGAGTTACCTATCTACCGTCTTTCCCTTTTTCTCTTCTTCCTTCTTGAATTCAAACATGAAAATGTGGATTAACCTCTTCTGTGTGGCTCGGGGGACTACTTCCTGTGAATTGCAAATTTTGGCCAACACTGCAATTTATTTGAAATGGCAAATCAGGCAAGGCAATTTATTGGATATGACGCGTTTCTTTGAACTCTCCTCCTTTGAAAAAGTTTGTTTATTCATTGCAAGGGGAGCGACGGCAGATACCTTAAGAATGTCTGTTCTGGGCTTCATGAAAAAGTACAAGTTGAAAAAACAAGATTAGTTTTGATTAGCATTTTTTTTAAAGCTTTTAAGGTTAAAGAAACTCATACTGACCTGTTTACAAGATGCTTCTAAACTCACAATGAGACCAGCACAAAAAAATAACCCATAAATTGGTATTTTATCTGTTTTTCAGCTCTGGAATCCAAACTATGAGTTTTGCTATAAAATAAAGTTCTTCACTAGTTGACAAACACAATCACTCATTTTTGTCTAAATACTAAAATCAAATTTAAACTGTTTATGTATGTTTAGGTAGTTTGTCCTCTCTCATGGGTGGAGGGCTCCTGCCTCAGGTGGAGGAGTTTAAATATCTTGGGGTCTTGTTCACAAGTGACGGAAGATCGTAGTTTGAGATCAACAGGCCGTTGAGCGGTCGCTGTACGCTTCTGTTGTGGTGAAGAGAGAGCTAAGCCAGAAAGCAAAGCTCTTAATTTACAATTCCAGTACTCTCACCTATGGTCATGAGTTCTGAGTCTTGACCGAGAGAATAAGCGGCTGAAATGAGCTTCCTCTGTAGGGTGGCTGGGTGCTCCCTTAGGGATAGGGTGAAGCTCAGTCACCTGGAGAGAGCTCGGAGTAGAGCCGCTGGTCCTCCACATCCAGAGGAGCCAGTTGAGGTGGCTCAGGCATCTGGTCCGAATGCCTCCTGGATGTTTCCTGGAGAGGTGTTCCGGGCATTTCCCACTGGGCGGAGACCCCAGGGAAGACCCAGGACACGCTGGAGAGACTACGGCTATGTCTGAATTCCTTCCCTACTCACTAGATAGCCTGTTCGCCATTTTCTAGTGCTGTCCGAATCTACTATTTCAACATCGAGTGCACAAGAAATTTCCCAGATGTCTTGGCAAAAAACTAGCGTACATCAATGCTCATTCCATTAGCAAATATAGACCACAATGCATTGCAGTTGAACATTTTTTGTGAAAAAAAAACATGTTTAACTGTAATTTTTGAATAAACCGTCCACATTTTCATCATCAAAACATTATGAAATATTTGTCTTGTATTAAATTTTCACTTTGTGAAATCAGTGATGTCATATCCGGCGTTTAGCTAAACAAAAAAAACGTAGAGAGCACCGTGTACAAATTGCTTTTAAAATCCAGGGCACTAGAAAGTCCTGCACTGTTGTTTTTTAGTAGTAAGGGATTAGGGAGGGAATTCGGACATAGTGTCATGAATCAGTCTCCTGTCTCCCCCTCAGACCACCAGAGGGAGCCATCACCTGAGTTCTTACTGTCTCCTGAACCTTGTCTTCACTCCATTTCCCATCAGCCTCTGCCCACTGTTCCACCCCACCAGCTGTTTCTCATTCAAGCAATCAGCACAAACATTTATAAGGAGGCTTCAGGCTGTGCTTGGGTGCGAAGTCTTGTTCTGGTTACATCCTACAATTCTGAGCATTATCTCCTCCAGTCCAGTTTCTGTCTAAGTCTGCCTCGACCCCAGCCTGTCTTTGACCACTGCTCTGCCTCAGCCTCTGAGAAACCCTTCACCCTGCCTGACCTCTGCCAAGCTCGCTACATATTGTCTAAGCTCCCTAAATAAAAGACTACATATGGATCCACCTGACTTGGACTCGTTACACATAGCGTACGTTTCTCTGCTGGCCTGAGAATGTCTCTGGGTCCCCCCAGAGGAGCTGGAGGAAGTGGCATCTTTGCTTAGACTGCTGGCCCCACAACCTGGTCCTGGATGAGTGGAGAATGGATGGATAGAAATATAGACAAAGATTACAAATATGTATCATTGCCCCTCCAATGACACAGTTTATGTGGGTCACTTAAATGACATCAAATCACATATTAAGTGTGAAGACGTCTGCATCAGTGATTCATGATGATCCCACAATACAGGCTGAAGTAACAAAAACATCTTACAAAGAACATTTTGTAGAAACCAAACCTCAAGAAAGCTGTAAAATCCTTGCTTATGCTCTCCCTACCATTCCCTCTTACCCTCAAAAATGGACTCCTTAAGGTTTCTGACCTTCTTCAATTAGCCCAATCTGCTTTTGTGATCTACCTGCTTCAGAAATCCACTTTCATCTGTGCAAAACAGTCACGCTGTGAGGATCATGTCCTCTGATCTCATGTCCTTTCCGGTTGGTTCAACACAACAGCCTCTTTTGCTGTATGACAAACAGAAAGACACCGCCACACCTGCCCTGATCGTTGAGTGTGTGGAAGGCAGACCACAGGCAGGACTCTGTGTCTGAGAAGGTGGCCTGCGTAGGGGGTCTGTGGTTTCTCAGTGTGAGTTTCTGAACATCTCAGAGTTTTACCAATTTCTGAAATACTTTGCCAAAACTGGGTGTGTCAGAGAGGAAAAAGAGCAGAGTTGGAAAAAGAGGCTGACCAATTTGTTGAAAAGTCTTAGAGCAATCAGTAAACCTTTAACACAAAAGACTTACTAATTTACTAATAAAGAAAGGTTACTCTGTTACAACATTACTGTCTTGTTTACAAGACATTAAAGACTGGATGGCCCTCAGCTTTTTAAGTATTAATGACAGAAAAATGGAAGTGATGGTGTTTGGTCCTAGCAGTTCCTGTGACCCCTCCTCAGTGGAGGTGGTACCCTTGACTCCACGTCTCAAACAGCCTGTGTCTAACCTGGGTTTTATTATGGACAGTGGTTTTAAACTTGAATGTCAAATTAGCTCAGTGGTAAAATCCAGGTATTTTTATCTGAGGCATTTTGAGATACTGACCCATGCTTTCATCGCATCCTGGCTGGATTACTGTAACACTCTTTACTTTGGAGCTAGCCAGTCGTCCCTCTCACGTCTCCACCTGGTCCAGAACTGCTGCTCGAGTTCTGGTTGGTAAGAGGGACCTCATCACCCCCATCCTGGCTACCCTTCACTGGCTGCCTATGAATTTTAGAGTTCATTTTAAGATTATTTTATTTGTTTTTAAATCTTCCTAGACATGTTTACAGTAAAAGTGGGGTCATCTGGACCCTGCTAGACAGCGTGCAGACCTTTTTTTTAAAGGATTTTTTAGCTTCACTGATGTTCGTGGCAGACATAAAATCCTGTCCACCTTTGTTGGGATCAGGCATTAAAATAAGGGTGGGGTCATTTGGACCCCATAAGAGAGCACGAGGGTTAAACAACTGTGCACCGCCGTACCTCTCTGAGCTTTTCTGTCCTTACACCCCGACTTGCTGCCTCAGGTCAGCTGATCAGCTTCTCCTGGAAGTACTGAGGTCAAAGAGTAAGCTCAGAGGGGAACGAGCTCACTCAAATTGTGCAGTGAAGCTGTGGCTACCTCACTGTCCATTTATAAGAAACTTCTTAAAATCTATTTTTATCGCCAGGCTTTTGACACAGCATGAGGCTCTGCTCTGCTGATGGGTTTTACTGTTTTAGCTCCACTTTTATCTGGTGTTCTTATGTTGTTTATGTAATGAATCCATATTTCTCATCTTGTATTGTTTCAGCTGTGCTTTTGTTGTTCTTTACACTTTAAATGGTGTCTTGTTTGACCAAGGTCATTTTAGGGTGCCAAATAAACTTAAACTTAAGAGATCAGTTTACATTTCTGAAGCTGCGAGATTGAGTTTATCAGTAACTGAAAGTTCTCCTGTTAATAATGTGTACTTTTTTAAAATTTCAGCTTGATAACAAATTGTACTGAAAAGTCAGAATTTTTTATTTTTACAAACATTTATGAAAAAGGAAGTGTTAATCCTTTAAAATTGGAAGTGGGATGTTGAAGTTGTGGTGAATCGCTAGTGGAGAAAACCAGAATCTGTCATAAAATCTGTCCATGTGCAAAGGCAGCTCATTTCACTGTTTTGGTTTGACGAGAAAATGAATGGAGCTCAGAGACAACTGGGAAAAAAAGTTTTTAAACATTTAAAAACAAAAAGAAGAAGTTTTCAAATTCAGGGAAGATGGGATGAAAGTGATCCATTTTCTGAACCCGCTTAATTCCTTTTGGGGTCAGGGGGCTGCAGATGCTTGTCCCAATTACTGTGGGGCAAAGACGAGGCTCAACCTGGACAGCTCCTCCTTAGTCTGTTTCAGGATCACACAAACTTGCATTCACACCTAGGGGGAATTTAGAATCAGCTATGAAGCAGGGTTTTAGATTGTAGGAGAAAGCTGGAGTTCCTGGAGAAAATGGACAGGGAATACATGGAAACTCCACTAACCGCTACACCACAATGCAAGCAATGGTGATGCTTACAAAGAAATGCAGCAGTATTTCGAAACAAGCTGAAGTGAAAAGATAGAAGACAGAGTTAGCCAAAAATAAAGGAGTTACAAGAATCGAGGAGTTGAAGATTATCTCAAAGTGCTGCTATTGTCATGGTGCCTCTGTCAGTCTCCTCCCCCTCTCCACTCTCCCCTCCTCTCCACCTGGCTGCTGATCATCCCCAGCTGCAACCACTCATCTCGTCTCCTCACCTGCCCTTAAGGAGCTCCAGGACCTTCATTCCCCGCCAGTCCGTTGCCCCTGATGGTGCATATTCGGCCACCTCGTCTACGCCACAGTCTTGCCACGTTTTTGCCGAGACTCTGTCTAAATACCTCTCTCACTCTCTCTCAGGAATCTCCTACCTCGAGTGGTTGCATGTTTTTCCCCACTTCCGGATCTCCAGTCGGGTCTCCTTCCACGGTCACACCACGAGCCTCTGCCTCTGCTTCACGTTCCTGCGTCCAAGACGGCCATCTCCCTCTTGGAGGACAAGATCGCCTACTACGCCTCCAACCTCTGCCTCCTGCTCGGAGCCTGCTTCCTGTCCTGTTCAGGACCCAACCTTCTCACCACATTATTAAAATTATTGCCTTCCACGCTAGACCTCTGCTGTGTTTCTTCCGGGTTCCAGCGTCTGGGTCGCTACGTGTTCTGTAGTCATGACAGCTATGACAGTAAGCCTGCTGTCGCTGATCAAACTAAAGCTACATTTACCACCGTCAAACAAAAAAGCATTGGTCTTGTGTTTTTTCAAACTTTTTTGGAGTTCACAAACTTAAAGACAGAGGAAAACTCATTGCTATCCGTGTGGATCTAACAGGACTAGTGTCTGTGTGTGTTGTTGGAGGGCATGTACAGAAAGGGCCACCCATCCTGCTGAGAGCTCAGGGAAGATCCTATATCCTCAGCGCTTTAATGTGCTCCAGATGTCCCTTCAGCTACGGAGGAAAGCGGGATGTGGGAGCTGGAACTGGAGACGGTTAGAGCTGAAAACACACTGGGATCTGCTTCACAGATTGAACCTCTTATTTGCTGATGTTTCTCCTCAGAGGGACATGGTGCACCTGCAATTTAGCGTCTTTCACAGCTGAAGAAAGTTTGTGAAATAGATGAAGTTCACGTTTCCGTGTGCAAATGCTGCACGCACACGAGGCGCCTTAAGGATGTCCCTGCAAACTATGCTCTGATTGTCTAATCACCTCATTTCTAACAGTCAGGCTGCACCCACAGAACATGTGTCAAAGTCAAGGCCCGCGGGCCACACTGGGCCTGCCTTGTAATTACATCTGGCCCATGAAATCATTTGATTCTGTTTGTATTAATGGGCCAACAATATGTAGCACTGGTGATATATTAACTACCGATCCCATCATGCAGTGGGTCAGATGACAATTCCCGATCACCAGTGTTGCCAGAATGGGTGGTTTCCTGCCCAACTTGATGGTTTAGATCAGGGGTCTCAAACTGGCGGCCCCCGGGCCATTTGTGGCCCCCAAGACAATATTTTGAGGAAGCCACTCTATTATGAAAATTGAAAGTGGATAAAGCCTGCAAGTTTTGTGTGAAAGACACCTCTAACCAATCAATGAACCAACCAATCATGAATGACTTGTAATAACTTTTAGTCTCAAATGTATTTTGTGTTTCCTTTACAGTTACGGCCCAGGCTGTGAGGTGAAGCGGTGTTCGGAGCGCTGTTTCATAACCCCTAATAACCCCTTTCTCTTTAGTTTACTCAGTATTTACTAATAACATGGTTCTTTAATAACTATTTATACATTGTAGACCTTTTTATTACATATCTTGATTTTCTATGTAATATCTATTTTACGTTTGTCATTTCTTTAGTGTTAGTGTCTGACATGAAGCTGCACTGAAAAGACGGTAAAACAACGGCGCACTTTCATTATAATAAACAAACAATAGATCATTTGTTTATGAATCTAGATGCTTTTGGGAGGATTTTTACTGTTGGTGTTGCACAAAATTAGGAATATTTCTGGAGTTATCTCAAGTAAAAAGGAACTTGGATAAGTTTTTAATGTTTTATATTTCTTAAATTCAAATCACTTTGATCCGTTTCACAAAGACACAGGACCTCACACACCAAAAAGACATTAATCTGGTGCTAAAAACGATGCCAGGAGTCCAGCTCTCATTAAACAACATAAGAGCAAAGAAAATGGAAGGATTTGATTTGTTTTAGCTGAAAAGCTCAAACTTCATTTTTATACCCAGGCTTTGTTTGTTTGTTTGGCAGCCTGTTCATATTTCTATAATTTTGACAAAATATATTTTATAAAGAGAAAAACATTTGTGATATTTAGCTTATATAAGATTTTTTTTTTTACACAAACTGACATAAAAGTTAAGAAATTTTATTCTTTTTTAAATATATTTACTATATTTCTAATTTGTATGATGTTGACAGGAAATATTGTCATGGAGAGAATTGTAAGTTATTTAAGGTTTAATTTGATTTGTTTCAGAATAATATTCCCGTCTTCTTTTACTTATATTTATGATAAAACAGTTAAGATTGAAAAGTTTTAAAAGTGTAGTTTTAGTGTTTTCAATAAATGTTGACCCCGTTCGGCCCTTGACCTAAGGTGTGTTTTGGAGTTTGGAGCCCCTTACTCCTCGTTCAATCCGCAGGACCTTGAGAAGTTAAAGGATCCGTATGACATCCTGCGCCTCATCTAGTCCCTTACTCACCCTTGTTTGTTTTGTACTGTAAGTGGCCACTAACCTGTTTCTTGGAGTATGCCCCAAAAAATATGCATGAATATTTCCATTCTACTGACTTACCAAGTGGCCTACCACCTTAATATTTTTAGCAGGCCACCCGTTCCTCGTACAGGTTTGACCATTTTTCAGCCCGTATGTGACGTAACAGTGACGATCTCTCCACAGCTGTGGTCATCTGTCACTGAAAATGTTCCTGTTTTCCTCTTCAAACCAGGTGTGACTTTCATGTCATTATTTACAAAAAAATCATACAATTAAATATTTGGAAACAAATTTGTTGACATAATGGTGGAGTCAGTAATGAAGAATTTCAACATCTGGTGAGCTATTTTTAGACTGGAACTCCCACCATAAGAGACGGACCACTACATATTTTTTTGGAGAAGAAATCAGACTAAAAGAAATTCTTGGAAGCATTTCTTGATCTCAATTGAGACTAAAATGTCAAAGGTGGGTTTTTTTTTTTTAAATGTAAGTTAAATTACACGCAGTATTTAGTAACGTGATCCAGGTATTTCCAGATTTTGTTCTTGTTTTAAGGAACTTTAGGTTTATTGTTTCTAGAATATGGTTTTAAGTGGGGCTGAATATTGCCAATAATTTCCAGAAACGTTTCGATTTGATTCACCACAGCCTAGATCAATCCGAATGCGATTAAAAAAAAATGCTTTTGATCCTCTCAATTCAAATTGATTCAATTCAATTTTGAATTTAAGTGGTTTTAACATTTGGAAACATTTGTTTAGAAATACATTAATAATCTATATATGTTTTGAAGATATTAGTATTAATCTGATACAGTTCATACACTGTAAGATATATTAGTGAAATTATAATGAAATTGTTCAGAGTTACATGGATTCTCAAACGGAGAAGCTCCAACAATTGTTCTGCCTCTCCTGGAGGGCGTTTCAGTTTAGCCACTAGGTGGCGATTGCAAAAAAAACTGTGCTTTCGACCATAAATAGTTACTTTAAAAAAACCTAAAAAAACAACATTTCTTTAAAATAGTTTGGAAAATTCATGCCTGTGATTTTATAGAGATGTTCATTTAGTCAGCAATGTATGTTTAGGTCTACCGAGTGTTAGCATTAGCCGTCCTATGGGAAATTCCATTATACGTTAGCACCAAGCTAGCGGACTTTAGCACTATACATTAGATCGATCTCTACTTTTAAGGATAAATTATTAAGCTAAGATCGAGATATCAATTTTATCAACACAGCCCTTGTTTGATATTATGTCATTTCTTAGTTGAAGAAAAAGAAGTGGCATGGGTATGAAATATTTCTACAGGGTATGAAATATTTCCATGTTTGCCACTGGCAAACACTGCTGTCTAATTATTTAGAAATGTGCTGCTTTGAATTTTTGCTTTCCTGGGACGACTGGGCCGTCTCCTCAGCTATGCTGTGAGTCGTCTTCATCAGAGCGCCTTCCTGTGAGCCCGCGTCGTTTCTGCTGAAAGAATTTGCCAATCAGAGGTGTTTAGAGCTGCAGGCCCCATTCCAATGCCGGATAATCTCTAAAAGAGAATTAAAGCTGGAGCCGGGGATAAAATTTCTCCCTCAGACTGAAGTTTGCCCCGGTTCCTACAGTTGAAATAAAGCATCTTTTATACTTATCTGCACTCTTACAGTGTCTATCTTGTTCTGGAATTACCCAACCGTCTACAAACTCTAACAGCACCATTCATTGTGAATGTGCAGCCTGAACTGTGACTTTAAGGATTAATTTCAGAGCTTGTGATGGAAAAACAAGGAATCTTCCTGCTGAGTTTTTGATGGATGATTGCAGATTCAGAGGTCAACATTTTGATTCTACAAACGTGAACAGCAGTCATTTTTTTATTTCTTTTTTAGCTGAGTCTCTGTGTACTCCCAAAACAGACGTGAGAAATTTTCATGAATAAAAAAAACAACGTTATTTATCATATTTAGAGTGTCATCGTTCTGTCCCATTATATTTTAGACAGTAACAATAGAATTGAGGTAATGATTTGGAATGTTTTCTTCATACTAGAATATTCTTTCAAATCGTTTTCAGATCATTATTTCCATAGAATATTGCACCCAAAAAATGCACTTTTAATGATGATAATAAAGTTGTTTGCATGCAAACCATCTGCCCCAGAGGAAATTCACAAAAAACCTATCACTCCACGTTTGATTTAGCACAGCCCATCTTACCTCAGACTCTCTAATGTCATTTTGAAAGCAGAAAGCAACACAATCAAACTGTATTCCACAACGACCAAACAAGCATTTGCATAAATATAAAGAAAACAAGAACAAGCACTGATGCCATTGTCAGCAATTAAAAAAGAAGCTGTGGATCTAGCGAACTGTCACCCCTGAGGGAAATCCTTGTATCTTCATTATGGTCTGAGAGGGGTATTTGAATGTGTGAGGGGTGTTTGTAAGGCGGTTCAGCTCAAAACAATCAGCTTAAAAGGTTAGAGATACATTTAAGTAAAGAATATCATTGTACATTGATAAAGGTGAATGAGAGGTTCTTTGTCAGGAACAGCTAGAAACAAGGGCAGGGCGAAATGGAATTTTTTATATCACAATATACTTTTTCCATATCAGGCGATAACAATATAAACCAAATTATTATATTTGTCAAATTTAAACCCTCTGTGGCTCAAGAAAAAAATAGGCAATCATAAGCAGGTTGTTTAGATTTAAATATGTATTTGCCATCATACTCTCAACATAATAGATGCAACGAAAATCTGTCAATTATCTAAACGACTAGTATATATGTGTGTATATATATATATATATATATATATATATATATATATATATATATACTTATAGAAATACATACACATATACACATGTATGGGGTGGCTGTGGTGCAGCGGTAGGGCAATCGACTTCTGATCTGGAAGCGAGCGGGTTTGACTCCTGCCTTGCCCGCCCACAAAGGAGGGTAGAAAGGGCTATACAAGTATACGCCATTTTTACCATATATATAAATAATTATATAAAACAAATTATTAATTCTATGAATAAATTCTCTTAATTCTTTTTTTTTTTTTTTTTAGGATTTACAAAACACACCTAAAGTTATAACAGTATTTTACACAGAGGAACTGTTAGAGAAACTAAAATACTTTTAGGTATTTTACTTTTTTAACTTTTTTATGAATTTCTTTTCTGAAAACGTTTAAAGTGAAAATGCTTAAGGTGATAGCCAGCTAAAATATTAGCTAAATCCCAAATTAGCCCAAAAAACTAAAAATAATAAAAAAAAAGAAAAAACCTTAGTTAGCCAAAACGGCTAACATGTTGCTAAAAAATATAGCTAAACTTCAAAACAGCCTTAAAAAACTGAAACAAAACCCTCAATTAGTCAAAACAGTTAGCTTGTAGCTGAAATATTAGCTAAACTCCAAAATAGTCTAAAAAATCTTAGAAGATGTCAAAATAGTTCAAAAAGCTAGAAGAATGCCACATTTTAAAACTTTAAAACCGTAACTTTTTAACATAATAATGAATAAAAAGGCAGGAATATTATTCCAGAATAAATCAACTTAAACCTTAAATAACTTTCAATATTTTACTCTCCGTAAAAATATATTTGGTCAACATTAAACAATTTAGAGATGAGCGGATTATAACATCGGGTCATTAATAAGAACATAATAAAATGATCTGGAGGGCCGGATATAAATACCCGGCGAGCCGAATGCGGCCCCCGGGCCTTGACTTTGACACAAGTGATTTAAAGCATAATTCCACTCAGTTTTTACAATTTCTTAAGGATATTAACTTTTACTAGATTCAAAATTGTGAAGAGAAAATAGCACACATCCCTAAATAACGAAATAAACAGCATAAAAGAGGTAAACTTACATTCTCATGGACGCGTGACGATGACTTTGTATGAAACAGAAGAAAAGAAAAACCCAGGATGGGAGGACAGTCGGAAGACTGAAATGAACAGGTGCTGCTCTGGTAAAGGTGATTGGTTAAAAGGTGGGGTTCATGCCCCCCCTCCCATGAGAAATATAATCATGGGATTTCAGATTAACTATTATGGGATGGTGTGGTGTTCAAAGTGCTCAGGAAACTTTAAACTAATAAACTAAAACTGATTTAAACCAACTACAAACGTATATATATAAACATATATACAGTATATATACTTAAATATTCTAATACTTGTGCCGACCACACATATTTAAAGGTTTGCATCTCAGACGTCTTAAGAAAAAGAGCTCACTTTATTCCTGCTGCTGAAAGAAAAAGAAATATTGTGGTAAAGACAAATAGACTAAAGTGAAATTAGACTTTTTATCAAAGCTTTCTTCCATTTGTTGCCAAACAGGTTTGAGGTAAAGAAAGTTTTGCTGTTTGTACCTTCGCTCAGTGCCAGCAGCATGCCAACGCTGAAGCAGTTTCCATTCTGTGCCTTTGGTTCCGAATCATGTGTTTCTCATTAGACGAGGGCAGCCCCATCTGAGAGATGTGCCTGGCCCCTTTCCCTGTGATCTTAAATAAACTTACTTGTTTACAACAGTCCTGAAACGTCCTTCACACAGCTTTCGGTCGATGCTTGATCTGTCTTGTGGGCAAGAGGGAGTCCAATCAACAAGAGCAGATGAATAAATGATATTGGTATGAATTGTAAGTGCTGCGGAGTGGAGCGCTGGCTGGTTGAAAGGAGGAGCAGTGGCTCAGGTTAATGAGGTGGTCTGGGAGTGTAAACTGGCTTCTTTCTGTAGTATGCAAGGAGTTTGCTTCAGCCTGGGGGGATTTGTAGCCCTAAGACCACTGGTTAGGCTCTCCTTGCCTCAGGCTTGTGCACTTCAGTGTATATGTGTGTGAATGCTTGTGTCTGTGTGTTTGGACTTGGGGTTGTGGTGCTGGGATAGGGATCCAGCTCCCTGGATGGTTCTAGTTGAAGCTGTAAGATTTCTGTATCCATGCGGGTGTTTCAGTTTATTTAAATCTGGCTTAGTTTGAATGTACCCCCCTTCACCCCACCCCCCAAAAGACCAGAAACTCATTACTTTTCTGCCATTCCCTCCATCGTTTCACTCAGAGCCATCAAGGCGTCCTGCGTGTTGTTTGCATGGTGAATCAGGTCTGACAATAAGGTCATGATTAGATCCTGCTCATTTAAAAAAAACACCTGATTTATTTATTCGGCTACATCCCTTTCAGCCCATTAAGATGCATAATGTCTTGCCAAGGTGACATATCTATTTCTAAATATTATTCATTTCTTTGATGGTCAATCTTTAAACCGGGGCGCTCCAATACAACTGATTAAATTAGATTTCAAGGGGAGGATGTCTCACACATGTAGATATATTATTGGATCGCCTCTAATAAAAACAGAAGAATGTTGTGTGAGCTGTATGAGTAAGAGGTCATCATTTCAGTTTTAGAAATTAAGATTATTTTCTCCAAACAAATGAGTTCTGAGAACAGTCAAACTTTACAAACAGTGAAAATTATAACACACACTCAAACATCCTTCTATGTTCCTTTCCTGGATACCAAACCCAGTGAGTTATATATCACTAGTGATGGCATGCTAGCTTGTTGCAGACGTAAAGTTGGACGCAATATTGGAATGGTTTAGATGTCTGTTTACTGCTGTGTTACAATTATACAAATAGAGCTAAGAAAACAAGAAAATTAGGTTTTAGGCCGTAAATGAGAATTGCTCGATAGTTTAACTCTGAAAAGAAACGTTTCTTTACTAACAGAATCCGATGAAAGTGTTCAAAGTGCCTTCAATCCAACCTTTGATGTTTGCTGGAAAATGTTATGCTTTCCTCTCATTTTTAACTTTATTCTTGTTTTTGAATTATGAGAGCAACTATATTATTTCCAATTGGCATACATTATACACTAAAGGATTTCAAAAGGCTTTGTTGAGAAACAAACATGATAGTGATAAAATAACTTGTACGACTATTGGGTTGATTTACACATTGGATACGTTCAGAGAAAATATTCTAAAGCAGAGACTGTCTGTAGAATTTGAACTTTTAAAGAGGTCTATTATTCTTGAATCACTGTATTTTTATTGATTCGTTTTATTTTCATTTTTTTCTCTTTTCTAGTCTTATTGTTTAAATGTTGTCTTCTCAGCAGCCATGTTCTGGTGTGCTTTTAGACCTAGTCCATGGATATAGATTGATGATTACCTCCCTAAATGAGGCACTTGGAGGCTTGTTCCTTTGAGGAATGCTGAAACTTGAACACCCACCTAAAACACTGTGGTAATTGGAATTGCTTTATCTTCAGTCTCATCAATTAATGTGTGATTTTCCATTTAATCACTAGCACACTTGCTGCATTTGCAATTAAAATTAGGACTGATAACAGAGGAGATGTCTTACAGCTGATACCAGCTGGAATGAGAACAGAAACCAAAAGATGCAATCAGAGTACTAAATGACTCTCAAAGACACGCACATGGTACACAAACAAGTGTGACGGCACAAACAGCCACTGCGCTGAATTCACAAACATTCAGACATTTTTTGCATTTTCAGATTTTCTTCCAAAACCCCCAAATAAAAAGTGTGTTAACGTATATCACCAGGACAGGCAGCCATGCTCTGTTCTGATGACAAACAGAGGCTCGGTCAGAGTCTTGACCAGGATCTGGCTCACTGTAGAGGAGATAAACTCACTGGCCACTTAATAAAGCACATCTGTCCAACTGCTCGTTAACACAAATTTCTAATCAGCCAATCACATGGCAGCATCTCAATGCATTTAGTCATGTAGACATGATTAAGACAATCTGCTGCAGTTCAAACCGAACATCCGAATGGGGAAGAAAGATGATTGAAATGACTTTGAATGTGGCATGGTTGTCGATGTCAGATGTCCCGGTCTGAGTATTAAAGAAACTGGTGATTACTGGGATTTTCACCCACAACCATCTCTAGGGTTAACAGAGAATGGTCAGAAAAAGAGAAAATATCCAGTGAACATCAGTTCTGTGCGAAGAAATGTCTTGTAGTCGTCAGAGATCAGATGAGAATGACTGGACTGGTTCTAGATGATGGAATGGTTACTCAAATAGCAACCTGTTCAAATTTCATTTAGAAGAGCATCTCTGAATGCACAACTACCTTGAGGCAGGTGGATACAGCAGCAGAAGATCTCACTGGGTATCACTCCTGTCAACTAAAAACAGGAAACTAATGCTACAATACACACAGAATCACCAAAATTGGACAATAGAAGATTGGAAAAACATTGTCTGGTCTGAGGAGTCTTGATTTCTCCTACATCATTCAGATGATAGGGTCAGAATTTGGTGTCCATCCATGGATCCATCCTGTCTTGTATCAACGGTTCAGGCTGGTGGTGGAGGTGGTGTAATGGTGTGGGATTATTTTCTTGGCACACATTGGGCTTCATCGTACCAACTACCAACCACAATCAACCAGAGTATTGTTGCTGACCATGTTCATCCCTTTATGACGTGTCAAAGTCGAGGCTCGGGGGCCGGATCCGGCTCTCCGGATAATTATACCCGGAGTGCAAGATCATTTTATTTTATTGTAATTAAAGGCCTGATGTTATCTTACGCTTATTTCTAACTTGTATAATTTTGACAAAAAATATTTTTATGGAGAGTAAAAAATTGAAAGTTATTTAAGGTTTAAGTTGAATTATTCTGGAATAATATTCTTGCCATTTTATTATTCATTATTATGTTTAAAAATAACAGCTTTAAAGTTATAAAGTTATAAAAAATTAGCATTCTGCTAGCTTTATGGTCTATTTTAAGATTTACTAAGATTTTTTAGGCTATTTTGGAGTTTAGCTAATATTTCAGCTACAAGCTAGCTGTTTTTGCTAATTTATTTATTTATTTATTTATTTATTAGCATTTTAGGCTGTTTTGGAGTTTAGCTAATATTTCAGCTACATGCTAGCTGTTTTGGCTAGTTTAGGCTTTAAAAAAAAGTTTTTCAGGCTGTTTTGGAGTTTGGCTAATATTTACACACACGCTGTTTTGGCTAATTTAGGCTTTTTTCAGCTTTTTAGTCTTTGTTAAGTTTAGCTATTTTTTTTAGATACATGCTAGCTGTTTTCGCTAACCGAAGTTTTTTGTTTGTAGTTTATTAGGCTAATTTGGCATTTGGCTCATATTTTAGCTGACTATCAGCTTCATGTTTTTAGCAACAATTTCAGAATCTTCACCTATCAAATTCTGCTGACAGCATTCACACAAGCATTATTGGAGGTAATGCTATATATCTAGTTCATATTTTTATTAAAAAGTTAAAGTTTAAATTTTGTTTTAGAGTGTTCAATACATTTTTATCCAGTTTTGGGGTCTAACTCAGTACAAGTAAGCTGGACCTAATAACGTGGCTGGTGTGTACATTCTTATCACAACGCTGCAGATTTAGTCTCTTTTTTCCCTTTTTTTCAACTCAAGATCAGTGGATGAAAGAAACAAGTTTACAGGATGAGTTTGAGTGAAAGTTTTACAGTACTGACTACATTACTGTCCCACTAAGTAAAATTCTATTTTTACAACAATCATCCTTGTTTTTTTTTCTTTTTTAATTATTATTGTGTTTATATTTAACACATAGGATCTGTTCAATTTTAGGAAATTCTTTCAAAATGTTTTTGCATTCATTGCTGTTTAGTTTCCGTAGACTTAAAATCCTCACAAATTTGGTAAATTATTATTTCTTGACACTTCTCGATGGATAATGCTGTTTGTCAGAGCCAACACTTTAACTAGACATTTCTGTTTTAGTTCATTATCTTATTATTGTCATTTGCACAGATTTATAACCCTTTTGCACCAAATCATCAACAAAAATATGAGGATGTGTGAGAATATGAAGAAACTGTTATCAACATCATTTGAACATTCAGTCATTAACAGTAGTTCAGAGTTGTTGGTTGTTTTACATGATAGTTGAGAAAAATTACAAAAGATTAGACTCTTAAACCATCCTAAAAACCTCAAATTAGCCCTCTCAACCCCCCCACCGCCACCATGGTCACATCACTTCCTGGCAGCTTATTCATATAGGTTATCTTTAGCCTCAGGATGAATAAGCAGTGGTTGACTGTAGTAAGCCAGAGCAGAAGTGGGGGGTCTGTGTATAAACCAATTAGCTTCATCAGTGGGGGTGGTAGTGGGGGCTTACTGTGTACGGCCATCCACCTTTCAGGGTCTCAGATAGTCCTAATTAGCCCTCTGGAAGGTGCAGCAGCACCAACACCCAACTGAATGAGACAGCTGAGATGTATGCAGAGCGGCGTTCAGCTTTAA
>NC_050525.1:7525307-7551719 GCF_002922805.2 Oryzias melastigma
CTGTGTATGTTTTTCTATGAAGGTCTCCATTTTTAATTTTGTTCTGCTTGGCTCCATTGGATTCTAACGTCTGCTGTCAGTTGAAGATGCAATAGAATACACACTGACATGGTGGAGTTTAACGTGTGTAAAGATCCCAGTTTTGGTTGTCGTTGGTGCAGATGTTATAACACTGATGCACACCTCACTTCTTGCATGTTTATCACTGTTTATTTCCTGTTTTTCAGTCTCGATGTAAAGCTGTCCCATGATGCAACATGCGTCCCCAGCACCTGCAGTGACAATGATGGCCACCCAGAGTGTTCCTCCACCATCATACCAGGAGAGCCAACAGGTGAGAACGCCGTCACACACTAAACAGTCTTCAGTGATGGAGCAGGACCAACACAAACTTTTAAGTCACATTTTGTTTTTATATGTGGGCTTGTTCTTATTTGGACATCATTGTTAAAGAAAAAAATATATAATACCACAAAGCAAAGAATAGGCTTGAAATTTGACTTCTAGAAATTTGAATCAAGGTTTATTTACAGACCCTTTCCAAAAAAAGTTAGAATATCATAGAAAAGTATTAATTTATACTATTCCATTACAAAAAATCAGCTTTATAGAACATAGATTCAGGGCACATTGTTTAATTGATTTCATGTATTTTTATTTATTTTGCATAAATTTGTGTTACAGCTCATGAAATCTATGAAAACAAGATTTTTAAAAAGTTGAAAAATGTGGAGAAATCTGCCTAAATTCTGCAGGACATGAATGTTTTAAACTGAGGTTCCCCCAGATGCCATTAAGTTGGTTCAGTTGTCTCAGTTTGATTCAATGGAAACTAGCCAGAAGATCATCACTGATACCCTCCATAGTCAGAGACTGGCTGTTCTTGGCTGTCCAAGCAGATCAACAGAAAGTCAAATAGAAGGACAAAATGTGTCAGGAGAAGATGTACCAGGAAAAGAGACGACTGTGGACTTCAGCGGATTGTCAAAAGACTTCCAGAAGGAGTGGAATGAGGTGGAGGAACAGATTCAAAAACCACCACATTCAGACACATTCGTCTACAACTGTCGGGTTCCTCGGGTTAAGACGCTTCTGTGTCTGGATCAACAGAAAAAACGCTTCAACTGGGCCAAGAAGAAGAAGGACTGGACTGTTTGCCAGTGGTCCAAGATCCTGTTTGCTGATGAAAGTAATGTGTATGGAGAGAAATTAGACTCACTGGGTTTGTGTGTGCATAATACTTGATTTCTAACTCATATATAAACATTTTGTGAACAACTGAATACTTTTGGGTTTTCAAACACACACTTGAATATCAAAAACTTACAAATACAGAATACAATTTTCACATGCACAACTTGAAATTACACCAGCTTAAAACTAACTACAAATACAAAAAGGCTTCTAAGCAGACAAATCTTTAAATAGTACGTTCCAATTTCCTGAAACACACAAGAAAACCACAAATACACACAGACCAGAGTTGCAAAAACATGCATGCCTTTCATTTCATTCATTAGGAATGCTCTAATATCCATATATGAAAAAAATATACAAACAAATGCTATTGTCTCAGTATAGATGTGAAGGTGAATAATGGTCATGACGGTGGATGGACGTGTTAAAATATGGGTGATGCACTTAGGTGATATTTGAAACATTGGTCAAATAATCTTATAGTACCTATATTAGTATTGATATATTATTATTGGTAAGGGTTACTAACAAATAAATAATTGGACAAAGTTAGCATTACATACTGTATTTTGATAGATGAAAATATAGCAACCATGTATAGTTGTTAAAGTATGCAGATTATAGAGGGGAAGGAATTAAATAAGTTTTGCTTCTTCCTCTCCCGTTTCAAGCATTGACTATTCAGTTCATATAATGGAAAGAAGGATATAAAAAGGTACTAGGATGTATACTCTTTGAATCTGATGGTGATTTAATTTTGGTTATTTATATATGTGATGTGTCTATGTTGATTGAAATATGCTGTAACTGACCATGCTTGAAACAATTAATAAACTTAAACGTAAAGGTCCAACCCAAGCTGGTGGAGGTCCAGAGTGGAGCCAAGCAGTCTGACTGGAGACAGAGGAACCTTGAGCAGGCAACAAAGCTGTGAGTGTGGATCTGAGGTAGGCAGACAGGTAGAGAAACGTTCCGAAACATGATGAGACAAGGAAGGTTGAAAAACCAGAGGAGAGAGAAAGGATCGAGGCTGGGCAGGCAAAACACTTGGTTTCAGGAGAGCTGGAACGTAGCATGGAGACTGGCAACTTTTTGGCAATGAGACTGGGGAGTGGCTCATCTAAGTACTGTGTATGCAACAAATTGGCTTAATAATCAGGTGGAGCAGAAACTTCACAGAAAGATATGAAACATTTCAAGAACTTGTATGCTATTTTCCAGAAATCAAAAGATCTACTAACTTCAAAAAGTTGGAAAGGTAGCAAGGCTGGAAGCTTGAAGTTGTTCTATCATGGTAGAGACTGAATGAGAAATGGAGGAGTGTTGTGGAGGTAAAGAGCGTCAGATAGAGAGATGAGTCTGAAGATAGAAGTTCTGACGAGCATTTCTAGAAGTGAGTTGTTATTGGTACAGATTTAAAAGGACATGTTGGTGCAGGAAACAGAGGCGATAAAAAGGTGATGGGCAAGTGTGGTATCTGGAGAGGAACAGATAATGATTGATTTTGCAAAACAGGAAATATCCATAGTGAATTTGTTCTTTGTGAAAAGGAAGAAACATAGGGTGAGTGGAGGTTGGAGCAGACAGAATAGATCTTGATTGTAGTTTGAAGGAGATCAGTGACTGTAAAGTAGTGGTTGGTGAGAATGTTTCCAGACATCACAGGATGGTGGTGTGTAGAATGACTCTGGTGGTGAAGAAGATGAAGAAAGAGAGGGCAAAGGCAGAGAAGAGGACAAACTGGTGGAAGATGAATCTTGCAAGACTTTTAAGAAGCAGTTAAAACAGGCTCTGGTAGTTAAGAGGAACTTCCAGATGACTGTAACTACAGCTAATGTGATCAGGGAGACAGGTAGGAGTATACTTGGTGTGTCATCAGGAAAGAAAGTTGATAAGGAGACTTGGTGGGGAAATGAGGAAGTGCAGGAGTGCAAAGATTGGAAGACACTGATGACTTGTTCCCGGACTGGACGGGTCCACTCCTGGCCGGTTCAGAATGGTCCGGGTATTTCAAGCGAGCATTTCCATTGAGTGTTGGACCATCAAAACGCATGTGGGATGTAGACCGATGAGCGTCTAGCGGTGCGACTACAGCGGTTCTACATATTCACAGATTTGGGGTGTCTCTGGTCCCTAACCCTCGCCAATGAGTGGAGGAAATAGTGAATGCAAAGAATTTAATACTCTTTGCAAGAAGATTGTGGGAGGTGAAGAAGAATACAGACAATAAAAGGACAAAACTTTCGGCTTGGTTCTTGAGTTTGGAAAAGGGCTGGTCGGACACTTGCTGTTGACGTCATACCTTTCCGCCAATCAATGGATTTCATCGTGTGACAACAGTAACTCCGCCCTAACTGGTCCATTTAATTTTTAAAACCACCTAAAACCATCGAGGGACCAAAAATGGTATTAATCGGTCTGGCTTAGTGGGTCCATTTCTTAATGGAAGCACTCAAAATATTGTACTGGTCAAGTCCGGTCTGGACCGCTCAGTGGAAACAAGGCCAAACAAGGGCCTTATGGTGACTTTTATCCTTGGTTGGGTCATAGAGAGTGAGAGGCAGAAGAAAGAGGACTACAGATTTGGGATGGTGATACTGAGAACTTGGGCATCCATCCGATACAAAGTAATTACAGGGTTAGTTTTGCAGATATGGATATTGATACTTTGATATTGATACTTTTAGTTTAACTATTTTGTTAATTATGTGTATAATAAAACACAGGACAAAGACTTTCTAAAAATAAAAATGTTTAACAAACTTCAACAATCTGACCTAAAGAAGCATCAAGTATACAACAATGAAACAGTATTTTATACTAACTATAACAGTAACAAGTCTAAAAATAACAAAAAAAACCAACAACAATGCAGCAAAAATGTGAACAACAGAAACACAAACTGTTATTTTCTAAAAATTAAGGCAATAATAAATTAACAAATACAGTAGTCCAAAATGGGTAAACAAAACAACAATGTAACACATTTTAAATTCTAGACAACATATCAACAAAACATCCTGCCTTTGCATGCAAATGTGTATGACAAATAAAGTAAACAGCAAATCATTTATAAACTGCTAGTGGATTGTTACCTTTGGGTCTTTGATTACAATCTATCCAAGGCAATATCCCTTGAGATGCCCTTATGGCTGTTGAAAGATTTCAAGATTTTTGTTCAGAAATATGAACAAATTTATAATCTTCCCTTTAATTGCACTCCTTTCAGTTATTAACTGCCCCGCTTTAGAGAAAATCCTCTCTGCAGGTATGAGTGTTGTAATTACTCGCAGATTTTCTTTTCTTTTTTTTTTTTTACAATCTTGGTCAGAAAAAGAAATGCCAGTTTATTCATTTTCCACCAAATAAGTGGGTCTCTATCCCGTGGAATGGCCTTCTCTTCAATGTACCGTCACATTTCAATAGTTGCATCAGTCCAGGATTCAGTTGTGAAACTGTTTCTATCCTGACTTTTGTTGTAGGATTAGGTCGCGTGTGGCAGGTGAGGTTTGATCTGTGATTGACAGTAAGGTTAGCTTGATGTAACGTAGTCATTCTGCACCTTCAATGTGGAGAGTGGTACTAAGCAAAGTGATTCTTATCAGAACTTTCTGTGGAGGTTGAGGATGTTTTACCTCCATTTTTTCCCGAGGCAGACAGTTATGGTCCAGGCTGAAGGGAACCCGTGTCTCAGTGGTAAAATGATGCTAGCATCATAAGCTAATACAGGCTAAACTATTAAACTAATAATCCAGAGTGAAATATTTATTGTAAATCCATCACCAGGCCGGAGTTCACCGGATTCAATGTCAATTGTACTAAACCTCTGTTGCTTAAATTCTAAGTCTACTAGAACGTTGTGCAAACCACTAGATTTTTGACAACCAAAGGCAAAACACGTATGAGCCAAGCTAAAGCTAACACAATAACGACCAACCACTACAAAATCAGAGATGGGCGGGGCTTTTATACTGGAGCTGCAGAGCATGATGACATGAAACTACTGAAATGGCTAGAGACTTACACCAGTTAATCACAAAATTCAGCTGTAATACCGTTTCAACCTGTAGGGGGCAGCACACGGATGGTTTTTGAGTATATTTTCAGACATTAAACAGGTTTATTTTAAATTGTCAAAAATGTGACAAGAACCCAACTTTATAAATCCCACTTTATAGAGGTCAATAGTAAAACAATGAATTAGTGTTTGGTTACTCTTTAAGTGTCTGGTTACAGGTCATCTGCTTTCTTTTGACAGGTTTTTGTTGCTCTCATGGTTTTTGTCTTTTTTCAGTAATAAATGTTTTAGTTACTGGCACCAAGTCAAGTCTCTTCCATATTGGGTCCTTCACCACCAGTTTCTGACAAGTAAATTGATAGAAAAAAAAATCGCCCAATAAAGGGTATATATATATATATATATATATATATATATATATACAGTATATATATATATATGCGTGTGTGTGTTTTAAATTAAAAGTATATGTTTAAAACGTATCAATCTGGTTTAGGCCAAACTACAGAACAGAGACAGCCCTTGAGAAAATAGTGAATGTTATTACATGTAACCTGGACTCTAGAATCTCTGTCCTGGTGGTATTGGATCTGATTGATACAGTAGATCACAATATTTTACTTATCAGGCTGAAAGGTTTAGGCCTCTGGTACTGTTCTGAACTGGGTTTGCTCCTATCTCACAAATCAAATATTGTTTAGTAAGTATGGATACGTGCTCCTCAAGAGTCTATGAAATCAAATGTGGGGTTCCCCAAGGATCAATTCTAGGCTGTGTTTGTTGTCATAGTTCCACTGATGACACAGGTCAACATCACTGTCTCACCTGATGATGAAGAGTCAGTACATGTACTTCTAAAGTGTATTTTAGATTCAAAGTCGTGGATGGCAGATCATGTCTTACACATATCAGAGGTTTTTGTTCCTTCTGAGGACAAGAGAGAGTAGGGGGCTGTATTTTTGTATTGTTTCATAATAACCCTTACAGATTTCCCATCATCATAAACTTATGCTTGATGCTTGATGCTTCGATTTCCGGGTTCGAGTGAACGCTGGCGCGTTTTGGCTGCCGCTGCTCCCTGGACTCAATTGTAATATTTTCCAAGTTCCTGTGCTACTGTGGACTAAGTTATTGCTGCCAACGTGCATTATTTCCACGGCTATAGCCTTTTCGAAACTGGCCGCAGTCTGTCACCCGGTCAGTTGACTTTAAAGTTTAGCTAAGCTCTTATGCCGTGTGTGTGAGCTAGCATACCTGCTGCGTTCTCCAACGGCTTCTACAATGTGGATCAACTGTGTTTGGATTCTCCTCGCCTGGATCATCCTGTCTTTTGTCAAGCATCCACTGACAGCTCTGCTCCAGTACTCAGCTGCTGACTTTGCTAGGCTTCGCTCTTCTCCACTCAACTCACCGCCGCCAGCGCTGCTCCAGCACCCGGACATCGTACACCAGCCCCGTCGGAGATACATTCACCGCGGCTCTCGTCGGATCTTCCACGATGACAACTCCAACCCCATCAAGGCATTTTGGTCTTCCGCTCGCCGCCCAAAGAGAAACTCTGGTCGTCACGCCGATCCCAACAACTTGGCTCATCTACCTCGGACGGCTCCTGCCAAGCTCTCCAGCACCACCGCCAACTTTGGTCTTCTAAACATTCGCTCTCTCACGAGCAAGGGGAATCTCGTCCAAGATCTTCTCCTCGACCACAAGCTGGATTTTATGTGCCTTACAGAGACTTGGCAGCAGCCAAATGACTTCACCTCGCTGAACGATGCCACACCTCCGGGGTTTGTTTACATCGCGCAACCTCGTGGCGCCGGCCGCGGAGGAGGTCTCGCGATGATCTATCGCGAGAGTTGGAAGATTACTCCCGTGACTGTCCCCGCCTACAAGACTTTTGAGGCAACTGTCTGCCAGCTCTCTGGCTCTGCTCCAACTGTCATTGTTGCTCTCTACCGCCCCCCAAAGTCAAATGTAAATTTTATCACTGACTTTTCTGCTTTACTCACCCATATTTCCACTCTCTCACCTAATATAATAATTCTAGGGGATTTTAATATTCAGATGGACAAAATTAATAACTCCCTCACCAAAGAATTTGTTTCCTGTCTGGACAGCTTTGGTTTAACACAACATATTAACTTTCCCACCCATATCAAGAATCATGTACTAGATCTTGTTTGCTGCTCAGGTATCACACCTGTGAACTGTAAATCTCACCCCCTCCCTTTCTCTGATCATATGCTACTATCTTTCCACGTCAATCTCAAAATTTCCAGATCCAAGCTTCCACGGACCATATCCTTCCGTAAAACCCAGGACATTAACCTGGACCAACTATCCTCACTCATCAGTAACTTTCCTAGCACTGACGGTCTCTCCACTCCTGATGAACTGGCTTCCCATTATGATTGCAACCTCCATAATCTTCTTGATATTATTGCTCCAGTTAAATCCAGGTCTATTTCATTCAATGTTTCTGCACCCTGGTTTACCCCCAACCTCAGGCAACTTAAAGCAAAAGGACGACAATTAGAAAGACTCTACAAGAAAACTGGTCTCACTATTCATAAGGAGATGTACAATAGCCATATTCACCACTATCAAGATGTCATATCCAAAACCAAAGCAGAATATTTCTCTCGCTTGATAAATTCATCAGAAGGCAATTCAAGAGCCCTATTTTCCATTCTCTCACGTACAACAACCTGCCCAAATTCACTCCCTCCTCACTTATACTCCTCTGATTTCTGTAACACCCTGGCATCATTTTTTTCCTCTAAAGTTCACCATATTCACCAGCAGCTTAAACCTATCTTTGCCTCAGGCACAATGTCACCAGTTATTTTCTCCCCACATCAGCCACTCTCAGAATTTACTCTGCCTTCAGTACAGCAAATCAACGAACTCATTAAAAAATCCAAAACCACCTCCTGTCAGCTCGACCCAGTTCCAACTGCTCTGGTCAAGGCTGCTCTTCCCTCCTTATCTCCTCTCATTATAAATATCATCCACGCCTCCCTCAAAACTGGAACCGTTCCTCCTGCTTTCAAAACAGCAGCTGTCACCCCCATCCTCAAAAAACCAGGATCAGATCCCACCAATCTCAATAATTACCGCCCAATCTCAAATGTTCCATTCATTTCAAAAATCCTTGAAAAAGCTGTCGCCTCACAACTCCATAACCACCTCTCTTCCAATAATTTATATGAAAAATTCCAGTCTGGCTTCCGTCAACTCCACAGTACAGAAACAGCCCTCCTTAAAATCACCAACGACCTCCTTCTCGCTGCAGACTCTGGTTTAGTTTCCATCCTCCTCCTGCTTGACCTGACTGCTGCCTTCGACACCATCTCTCACCCCATCCTACTGGAAAGACTCTCAAACATCGGCATCTCTAACATTCCCCTCAACTGGTTCCAGTCATATCTCTCAGACCGCACCCAATTCATCCAACTAAAATCCTTTACTTCTTCAACAGTCTCAGTCACAGCAGGGGTCCCCCAAGGCTCTGTCCTGGGGCCCCTGCTATTCATCATTTACCTTCTCCCCCTTGGTCAAATCTTCTGTAAATACAACATTCACTTCCACTGCTATGCGGATGACACCCAGCTCTACTTCTCCTCCAAGCCTGATGCCACTCTCCCTCCTGCCTCCCTCTCAAATTGCCTCCTTGAAATAAAATCCTGGTTCACTGCAAATTTCCTTAAACTAAACAGTAGTAAAACCGAACTTCTCATCGTAGGAACCAAGACCACCTTAAAAAAGCTCAATAACTTCTCAATTTCCTTTGATAACAGCCCCATCCTCCCTTCCCAACAGGTCAAGAGTCTGGGTGTCATCCTTGACAGCACTCTCTCATTTACTGCCCATATCAATAACATCACCCGGACCGCCTACTTCCACCTCCGCAACATTCGCCGTCTCCGTCCCTCCCTCAGTCCACACTCGACAGCTGTTCTAGTACACAGTCTCATCACCTCCCGTCTGGACTACTGCAACTCCCTTTTATCTGGACTCTCCTACAAAACTCTACGCAAACTTCAACTGCTTCAAAACTCTGCCGCCCGGATCATAACACAAACCCCCACCACTTTTCACATCACACCTGTCCTGCAGCAGCTCCACTGGCTGCCAGTACCTCAGCGGATCAACTTCAAACTCCTTATTCTGACGTTCAAAGCCCTTCATAACCTTGCCCCTCCATACATCTGCGACCTCATCCATGTTGCCACTCCCGCCCGGGTCCTCAGGTCTTCCTCCTCTCTTCAGCTGGTTGCACCCCCTTATCGCCTCATCACCATGGGGGGCAGAGCATTCAGCCGCTCTGCCCCCCAGCTCTGGAACTCCCTTCCCTCTGATCTACGGAACATCGACTCTCTCCCTCAGTTTGCCAAAAACCTAAAAACCCACCTCTTCAGACTGGCATATCCACCCTAATTTATTGAATTTTTACTTTTTTTAATTTTATGACTGTCATTTCACTGTATTCTATGTTTTGTTTTTATCTGTAAGGCGACCTTGGGTGCCCAGAAAGGCGCCATATAAATAAAATTTATTATTATTATTATTATTATTATGTAATTGTAAATGCAATGTATCTTAACAAAGCATATTAAAATAGCTTTTTAGCTGTCTCCAAACAACTTAAATACACAACAGACATTTAAAAAATATGTATTTCTATGTTAAGCTAACATGCTAAGCAAAGTTGGCAGGATGTTGCCTGAAACAATGTCTTTTTATCATTTGATGATTATATCTGAACCCCCACATCTGGCATAATCTATTTATCCATCACTTTCTATTCCCTTCATTCTGTAAACCAGCATCATCAGTGGTCATGAAATCAAAGAAAATTAATAATTATGAATTTACAATTTGTCCTACAACCTCACAGTGGCTGAAGCCTTTCATTTTGGGCAGATTTACCATTAAAGGTGTCTTTATTTTGTCACCCCACCTTCCTCTTTTGCACACCACCCATGTCTGCTTTCACCCTGAGGATTAGTACCAAGGGTAAGCTCCCCAGTGCCAGCTTGCGCCCTCAACAAATGCAAATGAGGGCTAGTTAAGTGTGAAGAAGCTAATTTATTTCCCAATTGGTGCTGGGATTAAGACTTGAAGCTACCTCCCACCCCACCCTAAATTAAAAAATAAAAAGGAAGGGGGATGGGGCCTTTCAGGCTCATGTCTATTCAGAAAAAGGATGGGGGGAAAAGGAAAGGGTGAAGATCCACAAATTGATTTTGTTAGCTATTCATGTCAAGTTCTCAGGTATATGAAGGGGAATGACTTCTGTGATGAAGTCCATGACAACATTTTGTTGGGGTGCAACGATTCGTTTTAATAATGATTTGATTCACATCATTATTTGTGCTTGTCAGTTAGTTCAAGTTGAATTTGTTTCACTGACCTGAAATCAATCCAGGATCAAACTTCCACCAGTGTGACTCAGAGATAGATCCCTGGTACTGAACAGTACATGTGAATTTTTCCAGATTCTTGTATTTCTTCAATACAATCAAGTATAAATTAAATATCTGTACAAACAAATGAGTAAACAAGAATAAATGTCAATCCATTCACATTTTATTTTGATAAAGTTCAGTCCACTGTTGTTTTTCCACATCAGAATAATCCAAAGGGAACATAAATTCAGTGTTTCCACACATGGTTGATCAGTTTGTGCTGCTATTAAAGTAAAATAATCCAATTGGTTTTTCCAGTATTAACTATTGATTTATCTCATTTTGAAACATTTTTTAATGAGATAGGTCGATTCAAATAACAACTTACCTCAGACAGATCCATCTGTTTGGATTGTTGGATTAAACATTGATTCATTGTTACACCCCTAACATTTTGACCAGTAAAGGTTCAGTTCAGCTGTGCCTGTTAATCAGTTTTAACTGCAGTCTTCATGTCTTGTTTTTAAGTAATGATCAATAACTGAATCTGGTTCTTTTGCTGTGTTTCAGCATCAAATACAATTTTGCATCTGGTTGCTTTTTATATTTGAGTAGTAAAATATATTACTGACTACCAGGGAAAACATGTGTCCAGTTTACAAAGATCTACAAATCCTACAACCTCACTCCTTCACATTTGGTATCATTGAAAAGCTCCAAATGTCCTCTGCAGATGCCAAAAGGAGTTCACTCAGTAGTATTTAGAGGTTAGAAGATATCCAGGTTTAGAAATCTCCTCTATAGAGGACATGTTTGCATTGCTGGTAGTCAGGAGGACATAGTCCTCATTAATAGCTGCATACTGACATTGTTAAAAGAATGTTAGTTTTCATACACATTTGTTTGAAAGTTTTAAAATCCCATTAAATTAAAATCCTGTTTTTTTTTGTTTTTAACATGTCTTTGTGGCATTTGTCTTATGAAAGAAAACAAATGTAATCAGAAATCATTTCGTTTTTGCATTTCTGAGTATTTCTTCTTTTAAATCAATCAAAGTGTCTTGGACAGACTCTGTTTGAATGAATGATCTTCTTTCCATCAACAGCTCTGCTGCACATGCACTAAACCCTCATCTGTTCCTAGTGTCTAGTTCAGGTTCTGGAGAAGAGAAGATGGTATCTTCACATTGACTGCAGTCAAATGAGCCGCCGTTCACATTTCTGTGGTCAAATCAGCATCACTGGATTTTTGGTGTGAGTTTCATCCAATACTTACGGTAGCAGGACTGAGAACGCTGGAAAATCTCCACCAGACTCCACGGAGCTTCTTGATGTGACCACGGAAATGTGAACGGCGGCTCATTTGACCGCAGTTGGAAAGGATTGTAAATCAATGAAAGAGCATTTTGATGTTAGCTTTGATTATTTTATCAAGAACTCTGAGAAACCAATGATTGAATGTATTGATCACAGTCAATCAACATTGGAGAATTAGCTAAAAGAGTCTTTGGTGAACTGGAAGGAGAAAGAATCAGGATTTTGGAGGAAGTTCTGTCCATGAAGATCTTCACTTCCTCGTCCCAGCTGACATCTGGATCAGAACCATACGGATGGACATTACCCAGAAGGATGGAGGTTTTTATGTAGCAGTGGTGAAGATTTATGCTAGAGAGACACAGAGCTATCATAATCAAACAGGGGGATCAGGGGCGGAGCAATAAAAGCCACGCCCCCTCAGAGGAGATTTTTGAAACAGTGGCTTCAGATCAACATGAAAAATGTCTTTTAAAGACATTTAGGTTGTAGGATTTTGGTCAAATCATAATTCAAATCATTTTTTACATTTTTTTTATTGTCCTGGGGGGAATTTAAAGAACAGACGTACACAGACATTAAAGGCTTTCTGGTATAGAAGCTGAAACTGAAAGCAACTCTGCAAAACATGTTAAAAACAATAATAGCAAAAATATGGAGGCAATAAGGTATTTGCTAAACTATGTATTGTGATGAAAACTATGTTGTTTTTGCTACATCTACAATGAAGGTGTAACCATGACTCAACATTTGAGGAATAAAAAAATGTGTTTTGTTATCATGTCAACAAATCCAGAATAGATTTACTCCTCTTAAGTTCAGAACATTTGCAAAGTCAACCTTTATACTGAAGAGGATGTTCATCAATGTATCTGCATATCAAGATCAATGCCTAACAGTGTCACTGTTTTTAAACTGTTTCGTGTTTATTTACCCCCAGATGACGGGCACCACCCCCCAGAACAACAAGACTACACAGGTCCATATTCCAGCTGCCTCAGCAGCAGGAAACAGCTCGGTCAGCGTCACCCTTGACAACCAGACCCAGCTCGAGTCCGACAAGAGGGCAGTTTACCGGTGGGTTCCCTTTCCCATGAAGTGTATTACTTTAACATAAATTCAATTTCAGATCATGACGCCTCAATGTAAGAAAAGAGAACTGTGTATGTAGGCTTCCATGATGTTTGACTGTGATATTTGTCTCACAGGCTGGCAGAGCATTATAGTCCATATAGTCTTGCATTTTCCATCATTAATATTCTGTTTTCTTTCTACTTTAACAAAGCTTGTAAAAAATTAGCTTTTTAGCTAACATAAAATGAATTTAAGGTCATTTTAATCGACCAAAGAAGGAACACTTTCAGTGAATGTTTTTACTTTTAGGGGCACATTTCCCACTTTTGAGTTGATGTGATAACTTGAGAAAACACATTTTCTCAGTGTGTTATATAATGATCTGTGTGAAAGAATCAGCATTGTTTTTAAGCTAAAGACGAGGTTCATTGTCAGCCCTGATATCACTGCGTGTAGCCGTGAATGAACCGATCTCAGGCAGACATTGATGTCAGGTTTTGGCAGGAAGGGGAGACCAGCATTGTAAAACTTTATTCATTTCTCTTTCACGCCAACAGTCATTTTCAAAGGTAAGGATCACTTTTTAGATGACAGACTTCTTGAGAAAACTGATTTTAATATTTAAACTCTTCCTTCGTTATGGAATTTTAAACACTTGTGTTCACATCTGTTTCTTGGGATACTTCAGCGAGCAAATATTTATTTCAGTAAATGTCAGGAAGGGATCCGGTGTAAAACTCTACCAAAACCACCTGTGTGTATCAGTGGAAGCTAATTTTCTGCTGCAAACTCTGAGGGATAAGTCGAAAAGTGAACAACAACGAAGAAGTGTAAGCATGTTGTCCTTTATAGAATTTTACTGTTAATAAAATTATAGGTTTTATCTGTTTTGGATAAAACCTTTAATTGGAATATTAAATTGAAAGATTAAAGCGGCCATAACTGGATTTTCTTAAGCCTTTCAGAGTGAACTATATCATATATAGGATCATATATTACCTTTGGAAAGCTTAAAAACAAATTATTTATGAAATATTAACTTTCTTGAGTTTTTTCTTACCTGAAAGTGATTTGATTCCTGAGGCTCCGCCTACCGCTGCGTGTGGGTCCCGCCCATGTCATGATGTCATCCTAGAACCATTCTTTCTTTGTTTCCCCCACAAAAATAATTTGTGGGTATGGGAGGGGCTGCTGCTGAGCAGGGCTGGGAGTCACTGGGTCCCTCACGATACGATGTGATACGCGATACATGACTCACGATATCGATAATATCACGATACTGTGATAATAGGTAAAAATCCTCTCATTATATAGAAGAACACTTACTTTTGGGGAAAATATATGAGCTTAAACACAATCATAAACAACTTGTCTTACTTTAAGACCACAGCAGGCTAACGTGACACATTGTGGTTGTGAGGACTCGCTGTGGGCTCGTTTGCTCTCATGTTCAGCAATTAGGATTATTAACTCACCAACATGGACTGATGAAACAGGACTATCTACAGCTGAAGGCCTTCATTCTTCATTCATTGTCTGCAGACGACTTTTAGACTGACTCAGTTTGATGTTTTTGCAAACTAAAATCACAGCAAAAGTCTTTTGTTATAAACACAATTTCTCTCAGCAGCAGGCCAAAAAAAAGCAATAGGAAACAAATAACGCCTCATTTTAATAAGTCAGTTCTGCCTGCATTGTGGGGGCCTTTGAAGTGGCTGAAGTCTTTAAAAAAGAACAGCAACATCTCTGCTGTTTGCTTCAATTATTTTGCTGAGGAAGTCTGTGCAGGCTTTAATGTTGCTTTTCGCTAATTGCTGAATTCCAGCTTTACGAGATGTGTGCTCTCCTCTCCCCGTCTCTGCGCCGGCTTTGTTATTAGCAGCAGAGTAAATGTGTGATAGGGTAATTAGTCTAATGAGTTGTGGCATTTACTGTAAAGATCTGTCTGGATTCTCTGCATCTTATTAAAAAGCCAATGAAGTCTTTTTCCCTTTTTTCTGCTTTTTTTTGTGTTTAATGCTTCATTTGAGGCAGATGTGGCTCAGGAATAGAAATATGTACTTAGATGAAATTGACATTATGTTGTCCTTTCTAATTCAATCGGAAACGTCCTTGTGGTTTTCAGAAACATTTTGTGCCTGAAAGATTGTTAGTGAGCAACAAAATTCTTCATAGTTTTGCTTACTAGATACTTCACTCAATTAAAAATAAACACTCAAATGAAAAATTACGGTAAATTAATTTTTTTTAAATTCAATTCCAATGTAAAACTAGATAAATAACATTACCGATAATGTGAAGTGTGAATGCTGTAAGTTGAATTTGGCCACTTAAGATGCAGGAGCAATTATAGCTGAAAATGCTGAAGCTGAAAGTTTGCTAAACATATTAGCTAAATGCCAAATTAGCCAAATAATGTTTAATGTTTAATGTTTAAATGACCAAAAAAACAGCTAGAATAATGCTGAAATGTTAGCTAAACTTCCTGTTTAGCCAAAAAAAAACTGGAAATAAGTCAAAATTAGCCCAAAAAAAAGCTAGCATCATGCTAAATTGTTAGCTAAACTCAAAATTAGCCCAAAAAATTGAAAAATGTCAAAATTAGCCTAAAACATCTAGCATAATGTCAAAAATGTTAGCTAAACTCCAAATAAGCAAATAATAATAGAAATATGTCCAAATAAGCTGAAAAATAGCTAGCATAATGCTAAAATGTTAGTTAGACTTGAAATTGGCCAAAAACAGCTAGCATAATGCTAAAATGTTAGTTAGACTTCAAATTGGCCAAAAACAGCTAGCATAATGCTAAAATGTTACCCCATCTCCAAATTAACAACAAAAAAAAGAAAATATGTCTAAATGAGCCAAAAACAGCTAGCGTAATGCTAAAATGTTAACTAAACTCCAAATTAGCCAACAAAATTGAAAATTGTCTAAATTAGCCAAGAACAGCTAGCATAATGCTAAAATGTTAACTAAACTCCATAAGCTAAACATATATGGAAATATGTCTAAATTAGCCAAAAACAGCTAGCATATTGCTGAAATCAAAAGCTACGCTCCACATTACCCTAAAACCTAGTGGTTGCTAAACATTTTAAAGTTTGAATGGTATCAATAGCTGAAAGTATTTGGAATTTCACAATTTTCAAAATGCACAAAGTTTTGAAGGATTTGAGCAATTTCCCATTCACTTCCTTTGGGACATATTTTGCTCAATATTATAAAAACTATAGAGTTTATGAATTCCAAAAGTACAAGCAGTATGTCCTGAATGTTTTGACACCAAGATTCCTGAAATCACTGTAATTGAGTTTTTACGTGCCAAAAAATGTCTGAAAGTTGCAGAAGAATCACTATAGTGTGAATGTTGTGTAAAGCATTCCCACAATTCCCGGTATTCCCAGATAAAGATCATTATTTCATAACTTCTCTCCTTCTTCAAACTCACTTCAGTTCTGGTAAAGTGTTGCATGTTTTTTGTTAGCCAGAACAACACTGGATTTAAGCAGCAGGATCTTAGACAAAGAGAGCGCTCAGGATTGTGCACGCTCATTCACCTGTGGGCCTTTGATTAAACCCTCTCTCATCCTGGTCAGCTGGCGTTCTGGATTTAATCGTGTGTTTCTGTCAGGTCGGTCATGTTGTCCTGCCTGGAGTGTGTTTATGCTTGTAGTTCTTGTTAATGCTATTAAGATGTGAGGAAATATCCCACTGAACAGACAGGAGCTTTGACAATCTGATTTGCCAGAGCAGGAGGATCTTTGTGTTTTTGTGCGTCTCACCATAAAGTGACTTCATCCTCAGAGCTGCTGGGCAGCCCTCTGTGAGACGGGCTGTGCTTTCCCTTATTTTGCGGGTCAGCTCCTGAATGCAGGAAACCGTGTCAAAGCTCAAGTGCTTTTATTGGCTGTTTCTGTCAGGTACTCTTTAGGCGTTTTCCCACAGCTTATGTGGATTAGAAAAGTATACTTTTTTAAATTAAGCTTTTTTGTGTGCTGGTTTGAGGCAGATTTCTTCAGAAACTAAAGAAGTGCAGTCTGTGTTTGTTAGATCAAAGAAGAAACGGTATGAGGAAGTGCATTTGTGAGGGAGCTAGACCACAGGCTGGATGGACGTTTTTTGATTTCACTATAAAAAAAAAAAACCCAAAGCGTGGTTTAGGGCCAAACGATAACGTGGAAATACAAAGAAGCGAGACGGTGTTGTTCAGATTGTGCTGAGAACCCGTGTGTGCATGTGCGCCACAACACCATACGCTCCTCTGATGCGGGTTGTGCCCCAGACATGTAACCCAGGGAAACTGGAGCCTTGTTGAGAACAAAAGCAGCATGACTCCTCCACAAACGGGTTTCTAATGCATAGGACCACAGCGGGCCTGATTAGACTGACAAACAGTGGGGAACAGGGGGTTGGGGAGGGACCTCCGTCCTTCCTTCTCTTCCCAAAGTGCACATATTACGAACACGCCGCTACTCCCCGCATCCTACTTCCTTCTGCACCCCCTTGGTGGCCTGTCATGTTTTTTTCTTTAATCTTCAAATTGTTCCCTATTTTAGAGGTCACCATAGCAACATTGTGGCATGTGGTTTTAAGCAGATGCCCTTCCTAACACAACCATACGACGATATCTAGACCAGGGGTCGGCAACCTTTAACAGTAAAAGAGCCATTTGGGCTTGTTTTCTACTGATCGAACCCTAGAAGGAGTTTTACTTTAGCCTTTAAGACATTTGCATTTGCATTCATGACTTTTTCTTTAATAATAAATGTGAATTACGTCTATTTTATTACACAAACAAAAGCAAAAATATATATATAAAAAAACTAGCATCTCTCAAAATGTGTTTTTTTGTTTGTCCTCAGCAGTCTTACACTGCTGGGTTTTGTTATTTTAGTTTGGGGTTTGGTAGTCTTAGTTTGTGGGCTTTATTTATTTGTTTTCTTTATGTAGTTTTGGTTAGGCAGCCGTTAGCAGGGAGCAGTCTCCCTGACTTATTTTATGTTTGGCCAAGGGGTCACCATGGAGAGATAAAACAGACCCCTGATCGAAGCTCAAACTTGCTTGTAAAATTTATTTCAGTATCCACCGTTTAAGTTTCAGTAACTAGGTTTTTTTTTTTTGTCTGAAATCTGCATTTGTTTGTGTCCTCCTATGTTTCTATTACACGTGTGCGCTAAACTTTATTGAAATTCTAGACATGTAAAAAAAATTAAAAAATAACAATTACAGTTTCTATTAAATCATAACTATGCGAATAAACACAAACCAACTCACATGATAACTCATTCAAAAACACAGATGTGAACAAGACTTTGATTAACAGCAGATACATTCAAATTTCTCCCATGACACTAGCGCTCATCATCATCTATCAAAGGAAACGTCAGCGCTTTATTCTACATGGGAGCGGCTACAGGGGCTGCACGGTGGCGCAGTGGTTAGCGCTCTTGCCTCACAGCGAGAAGGCCCCGGTTCGAATCCCGGCTGGGACCTTTCCGTGTGGAGTTTGCATGTTCTCCCCGTGCATGCGTGGGTTTTCACCGGGGACTCCGGCTTCCTCCCACCGTCCAAAAACATGCTTCATAGGTTCATTGGTGACTCTAAATTGTCCCTAGGTGTGAATGTGAGAGTGGATGTGTGTGTGATTGAGGCCCTGCGACAGACTGGCAACCTGTCCAGGGTGAACCCCGCCTTCGCCCTTCAGTAGCCGGGATAGGCTCCGGCACCCCCGCGACCCCAAAAGGGAAGAAGCGGTCAAGAAGATGGATGGATGGATGGATGGGAGCGGCTACGGATGATGAGATTTTGGGAAACTGTGGTTGTTGATTTTCCAAAGGAGCCGTGGATCCAACAATTCTATATGACACACTCAACTTTTGATGAGCTGTGTGATGCTGTGAGACCTCTTGTGGCGCCCGCTGTGCTGTCTCCAGAGCACTGTTCAGGGGTGCAGCGGTGCATTCACTTCTGGTCACGTCCGGGGCTGCATGGCGACCTAGGCGAAGAGGGATTTTGGCCCTTACGCCCCACCAGCAACCACCACCACCCTCCGGAACAGAAGCAACATAGCTACCTGGAATATGTTGCAATAAGCATGTTGTCTTAACTCTCAAAACTTAAATAGTAAACCACACATATGATTATTTGAAACAAAGGTGCACCTCAGGGGGACTCGAACTGGAAACCTTTGTGAGGTAATGTGAACGTTAACCCACTGTACCACCGTACAATCAATAGATTTTCAGTGAGGATGGTAGGTTTTGAGAGAGAATGGTAGGTTTTTTTCCTTTTTTGACCTACAAGCTGACCCTGAAGGCTGGTTTTGCTGCTTTTTCATCTTTAAAGAAGCACTAAAAGCAGCAACATAGCGCGCCGCTCACCCTCTACCTAGCTTAGACAGCGCCAGCTTTAGGTAAGGAGAGGGTTACGTCACACTTTGGGGTTATTTTATTAATGTTTTTAATTGTTTCTTTCTTTTTTTTTTAATAGAAAAATAAACAGTATGTCAAACTGTTAAAAAAGTAAGAGGTTGCCTAAGACCAGGTCCACCCCTGGTCTCATTTAATTTAAAAAATGTTTCCACTGCAGTTTTGTGAAATATGTCAATTTTGACTTGTCGTAAAAACCACCCCCTCCAAGCGCAAAAACTTTTTTTTTTTTGATAAATTGGAGTTTTTTCATTGTGTTTGCATTAACCACATTTATTATCGCAAGTCCAATCTGAGTATAGTCAATGGAAACAGCTCTTCTTTCTTTGACGCAGTGGCCAAACGTCCACCTTAATTGCAGATAAGTCAGACACATCTTAATGTGAATCGCAGAATTTAAGAGATACTTGCAGTAACTAAAAACAAATACACAACAAAAATATACATTTCAGTTTTAAAATTCCCCATATTGCTTTACAAAAACCATTAAGTTTAATTATAAGAAGAGCATCAAAATTATAAAGGTAAGGGCTGTGAAAAATAATTCACCTTCTGAATTCCAGACTCTGCCAGAACTGCTATTGGAAACGAGAACAAAAGGGGATATAAAACATGCAGTGATGTGGAGCCTTCAGCTGTTTGGATGGGGAGCGAGTAGACTGAAAATAAAGCATCCAACAGAGTTACAGGAGCAGCAGAGCTGACGGTCTTTCTGAAAGGGACTTGGTTTCTAGTGTGAGACATGCAATACAAGTGTGTTCAGCTGGTTAATCTGCCAAGGGTCCATGAGTCAAAAATCTTAAATCTAATTAAGTTCATTTAAATAGAGGTTTTAAGTATCAGGTTTGACAAATTTGAACCAAAATAAAGAATACAGTGGCCTTTTTTGCTAAACATTGTGACCTTTTGAAGAATAGGAACTCAAGTTGACTGCACAGGTAATGCTGACAAAAGCTTTTTGGAAGGTCCTAAATCCTCCCTCACGAGTAAAACTTCGGTTCAGAATCAATAATCAAGTGGCTCTCACCGTCATATGTGAGTCGCCACTCTCCCCGCGATTCTTTGTTTTGGGCTTTTTGTCAGTGACCCGGCTCCACTGATAGAGGCTGAGAAGACCGTGCTGACTCCACTCACCGGCTGTTCCGTAAATCGTTCTTTTATGGCCCTTGTAATGATCCCCCAGTCGGCAATATCCATCCGTCGCACTGCAGATGGAAGCCGGCGCTCTTGGTAGTCGACACGGTGGTGCTCAGGCTGACTGGGGGAAATAGTCGGGGGATGGAAAACACACATTGTACCCCTGCAGTTACACAGGCACACGTACATACATTATGTTCAGGTTCAAAAATGCCTGCCTTTTCACACACCATCTATCTCTGCTCTGACTTCCGAAAGGTCGATGAAGGACTTTGGCATTTTCTGAGATAGCGAGACTTAATGGGGTCTTTATCTACATGTTTTACTTGAAATCCAAGTGTTCAGTGGTCTTCAAGGTTTAACTGGTGCTCCTTCAGTACCAAGGCGAATGTTACAACAATATTATCTGAAAGTGTTTTGTGCCACTTGAGGAAGTCGTCTCTGTTTTGGGTCAGTTTATGTTTCTGAGACTTTTACTTTCAGTTGTGCTTAGAGAAGATTTTTTTTTCAGAGCAAATTTAAGAATGCCAGACTGACTACATTATGTCAAAAGAACTAACAATAAAATTTACTCCGATAGTCTTAAGAATGGCAGCAGAAGTAGACCCATGAAGGGTGGCCTTCTGCAATGACTGGTTGGGATCAGAAAAGACAAGAAAGAGACAGACGAAACATAGATATACTAGGACGTCTAAAGATGATGAGACTGGTTAGTAATTGTATAGACAGAAAATCCAAAAGAAAAAGTGAATTAGTATAGTCTTTGCAGTAGAAAGGGACCAGAAAGCAAACAAGCCTAAAGTCACAGAACATCTGCTGAAAGTCTAAAGACATAGTATTAATATTTGTGTACTAACTTCATGATGGAAAAAGTTGTATGATGCCAACTTTGTTAGATTTATGTTTGTCTGATGTATTGTCTTTGGAAGATGTTTTATTTATCAGGCCATCATTTTTTGTGGTGCAGCTGTGGTTTGATTCTGTTGGTCCAGACAGAGTTTGTTTCAATTGGTCTGAAACAAGTCCTGAGCCTTGAGTTTGGTCTGTACTCAGACTGCCATCCAATGGACATTTTTGTTTTGTACCAAAACTTGTAAAACAAAAAAAACAAAAAAAAAAGCCATGTGAGAATAGATCTCTTTAATAATTACATAGTCGGGGCAACGAGAAAAGTAAATAACTGAAGTTCTATGCATTACAATTCTTGTCAGGATTGTTCACTTTTTCAAACTTTATAATTCGCTGACCAATTTTGGTTATCTGTTTCGACATCAGGTACAACACTTTTTACAGCTTCTTTGGTACAGTGGAGGCATGCTGCAGGACGGTTACTGAGGAGGGCAAAGGACATGTAGATACACTGACAAATGTTTATGACATATAGATTGTTGGGAAAACAAGCAATGTGTATCACGTTAAAAGTAGTTTCAATGAATCTGCATTCATCTGACCACATTTCAATGAATTTATGTCTCATTGTTGCTTTATATTTGTCCGTGGCTCATCGGTTGCTAGCTTCCTACTCTGTTGGCATCATGTAATGCCCGGCTGCGATTGCCAATTTGGTTAAGTTGGTCTTCTCAGGGGCACAGAGCCTATTCAGTCTAAGGAAACAGTGAACCAGTGCTCGTCTGATTGGAAACGAACTGAGACCACCTTGAAAGATGGGTCAGAGTGGTTCCTGGTCCCAGACCAGGATCTCCTTGCGTGTATTCAGACGGAAAATTTGTTCTGGATTATCAGGCTAAACAAACTGCGGTTCACAAGCCAGAGGTCTGCACCCTGCGGCTCCAGATCCACATGTGGCTCTTTTTATCTCTCCATAGTGGCTCCTTGGCCAAACATAAAATAATTCATGGAGACTGCTGACCCAGACATGTCGACCATCTGAGTCAGTAGCTAAACTACCTAAAGCAAACAAATGAACAAAGCCCACAAACTAAGACTACCAAACCCCAAACTAAAATAACAAAACCCAGCAGTATAAGACTGCTCAGGACAAAACGAACAAATAAATAAATAAAAGAAAAAGAAAATAGCATTTTTTTTAAGTAAGGATTGCTTAATTGGCATTTATTTAGTTTAGATTAGTTACATTTATACACTAGTGCTGTTTCGCTGTGAAGAAGAAGAAGATATATTGAGGACTGAGGTTCACATAGATGATAAACTATGTAGGTTTTTACATCCTGTTGACCTGAAGACGTCTTGTTTGATCAACTCTACCTCCAGAATGAACAGATTTATATGCAAAGAAAACATTGGTAAGAAAATATGATATTTTATGAGTTAAAAGCACATGTTATCTTGTGCTGCACAACAATGGTTACTAGCTGTTCAGAGCTGGACTGAGATGATCCTGTTTGGCACAGAGCATCTTTTATTTTGAAAATAAGTTATTTGAGCTTCTGTCAAACTTAGAAAAAAAAATCACATCTTCAGAGATGGTAGGTTCTTTTTATAAATTTGCTTTTGTTCATGCCAAAACATAGACAAAATTCAAATTTATTATTAAAAAAAAGGTCAATAATGAAAAATCCCAATTTCCTAAAGACTAAAGTAAGACAATACATCTCCTTCTAGGTTCTGATCAGTAGAAAACAAGCCCAAATGGCTCTTTTACTGTTAAAGGTTGCCGACTCCTGCTTTAAGCGAACCAAATGTGTCTGTCTGAAAACGACTTAAGAAAACCAAAAAAAAAAAACAGCCTAAGAGCATTTCATCAAATATTATTATAAATAAGATATTCCCATAAAATAACACAAATAAGCCAATTTTTGCCCATTCTCTATTTTTTGTCCTTCAACTGTATATCTAACACAAGGTTCATTTTCATAGCATAGAATTGTATAATTTTTGATTTATGCCTGGTTTTGGCTTGGCTTCTATTTTATAATGGATCTGTTTCCCTCCAGTGGGGAGACTTTGACTTTACAGCAAATAGACTTTGCTTCTGTGTCTTAATGACAACGTTGAGCTAACCATGCTGCCTAGTGCATTTCATCTGAATAATTATTTACTTCCATGAAACAATCCTCCAAGATTAATGTCACAAGTAAATACTTCAAACGGATAAGGTTTTGAAACCATCTGTTGTGCCGAGTCTTGTGTTTGCTTGCAGTCATTGCCCCCTTCTTTCCCTCACCCCTATCCAGGTTTTTCTTTTCTGGCTAACCGCACACACAAGGCTGAAGGCTCTTCTCTGTGCACATGACCCCCTGTTTAGTATTCCAGCCACATCTGCAAGAGGGAGTGGCATTAAATTGGGATCAGGCAGATTAGAGTACATTATAGACATCTATTAAAGGCAGCAAATGAGAGCCATGGGTTAGAAGCTCATCAGAAGCCCATTCTTGCCTCGTGTCAAACCTTGCAATCAACATTCACATGTGCGATTGGAGCAAAGATGCAGCGTGAAGCACAGGTATGAGGAGTAAACCTGATCATATTTAGGAAATGAGGTGGTGTAAATATAAGCTCTTTTTTATGCAGGTTTGATTAATCTGATATTATACAAACGTCTGATGTGGCCACAGGCAGGTTTAAGTCATCTGGTGGAGGGCTTTAGTTCATCCCAGCTGTGTGTAAATTGTCCCTGGAAAAGATCTCGTTGTCACATTGTGTCTGAATCCCAGACATTAGTCGGATTCTTTGTATGACAGCAGGTGAAAACAAACAACATTGCAAAAAGCTCTTTTAAGATTCCTCAAATAGTGCGAGCTTTTCGTTTAGTCGGCTGAGGTGCAGAGGTAGGGTGGTCCCGCCTTGCCTGGCCATGTGTTGAAGTCTCCTTGAGAAAAACACTGAACTCCTCAATGCTCTTGATGGTTATAGGTTGGTACCAGTTTTAGACAGCAGAGCCTACATCAGTGTGTGAATAGAATGATGACTGTAAAACGCTTTGGGGCTTCTTAGAAGGTAGTAAAGAGCTACATAAGTATACAGCATTTAACATTTAACCATAGAATACTTACCTCTTCATTTTTAGCGCTAAATGTTTAAACAACCCCACAGAAACATTGTTGTCTATGTAGATAAGAACTTTGCAAAAGCTGAAAACAATGTGTGTTCTTGTCCCCTACTTTTGTAGAGAGCGTTTTAAAATATCAATTATTGAATAAACAGGAGTTTTCTTAAAAAACATGAAGGATCACAGTAATTACCGTATTTTCCGGACAATAAGTCGCGCCGCAAATAAGGGAGAATACTGTACTGGTTTCCTCTTGTGTTTAGAAGAGACAGGAAATAAGCCTAATCTTTGAATGTAGTGTTGGTTAATTAAATGGATATTTGGTAAAACTTGGTGTTTTTATAGGTGTATTCCCCTAAACGTAAGAACCACTTGAACAGTCCTGCTACTCTCTGTTTCTCCTCAGACATCCATTATTCCCCCTGTTGGCGCTGCTCTTTGAGAAGTGCGAGCAGGCTACCCAGGGATCCGAATGCATCACCTCAGCCAGCTTTGATGTAGACATCGAAAACTTTGTCCACCAGCAAGAACAAGAGCACAAACCTTTCTTCAGTGAAGACCCAGAGCTGGACAACTTGGTGAGCCAGCAATTCTGTTAAAATAGTATCTATTGAACCTGTTTAACTTAAGACGTGAGTTGTATTATTTCCCTTTAAATGTAGATCAAGGAAAACTAATCATCAACATCAACTGTCCTTTTATTTTTCTTTTCTACTTAATTAAGTTCTATTTGTTAGAATGGGATCTTAGAGTGAATCAAATGTGAAGAATTCTTTTCTAGAAAGTAGTTATTTTACATTTAAGAACAATATGGCAAAAATCTTAAAAAAGGAAAAATAAATATTCTTTTCTTGGGTTATAAACAGTTTTTCAAGGGATTTAAAAACATTCTACACACAATAAACACAGTAAATACAAATGTTCATTTACTGGTAATGTTTAGCTTTTACTAGTAGCTTTAAGTGCACACGGGATGCATGGACTGCAGTATTACTGTCAAAGACAGAAAAAAATAATTCGAGGAAAAAATTCAGCTTTCGCTTTGATACTTTGGAGGGACAGTGTTGAACAGTCGATTAAGTCTATGCAAATGAGTTTTATGAGGCGCTGTGGGTCAGCGTCCCTCCCCAAAGGGGCTCCAGGCAGCAGGCCTGTCTGCAATGGTCACAAGAGTTACCCGTCCCTGATTGAGTAAGAGGGTTTTTATTGGTTGATTTACTTTCTCCTTTGCCAAGTACTTTTTGGCTGCTTTGTTGACCTTTTCTTGTGACTTTGAGGACTTCTGCGGCAGTTCACCTTAGCGTATCGGTGGTGGTGGACATCCTGAACTGAATGTTATTGGTTCAGATGCAGTAAATGAATTGAGCATAATGACACCTTAAAAGAAATGCGACTGGATCCTAATCAAGATTATTTGTTGAAAAGGGATTTACTAGGACTTTTTCTTACATAACAAGAGACTATATTTTGTGGAAGAAAAAAAAACTCCATAAACATTTCTGTTGTATTCCTCAGGCTCATTTACTGCCCAATATTATAGCAAACTCAAACTGTGGAGCAGTTTACAGAATCGGCTTAAGGGAATTCTTAGAGCAAAAATATGATCAGTTTTTGAACAGCAGAAATTTGCCTTTTTCACAGGTAAAACAAAAACATCACACATGTGCACCCAAGAATCTAAAATCGTATATATTTTGAAAAAAAAGGAAGGAAACTGCTTTGTAATCTTTTAACACTATTTCCTTATCAGTTTTAAAATGCTTTTTAAAATGGGTCTTTCTCTCAGGCTAACCTAAGCTCTCAGTACAGACTTATCCTTACTCTGACTTTCTGAACATGTGGAATCTCTGTGCTAAGCCAA
>NC_050525.1:7551949-7580693 GCF_002922805.2 Oryzias melastigma
TTCTTACATAACAAGAGACTATATTTTGTGGAAGAAAAAAAAACTCCATAAACATTTCTGTTGTATTCCTCGGGCTCATTTACTGCCCAATATTATAGCGAACTCAAACTGTGGAGCAGTTTACAGAATCGGCTTAAGGGAATCCTTAGAGCAAAAATATGATCAGTTTTTGAACAGCAGAAATTTGCCTTTTTCACAGGTAAAACAAAAACATCACACATGTGCTCCCAAGAATCTAAAATCTTATATATTTTGGAAAAAAGGAGGGAAACTGTTTTGTAATTTCAATCTTTGAACACTGGTTTCTTATCAGTTTTTAAATGCTTTTTAAAATGAGACTTTCTCTCAGGCTAACCTAAGCTCTCAGTACAGACTGTATCCTTACTCTGACTTTCTGAACATGTGGAATCTCTGTGCTAAGCCAACATGAGACTTATTCTGACGTGAATCTTGATTTCTGTCAGATGGTAAAGGCCATCCAGGTGTTGAGGATCCACTTGTTGGAGTTAGAGAAGGTCAATGAACTCTGCAAGGACTTCTGCAATCGTTACATCACTTGCCTCAAGACCAAGATGCACAGCGACAACCTCCTCCGGAATGACCTCGGAGGTCCCTATTCTCCGTCCCACAACAGTCTCAGTTTACAGCAGGTCAGTCATGGACACATTTCAAAACAAACAGCATCTTAAACTACCATCACAGCGTGTTAGCCTTCATGTTACAAAAAAGTTGGGCTTTTGTTTTCCAATGTTGTTTCTTTTTGTGATCTCCAGGAACTAATTCAGACCTCCTCTCCATCCATGACCTCTGTCTCCAGCTCTGCAAACCCTTCAGGGATTGTGGTGCCAGAAGGTCTGCAGCAGAGCAGCATCGCCATGACGGCCATCAATTCACCTGTGGTGTCAGGTAGACACGGGACTGCACACACACCTGTTAAAATGCCCTGACGACATTAATGTTTCAAAGTTTGTGTTGGATCTGTAAATGTTAGTTTTTATAAAATAAAGCTACAAGCAGAAACACTGTTATTGTTCAGCCTAGCATGCCAACACATTCTCATCTCAGAATCGTCACATATTGACGTTTGGTTAAGGACCCCACTTTTAGATGTTTTGGCTGTCCGCAACTCGTCCTTTTTTGAAGTGATAGGTGTTTGTAAAATCAAGGGTCCGCAATCCTCGGGAGGCAGTATCAGACACCTGTACCAGAAGAGGTACCGGGCGCGAAATGGCCCGGGACGTGGACCGGTACGGTGCAGTTCACAGACCAGAGGTTGGGGATTTAATGGGAACAGCCAGCATGTCAAAAAACAACAAATTTGGGACTTTAATTTTTGACGTGGAGGGGTCCCTAACCAAACGTCAATATGTGACAAGTTGGGAGTGAGAATATGTTGAGCATCACAATGTTCAGTCACCTGCTTACAGGTGATATTTTTGCCTTAAACCAGAGGTCTGCAACCTTTAACACTTAAAGAGCCATTCGGGTAAATTTCTCACCAACCAAAACCCAAGAGGAGCCACAAAGTCTTCACTCACCCTTTAGAAAAATAAGATACTGATTTATATTGATGTTTTTGGTACTGATATGATACATTTAATTCAACTATTTTTTTGCATAAATAAAACAAACATAAAGAGAAAATATCTTTTTTTAAATAATAAACAATAGTTTATAATTTTTGACAGAGCTTTGCATGACTTTCTTTCAAAATAAAAGACATCCAACACCATTGGATCATGTCAATAAATGCAGTAGTTATTGTTTCTGGTGCATTTTAGCCACAAATTCATAAATATAACCAACAACAACTAAATCAGAGCCACTTAAGTGATCCCTACCATATATTAAAACCATGAGGCACACTTTAAATCCTTGAATTTGTTCAAGAATAGAAAATCTGCTCTATAATCTAGTGGATTATAATTTAACTAAATTTTAATTCTGATTGTGTTTACTGACAATAAATTGATTTTATGTGATAAATGAAGTTAAAAATGAAGTCCAAATGAGTCAGTATGACGCTAATAAACTACAAAGGACTAATGGAGAATTATAGCTACTGTTGTCAGGATCCTTGAATGATTCATACAGTCCTTCAACTGTTTGTGAATGAGTTTAATAAAGTTTAAGTTGGTTTTCTTCTTTTAACTTTACTACTTATTTACTTTTCCCTTTGCAGTTACTTTTTATGTTTTTATAAATATTGTATTTAAAAAAAAAAAAAAAGCCACAACGGAGGGGTAAAAGAGCCACATTTGGTTCCGGAGCCGCAGGTTGCAGACCTCTGCTTTAAACATTAACCAGCTTTAAAGATTATCTCAAGTTTTGCAACTAAAATAAGTCACTTTTTCCAAATAAATGCTGCGACAAAATTTATACTTTTTACATTTTATTAACATTTTCTTAAGGTAGAACATCAAAAATATACAGCAAAGATCACATTTACCTCATAAAAATGTGTTTATATCTGTAAACTGTGGTTAACCTTTGTGTCACATTTAAACCACAAAAATCCAAATTAGGATCAAATCAGGGCTAGTCTGAAAAATTAAATATTATTGGCATGTTTTTGATTGACTTTAGAACCTGAGTGTGCCTGTATGTGTTCTTGACCTAAGCCTCACTTTTTATTATGCCATGTCTGTATAACGAAATGTTAATCCTGCCCTCTGGAAATCCCTGTTAACCCAAAATAAATCAATGGCTGTGCCTTTGATCACTACACGCTGAGAAGCTCAAATGTGCTTGGATAAAAGGGCCTTGATCAAGGCTAGTTAAGGCAGGAGCAGAAAGACACTTCTCTTTTTTCTTGTTTTTTTCTATTGGACATTATATTGCCTTTGAATTTGATCGTTTTTTTTTATTTTATTTTTGTGTGTGTGTATTTCTGATTGCATGGAGTAGTTAGTACACCTTCAGAGGAATTGTGAGGTTTGGGCTTCCAGTAGTGGATGAGGCCACTTGATACTCACGGCAGCAAATTATCCCGTCAGGTGGGACCCTGTACCAGTCAGTTGCCATGGTGACATCACAAGGGCCAGTGTTAACGCAGGCGCTACCGACAGGAACTATCCAGATTCAGAACTCACAGGTAATGTCATGCAGGCCGAGAGCTATTAGTCAGCCCATATGATCCCTCCCTGTGCTTTTTACCTCACACTGCTTCCCTCTTTACATCTCACAGACGGAGACCCACTGTACCGTTGCCCACTACCTCCATTCTTTTCATTGTCTTTGTTTGGTTGCAGCCCACTGCTGCAGTTCTGAGTTAACATTATTTATTCCAGTAATTTTTAAAGGCTTTCATTGTCCTTTTGGCCGTTCTTACAACACATTCTTATCCTCAAGTCATCACATATTGACATTTGGTTAAGGACCCCTCTGTCTTAAAGATTATCTTTTGGGTGTCCCCAACTCGTCGTTTTTTTAACGTGTTGGCTGTTCTCATTAAATTAAGGGTCCTCAACCTCTGGTTCACGAACCGGATCCAGTATAGTACCAGGAAGCAGAGCACACCTGTACCCTACCCAGTACTGGTACCCCAACCCAGCACCGGACTTGATACCAAATGGGGTACCGGACCCAAACCAGTACAATATGCGGTACTGCGGGCGAACTGGGCCCAGACGCAAACCGGTACCGTGTTAGGGTACGAGTACTGGACTCGTCTAGAGGACCAGTGCTTTTCTGGTACAGTGCCCCTAGAGTTCCAGACTCCTTGATTTTACGAAGAGCCAGCACGTCAAAAACCGACGAGTTAGGGTCACCCAACAAGTCAAACAGTGAACGGAGGTGTCCTCAACCAAACGTCAACATGACAACCTGGGGATGAGAATATGTTTGTTCTTGCAGATACAAAACAAGAATTCGCTTTGTTTGTTTAAGATTTTTTGATTGTAAATGAGGTATCTTTATCCAGAACTTTACTACCTTCTTTGAAGGCCCAAAGGGCCGTACAGTCACAGTCCAGTTGGTCGGCTCCACCGCCGATCACTGGTGACAACCTATAACCACCAGGAGCAATGTGAGGTTCAGTGTCTTTCTCAAAGACCTTTCAACAACCGAACCAGTAATCTTCCAAGCAGATGTCGACATCTCTATCTCATGGCCATCCCATGGTGCATAAAGTGTAAAACAAATCCAACACAGATCAGTTTTGCCCAGGACTTTGATCCATATTTTGTCACAATTATCTACAACCAGCTGGAAAGCAGAACCCCAATGATTAAAACAGATACAGAGATAAAGAGTGCTGTCATGTGCAGAAACAATACATGACCAACTTCTCTTTTATCATAAAGGGAGTGGTCAAATTATTCCTGAAATAATCTTACCAGAACAATTCTAAATAAATTAAATCAACTTGTTTTTTTAATCTCCAAACAAGACCATATGAAACTTCTAAAATGGAACAAAAAATAGACAAGTTGATGACTTCCAAAAAAAACAAAATTTTTTTATTACACAGCAGTACCATACAAATAATATGTAAATAGTTGTTTTGTCAACAAATATATACATATTTTTGCATTATTAGGCCTCTCAACCAATCCTTTGGGTGACTTTTAGACGTTGTGTCCTCTCCCTATAGATGGGATTGTAATGAGTTCCTCCAAGTTTTCTTTTCTTGTTTGTTATGTAACGCAGTGACGTCTTATCACATCGTGGCTGCCTTGACATTTAATGACTTGTCTTAGTGATTCATCTTTAATAGTTATTTTTAAATTACATACTAATGCCAACATATTATAAGTCAACTTATTTGAAAATATCAGTTTATGAGTACATTTTTGTGGAGTGGAGTGAATCATTACTAAAAAAGGGACAGAAATCTGGCCCATTAACTTGATGTGCAGCAGCAGTTGTGCAGATATTGCAATTTTTTTCAATCATAAAGAAAGTAAAGCAAGTTATGGAAACAGATCAATCCTAATGTAACACCTGGTGAAAGCAAACACCTCTTCAGCTTTCGCTGGTTTTACTAAGAACATCTCAAAGTTAAACACGCCAGAAGATCAGCTTTATGTTCAGTAAACTTGCAAAAGGAAGTGCAACTTAAGGGCTTAAGTGTATCCATATGGGTGCTGACTGTTTTAGAAAAGGAGCAGTTGTACCTAAAAGGGAGCAAATGAGGCTCAAACAGCCACTTCAACAGACGCCATGAAAGTGGAACATATTGCCTTGTGTGTTGGAAGTGTAAACAGTTGTGAGGATATTGTAAGTTACACACACATACAGGTGATGCTATCATACGGTGTCCTTACACGCACCCAGTCGTGGGATGCTTGTGATACATCAACACATTCTCATCCCCAACTTGCCACATATTGACGTTTGGTTAAAGACCCCTACGCATCACTTTTTGACATTTTGAGTGTCCCCAACCCATCGTCTTTTGACGTGTTGGTTGCTCAAAAAAATCAAGGGTCTATAACCCTCAGGACACAGAGCCAGATAAGGTACCAGACCCAGACTGGTCCTCTGGGGTTCATCCAAATCCAGTACCCTAAACCGGCACTGGATACAGTACCGGATGCGGTGCCAGGCACAGACTGGTCCTTGGGGCATATACAGTACCAGTTCCTAAATCCAGTACCCTAACTCGGCACTGAACGAAATACTGGATGCGGTACGAGACGCAGACTGGTCCTTGGGGCGTATCCAGTACCAGTAACCTTACCTGGTGCTGGACGCAGTACCAAATGCAGTACCAGACGCAGACTGGTCCTCTGGGTACGTCCAGTACAAGTACCTAAACCCAGTACCAGTACCCTAACCTGGTACTGGACGAGATACCAGGTTAGGGTACCAGTACCGGAATAAGGTAGCAGTGCGCTCCGCATCCCAGTACTGGACCGATTCTGGTTTGCAGCTCGGAAGTTGTGGGCCCGTGATTTAATGAGAACATTTAACGATGCATTGGTAACACCCAAAACGCCAATTTTTGACGCGGAGGTGTCCTTAGCCAAATGTCAATATGTGACGAGTTGGGAGTGAGAATGTGTTGGATGCATAACTGTCCTCACAAATTATACTCAGATCATCTTTCTGCCATCTATTCTTTTTCTTAACCAGATTATGTCCCGGCTACTGTTAGGTGAAGGCCTCCAATCAGCTTATTTCCTAATTTCTAACAGTCAACCCACAAGCAGGAAGCACCTACACATCACTTGAACAACACAACTGCACAGGGTTCCTGAAAAATCCAAACTTGACGCGCCTGCGTCTTACCTACTTAACCTTCTTCTAAAAGTTTTTACTACAAACTATCACCAGCATGCCCGTAGAAAAATAACGCTGGAACATTTTTTCTTGACGGGTTGACTGAGTGGTTAACCATCAACTCTGGATCTTGAAATCTATCCCAAAACAACAAAAACTTCATCTAATCCCAGCAGGTGACGTCCAAACCTGACCAAACTTTCATTCACACACTATCCCTAAATCTAACCGGGAGCCTCGTGTGTGTACTCTGCACTATTAGAACTGAACAAGTTCTACAAGTCCTTCTAAAATTAGTAAATATTCCAGAAATGCTCGAACATGTCAGTACATATTAAACAAGTTTTCCATGAACTCCTAGCAATTTGGTTTATTTCTGAAATGCAAACATTTGGTTTTATCTGCTGCTCCCTTAAATCCAGTACACACAAGAATATGTATTTTAACATTTTAATATATATTCAGTTGCCATGGCGACATTTCAGATGGTATTTCTGCCTTCACCACAAGAAAGAAAAATGCGATCTGTAGCCTCCCTGTTGTTTCCATAGCAACAATAACTACTCGAAACCGTCTGCTTCTTTATCTCTCACTATTTACGATTTTAATGTATTTTATAAAGGTGAACATGGATCTGACATCCCTGTTGGACAGTGAAGACAAGAAGTCCAAGAACAAAAGGGGGGTGCTGCCCAAACACGCCACGAATATCATGCGCTCTTGGCTCTTCCAGCACCTCATGGTGGGACAGAAACCTTTTTAGGAGATGTATCAAAGACGGAGCGAGGCCCAGACTTTGAGAAAGTAACATGAAGTCTGTTTGTTCCAGCATCCATACCCAACAGAGGACGAGAAGAGACAGATCGCAGCACAAACAAGTCTCACCCTTTTGCAAGTGAACAATTGGTAAGAAGCCAGAGGTTTGTCATTTTAGATAAACTCTTGTGTCACAGATGAAGTCAAATGTTGACTCGACTAGAGAAGGGAAAATCAGGATTTTTCCAGAGTAGACATGCATCCTATGAAAACTGGAGCTCTCGTTTCATTGATGATACTGTGGTGCCACCTTCTGGTCGTTCATGCATACATAGACATGCTCTACTACTTCTTCAAGACTTAAATGTTTCAGCTGTGTGGAACGTAGAAACATACACCATCCTAGTCAAGAAAATTCTATCACATTTTTTACAGTATAATACCTCACAGAGATCAGATTTAATCTCTTTGAACAATCTTGATAAAGAAAATATCCTTCTTGTGTTGTCCCTCACTGAAGTTTAGCTCATTCCTCATATTATAACTTCTTAAAAACTATCAGCTCCTCCCACGCTTGTAATCTAATTAACAGGTCTTGATAAATGTTCCCTGCAATGTTTGACACAAACGTTTGAAATTTAAGGATTTTTTTTTCAGTTTATCCTGTGAATAATGTTTGTTTCTTTAGTCAGTTCTCCATCAATATTTTAGAATAGCTGTTATCTGCTAAACTCTGAGGTTGTGTCCTTCATCTCCACGTTTTTTAGGTTCATTAATGCCCGCCGGCGTATCCTCCAGCCCATGTTGGATGCCAGTAACCCAGACCCAGCTCCCAAAGCAAAGAAAATGAAGTCGCAGCATCGCCCAACACAACGCTTCTGGCCGGACTCCATTGTTGCTGGAGTACTGCAGACCCACAGATCCCAGACGGGAGGCAATTCAGAGAGTAAGTCAGCCTTAACAGCCTTTAAATAAAAGCATACTGTTAATCCACACTGCCAGGGGTAAAAGTCAACATCTTAAGAACTTTATCCTGTAATCACCTGAAATTCATGAAGTTCAATTCAAGTTTAAACTAAACCACGAGAAGAGACTGTTCACTCTTATACTGTCAACATAATGGTAGTAAAGACAGTACTTAGTTCAGAAATGTCTGCTAAATTCTTCCCTTCTCCCTACCCCTACAATTAGTCCCCCAAAAAACAACGTTCAGGAAAATAATGTCTCTGGTTGTGTCTGAATTCCCCCCACTCACTATATAGTGTGTTCTTCATTTTCTAGTGCTGTCCCAATCTGCTAATTCCATAATCGAGAGCCCTCGAAACTTCCCAGAAGTCTTTGTGAAAAACTAGCGTCCATCGATGCTCACTAGATTAGTGAATATAGACCACAATGCATTGTGGTCGAACAATTTCGAATAAAAAAACATGTTTAAATGTAATATTTGAATAAACCATCCAAATGTTCACCATCAGAACACAGTGGAGTCAAAAATAAACGTTAGTAAATGTTCGTATTTATTCGATTTTCACTTTGTGAAATCGGTGACGTCATATCTGGTGTTTAGAAAAACGAAAGAAAAATTGTGAGCATTGTTTCATTTTCTTGTGTGAGTGCCTTTCAGTCCAGGTCTCCCTTAAAAAAGATATTTAATATTAATGGGATTTCCTGGTAAAATAAAGGCTAAACAAAAAAAATAAATAAAAATGTTGTTTTGATGATTAGGAAGTTTTCTGTTTTCAATTGTACTTATTTTGAAAGCATCCTAGTTTTTCAGAACTGGGGTGTAAACAAACATTTTTGTGGTGACAGAAACGATTGTTTTTTTTTTTTCAAAGCAAACCATAAACAGAAAAAGTATTGTTGATGCTAACATCTCTAATGTGTCCCACAGACCCCCTGAGCATGGACAGTCTCCAATCCCTGTCCTCAGACTCAGCAACTCTGGCCATACAGCAAGCCATGCTCGGTGCTGACGACTCCATGGACGGCACAGAGGATGAGGACGAGGAGGAGGAAGAAGATGAAGAGGATGGGATGGAGGACGAGGAGGATGAGGAGGATGGAAGAGAGGATCACGACAGGGGGAGGCAACTGTCCAGGGAAAGAGGGAGGAGAGATCTAAGCTTGGGGCCCACAGAGGAACTGGACTAAGGGCTTCATGACCTTTGACCTTGGCTGTCAGCTTCACACAGCCCATTCTTGTAGAACCACTCTGCAAAGCCCCAGCGTTTAAGGCCATATCAGGTCTTCAGAGACTTCTGTGGAACCTGTCAGAAACATTTGTCTTAACCCTCATGACTGTAGACACATTTTAGTTTAGTGTTTTTGCTTTGGGGTTGTTTTTTATTCACAGTGAGCTGTTTGAATTTGTGGGAAACAGCACACTTCTGTACTCCATGGTTCTGTTTTCCATGACATAAAATTGCACAGAAACTAAAGAGTTGAAGAGATTGTTGTCAGATTTTTTTAGAGCATTATTAGCCTGTTTAAAGATTTGTTGCATGCTGTCAGAAAAACGGGACATTTTGAAATGCTGCACAGGACAATGACGACATGTATTAAAGATTCATCGACCTTTGTACAGGAAGGTGTGTGGAAACCGCTGTTTAAGCGAATGTATTATTGTGGCATCTGAATTACCAGAAAAAAGGGCTGTAGTCTTTTTGTTAACAGTTTACAGGAATACACGATTTCACTCTGGAGCCAGTGTGGGATTTCACTTTGTAAAATCTGTTTCAAGAAGAGGGAAGTGGCTGTTGGAGATGGCGTCCTCTGCTGGACATCCTTCCGATCTATTAGGGGGCTCTGATTTTGGGTTCACACCACAAAGCGGTGCGGAACGGAGGCACTTCCATTGGGCGCCGTTGTTAACTTATGGTGTTACACCAGACGCAAAGCGCAGTGCAGCGATCGTTTCTCCGTCAGTTCTGTTTTTTGTTGGAGTGATCCGTGTCAATCCTGAAAGGAAGTCACACCAAGACACACGAGAAAATTGGGTCAATTTTCAAAATATAACCAAATTTTCACAATAAGATACCATGATTAAAAAAATATGATCGCATTTGTCAATCTAAACAGACTGAAGAGATGAAAATACAGTAAACACACAAAAAACAAACACACACATACAGATCAATGTAGTGGGCTGACAATAAAGCGGGGGGGCGTGGTTTTTGGTGTCTAAAAACACAATCAACGAGACAGAGAGCAGTTGGGGACAAAGTCAAGATGAACGATGTCAAATTAATTGTAGAAGCTCTAAATAACCACAGCTGAGCAGAAGCGCCTGGCCACTGTCACGAAAAAACACGCAAGTGGTGTGAACTGGAGGTGAAGCGGATTCCACCCAGACATCGCTTCACGTCGTGTGGTGTGAACCCAGCATGAGTTTAAACAGCACTCTCAGTACGTTTCTTCCTCAGAGTGAATCTCTTCATTCATTTGCAAGCATAACATTCAAATGTCTTTTTCTACAGTGAAACACTAAAAAGTAGAACACAGACACTGACTGCACATATGATGAGTATGTCAGACTTTTCTTACATTTAGATTCTGACGCTAAAGATTTGCATATTTATTCAGTTTCTGTGAACGTATGTGTGCGTGTGTGCCCTCAGAACGTAGCTCAAAGAAGAACTCCGTTTCTAATCATGGTTATTAAACCAGGTGGCAGCCATGTACATACTGTACATGCATGACACTAATCATGAACTCTGAAAAAATGCCTCAGACTTTTGGTGAGTTTAAGGGATTGTGCTGGTCACCACAAACTGATGTCCTAAAATATCAGAACACTGGAGCATTGACTGTAAATAGAGTACTGGATAGAGCTGGTATGATGTCACACATAGAAAAATGCCTTACCTCCAGCTCCAGCAAAATGAAGCCAATTCAGTCACCATTTTCCAGGATATGGACGTCGCCATGTTGGAGCCAGATGACAGTGATTGGTCCGAGTCGGTCTGCATCAATGTTTCTATGGAAACTGCTGTCACCAAACATGAGTGAGCTTGTTCAAAGCCCACACTCCTTCCACTGAAACCAGCTCGGGACAATCTGTCAATCAGGAGCCAGTGCTTTTACTGTGACATCTGATTGGTTATTTTATATCTTGAAAAAGTTGTGATAAAGAAAAAATGTCTTATAAGAAAATAGGATTAGCAAGAAGATGTTAAGATAAATATATCAGACCAAGAACGCTTATTCTGTCAAATAAAATGAGTACAGGCTGTTTATTTCTTCATAGAAGTCTATGGGATTTGGGCTTCCTGGAGCCAGCATGTACTTCCTGTTTGGAATGTGAGGGGGGAGGAGTCACTCAGCCCAGTTCTCTATGTACAGTCATTACTTCGGAGCCAACTTTTTTGTTTTTTTACAAGAGATGCCCTTTTGAGGAAAACATAAAGGTAGACAAAATAGACTTGTCTCCTCTTCCATTTTCTACAAAAATACTCCAAGAAACAGTGCATTTGTCCTTTCTTTTTGTTTGTCAAAAACAGTTTAAAAACCCTCTCATTTTAAATGTGAATTTGTCTTTAAAAAAAGTCATGTCATGCCGAGTTTCGCAGTTGTTCGGTGTGGAGTATGTTTCTCATGAATATTCTTTTCTCAGTTGCCTTCTTAATGGATCTTCCACAGCAAAAAATTCTATTTTGTTTGTACACTTTGTTGTCAAAATCTATTGTGTTCCAATACACCGATTTTAATAATTAAATCTTTCTCATTTTCTCATACCTCCAGCCACAATCCTATTCATTTCTCATCTTTCTAATTTTCATTTCTGCTGATGGAACAAAACTTCAAGTGACATGATGATATGGTTAGGATTTTGCCTTTTCCTCCGTCACCACCCATCCACTTGTTATGGATCAAGCCTGTAATCTAAGTGTTTGGAACATGCCATCCAAAATTATCCAAGAGAACTTTCTGTCCAATTTATTTGGAATGTTTAACTTCCTGTACATTTTTTACAGAAGCATATTTATTTGTGTTTTTTTAATGCAGCTAAAGCCTTTATCAATTACCTGTTGTAAATATCTTTCAGATTTTATCTTTGGACAAATTTAAATGACAAGAACCAATGCTAAAAATTATGTTAGGTATCAGTGGTTAAATTAAGAACAAATACTACCACAATTAGTCCTTAAGTGATAAGGACATTACATTAGTTGTATTTCAATGTGTTTTGATGTCCTTGAAGAAATCCTGGTAAGTTTTCTGGAAATCAAACCCTCCCTGCATTGGCTGTGGTAAGAACTTTAATTGGACATTTTTGACGCCACGGCAGTAAGTTTTGGTAGGAATGATTGTGTGTGTGTAAATTGTAAATTGGCTTTTCTCTGTAGCCTGTGGAACATTTTACATCTGGTTGCTAAACTGGTACCGTGCAGTGACAGAATAGCAATCAGAACTGCGGCTTGCTGCTACAAGATTCTAGTTTCCTCATGCTTGACTGTTGGTTTGCATAATTTGTCTCAGTATTGGTTGGAACTGAATACGTGTACCAGCAAAAACTTTTTAGAATAAAAATTGTTAGTCACTGGGTTCAGTTAAAGTGAAACTTTAAACAGCTGACATTGTGTTGGATGAAGATTTTGAAAGTTTTCGCTTTAGGTTTTGTTTCAGGTGGCTGGTCCTCTTCAGTCTTCGATTCCCAACAGAATGCCAGGTGTGAAACCACGTGAAGGAGTGAATACATCTGTTTCCACAAAGCATTTTAACTGAGCCCAGAGGAGTTTTCTCATATCAAAGCAGACCAGTCAAAGAAAAAAATATTAACGTTGCAAAAAAATTGCCTTTATCGTCATTCCAATGATTCCAACAAAGTTCCTTACTCCTGCTAACCTCAATCGTTGATGAGGAAAAATATGACAAAAAAGGGCCTATACCATGCAAAAATCAACTTTTTGATCTTTTAAGTGTATTATAATGTTCATCATTCCTCACTATAAACAACCCCACAGTGGTAGTTTGATCCATTCGCTTATTTCTGAGCAATCCCCTAAAAACCCGCCGTCACACTGTGATGTCACAAAGTGAGAACAAACCATTCAGGAAGAGTCTGCTCTGACAGCACCGCCCCCAGACTAACACACTCACAATTTCTCCATGGAGCTGGCAGTGATCAACTAAAAACTATCATTTTAATGCACAATGATGTGTATTTGGGCAGATCAGTGATGGCCATTATTAATTCATTATTTTTGAAAAAAAGATTTATGTGCTGCTGTCAACCCTAAAATAACGTAAACTTACTTTATGTAGGAAAATAAATACACTGCTATTATTTAAGCCCCCCTCCAGTTGTATTTTGATCTGTTGTAAAAGCTTTCCTTGTGTTCTTTTGATTATGCTTATTGTTTCTATTGACAAAATCAAAACACCTGTGTTGTTTTCTAGGACATAGTTTCTGCAGAGCAGCAGCTGTTAATCCAAAATTCGCCTCAGAGTTGTGAGTGAGCTTCATGGAATGGGTTTCCATGACCAAGCCGCTGCATCAAGCCACACAAGTGCAATGCAAAGCGTCGAGGCAGTGGTGTAAAGCACACCGCCACTGGACACTGGAGTACTGGAGACACCTTCTCTGGAGGGAAATTTGGTGGAGGAGGAATGATGGTGTGGGCTTGTTTTTTAGGGGTTGGGCTTTGCCCCTTAGTTCCATTGAAATGAACCTGAAAGACTCAGGACACCATAACATTTTAGACAATTCCATGCTCCCAGCCTTGTGAGAACAGTTGGGAGCGGGCCCCTTCCTCTTCCAACATGACTATGCACCAGAGCGCAAAGCAAGGTCCATAAAGACATGGAGGGCAGAGTCTGGTGTGGATGAACTGGACTGGTCTCCACAGGATGGGATGAATTCGACCGGAGACCGAGAGCCAGACCTGATCAGTGTTTGACCTGACCAATGTGCTTTAGGAAGAATGGTCCAAAATTTCTATAAACACTAGGGATGCAACAATATTCGATATAAAATCGAACCGTTCGATATACGTTCCACGTTTCGGTACGACACTTTTTACGATACATGTTTTATTTATTCAGTACCACCTTTAGCGTGTGTCTGTGTATTAAGTTCTTTGTTCTGAATCGGTCTGCTAAAGGTCGGATCATACTCTCCCTCTCCCTGCCAGAAACTATTCTGCCTCTCCCCCGGGAGGCGGAGCCCAAATGCTAAAAACAGTAGCATTTTAGCTAAATGCTGTTTAGCTACAGAGACAGTCATAGCTAGAGGGACGAATGCAGTAGTTGCCGGCAAAGTTACTGCGTGAAAAGAGCCAGAATCCATAAATATCCTTTGGGGATACTTCCTTAAATATCAGAAGAATCTCGACCATTTCTGGTACATATTAAAACATGCAGCATATCTGGAGATATCTGGGCTGGCAATACTGACATAGGACATATAGTGTGTCAGGATACTAGTTGAGTCTTATTTAGGTCATATCCAAGTTTGGAAATTGACCTACAGTCATATCTGGTGATACCGAAAAAGGTCAGAATCCTGTCTTTTCTGTAGTGACTATTTTTTTAAGTGTTGACCCATTTCTGATGCATATCCTGAGTGATTACCATCTGCCATATCTCGCCATACCTCCTGATTGGAAGATTGTGGGTTCGATTCCCGCCTTGCCCCACCATGTGTCAAAGTGTCCTTGGGCAAGAGACTGAACCTCTACATTACCTCTGGTGGGAAGTGCTTCGGGCCTTCGAGGAAGGTAGAAAAGCGCTATTCAAGTATATGATCTATGCAATATATGAAAAACTGATACTGCGTTGGGACCAGGGGCGGAGCTACAGGGTGGCTGCCACCCCAGCAAAGTGGCTTTCCTCAAAATGCACCAAAATACCCTCTATTCCTCTACTCTTGGTCACTAACTTTTAATAAAAAAGTTAGGAACCTTTTTACAAGCATTAGTTTCTCCTAGGACGGTCAGAGGCGGAGCTTCATCCCACTATTTATTGTTTACAAAGACCAGCTCGCACTGGAGTGTAATTTTTGGCTAAAAAATCTTCCAATGTAAGGTAAGTTTTGCAAAGATGAAATATGTAAATACTGAATACTTGTCTCTCTACCAAAATCACTAGAGCACTTATGATGAATATTTGAAAGAGATTTTATGATTTGGGTTTGTCATGACTGCAGGCTACAAAGAAAATGCTCCACCTTAAATGCGGCGCCAGATCTAAACTTCGTTCAATCAACACTCGCGCATATTTTCTTTAGAAACTGCCCTTGTAGATATTATTACACATATATTATGTTATTTTAGTATTATTGTGGTGGGATGGATTTGCTTTCTGAGCATTATTATTCTATAAATGAACAAAGCTTGATTGTGTAGAAAGCAGCGCTCCACCTGAGGACAGGTGTGTCTGTGGGGGGAGTGAGGATGAAGAATTCCCTCCGTGCATGTGAGAGCCGCTGCACGTGCCAGCTGACAGGAGAAAGTTTTCCACTGCATGTTCATTGTGCGTTGAGGTTCTGTCCCTGCTACTATTCTATTTAGTTAGTAATGCTCAGCTAAATGACGGCTAAAGAGATAATAAGCACGGAGCGCACGTGAGCGTGGATGCGCAAGAGTTATGTATATCTTTTTGAAATCATTTAAGCTACAAATGGAGTTGGTGTTTGTGTTTATTTACAGCATTTAATCCTGAATGGCCAGAGTCCTTTCTGTTTGTACTTCCCATTGGGAGTTCTAAACCAGTATGTCTCATATGTTCTGAAACTGTTGCACTCATTAAAAGTGCAAACGCCACTATGAGGCAAAGCATAAAACATTTGAGGAAACATACCCCCTCAAGCTAGAAGTGAGGTCACAAAAGATAGTAGTCTCAGAGCCCAATACGAGCAATCAACCAGGATCCTGAGCAACACATTCACTGCCCAACAACGTGCTCATGAATGTTCCCTCAGAGTGGCTTGGATTTTAGGACAACATAAAAAGCCATTTACTGATGGAGGTATTGTTAAAGAGTGTATGCATGCAGTTGCAGAAACACTTATGGAAGGAAAACAGAAACAAGAACTTTGTGACAAACTAAAGCAAGTGTCCATGTCAGCATTATCTGCCACAAAATGGGGTGAAATTTTAACTCAGGATGTGCTAATCCAGCTGGATGAATCCATCCATAATGCACCATGTGTAAGCTTGGCTATGGATGAATCCACAGATATAAGTGATAATGCTCAACTATTGGTGTACGCCAGGTTCTTTAACTCACACCAGAAATCCTTTTGTGAAGATCTGTTAGGTATTACATCGCTTGAGACCAGTACAAGTGGAGAGGACATTTACCTGGCTGTTAAAGAAATGTTAATCAGGAGAGGAATAGATCTGAAACAAGTGGTTCAATTACAACAGATGGAGCCCCTGCTGTGATTGGAAGAGAGAAAGGAGCTGTAGCAAGACTGAAAGAGGACAATCCTGAGCTCAAATCTTACCATTGCATCATCCATCAGTCTGTCCTCTGTGCCTCCCTGTCAGATGAACATGCTGAGGTTATGAACACTGTGATGGAAATGATCAATTTTCTCAGGGCATCTTCTTCCTATCAGCATCCCCTGCTGAGGGACTTCCTTAGAGAAGTTGATGCCAGCGCCGATGAACTTTTGCTGCACAGCAATGTGCGATGGCTCAGCAAAAGGCGGGTGCTTGCACGCTTTTGGTCCATAAGGAGAGAAGTGGCATGTTTTTTTTGCAAAGTTAAGAAATCAGAAAGCTGAAGTTTTCTCTTTTTTAGAGAATGAAAAACATATGGACCATTTTGCATTCTTGGTGGATTTAACTTCACATTTAAATGAACTGAATTTGAAGCTGCAGGGCAAGGACAATTCAATCTGTGAGTTGGTGACAGCTGCTTGCTCCTTTCGGGGAAAACTTGAGGTGTTCAAGGAGGACCTACAGGGACACTGTGCACACTTCTCAGCAATAAAGGAGCAAGTGCAGGGACAGTGCGATGTGTCGGATTTTGTCAACTTTATTGACAAGTTAATTGTAAACTTCAGCAACCGTTTTGACAGCTTCAAATTTGGACAGCAGCTCACTGTGTTCATCCTGAATCCATATCTCAACATAGACGTCAGGCTGTTCTCAAAAGACAGCACTTTGAATGGGCAAATCCTGGGCTGCTCCAGGTGAAACCGGTGGATCTCCAAGAAGATGTGACCCTGAATGAGCAGATTTTAACAACCGACTCTTCCACTTTCTGGACCCAAATGGTCCCTGAGACAGTTTAAAGATCTGAGGAAAGTAGCCATACGTATCTTGACCATGTTTGGCTCCACACACAACTGTGAGGCCAGGTTTTCAACAATGAACATAATTAAAATCAAGCATTGTTCCAGGCTCACCAATGAAAACCTATGCATGAGAATGGCCCTGACACCATTTGAACCCAGATTTAAAATCCTGGCTGGACAAGCTAGAGCTCAATTCTCTCACCGAGAGAAAAAAATGTGGGAGATCAGTTTTGTTTTTACTTTAAAAAAAAGTTTTCAGTTTTGAAATGCAACCATGATAAATGAAAAAACTGTACATTCCTCCTGGGAGGTGTTTGATTCGTGGAACAAGCTAATAAGGGCTAGTAGATTCCCCTCTCATTTCGTTTCTTGGTTATGTCTGCAGTTGTCCTAGTAGAGTTCCTGTTGTGTGTGTGATACACAGTTCAATGTGTTTTATGTTATGTGACATTGAATAATGTCAAAAACTTTTTCATTGTATTGAATTCATTTGAAGTGAGATTTAGATATTACTTGCATATATATGTGCCACAAATCTTTGGCTACTTAAAAGTATATTACTCTGAATATTTAGACTTTTTTTCCAGATCTTCACTTCATGATTTTTTTCCAAACTGGACCTCTTAAAATTTTACTTGAAGACCCCTGCTGTATAAAGTGGCAGGGAAGTCTTGTGATGTTTCGTAAAACACTCACACACACTATGCTACCTTAAAACACAGTAAAGCTTTTACAATTTTATGAATGGCCTCAACTGTACGGTCTGAGATTTTGAAGAAAGCTTTTCATCTAGTTAATAAAAAAAGCAAGAAAGTCACTACTCCATTTTGTTCATGGAGTGAAGTTCCACCGAGGTTTTCTGTGTGGTCTGGTTCACCTGTAGATGCATCTTCCTCACTCCAGACTTCTTGGTCTTCAGAACTGATCTGCAATGGAGTCATTAAAAACAGAAAAAATAAATCCTGATACATTTTGTAATATCACACAGTTATCTACATTAAGATAAAAATGCTTTGCATTTAAGTCATATATTGGACAGAATAAATATATTTGTATGTTTTCTACTTACTTGACCAAGGCCAAGGGAAAATAGATTGGCTGCAATGCTAAACAATGTCTTGTAAATTAACTTCTTTGTAGGTTGAGCAGGGCCTTTTGTATCTGTGCAAATCTCTCTAAGTCTGGAAGTCTGAAACTATGAGAGTAAAATTCCAAAGGCATTCTTATGTAGTTGCAACTAAAGTACCTGTTAATCTTCTGATGACTCCACAATGTGGCCTGCAGACGGTCGTCTCACCAGCTGGAGGTCATAAATCCACAGACCAACATTTAGGCAAGTTAGGAAACAATTCAAACTGACCATTGATGCACATTTTTCACCTAAATTATCATAAAGGTAAGGAAGAAAAGCTCAATCACTACAAGCTCCAAAATTGCAAGAGGTAAACACATTGGATGATGAGTTTCTATTAAAGTGTTCATATGTAAAAACATTCCAGTTTAATAGGTGATTGTTGGAAGGCAATTCTTGTGGACAAATGAACTAAACTGCAAGTTGATCAAGGAAAAATTTGCAAAGTGGCAATGAATGGTACATCTCATGTTAGGGTCAGTTAAACCTTCTCCTATGACCGCTCCCTCTTTTGTTACAGGGGTATCCCTCATTAAGTGCCCCATTTATGGCAAATCGGTCACAGCTTGGCTGTAATGCCAAACAATGTCTTGTAAATTAGCTTCTTTGTTGGTTCCAGTGGGGCCTTGTATCTGTGCAAATCTCTCTGTAAGTCTGAAAGACTGAAACTATCTTATGTAGTTGCAACTAAAGTACCTGTTTATCTTCTGATGACTCCACAATGTGGCGTGCAGACGGTCGTCTCACCAGCTGGAGGTCATAAATCCACAGAGCAACATTTAGACAAGTCAGGAAACAATTCAAACTGACTATTCATAGACATTTCTCAACTTCTCAAATTAAATTACTTTTGTATTCCTGCTGAGTCCAGAAGGGCACATGGTCGTCTTATTGGCTAGAAAGAGGGCGAAACACAAATAATTTAAAATAAAATCCTAAGACCTTACAAAGACTTGCAAAACCCACAGAATAACATTTAGACAATAAAACAGGGAACTGATAAATTCTAAGTTTGACAGAAAATGTCAATACTTGTTCATTTCCTGCAGAGTCATCACCAATGTCATCTTCAATGCAGTCTGGTAGTCTTGTCATCTGGCGTAAAAATATTACATTATTTCAAGTCAACAATTTTTCACATTCTGTCTGATCATGCTGGGATTGAACAGGAGTGTGTTTAATCAGCAAAATGGTTTACCTGCACACTTTCTGCTAACACTTCATCTATGTTGTCTCTCTTCTCCATGAACACACAAATGCAAGATGTTGGATTTGGTAATTACCAGTTTGTACATGATAGAGTGGGAATGTGACATAAACTGCAAGTTAGACTCTTTTTCATGTGACATCACAAAAAGACAAGTGTGCAGGGTGATTTTCAGTTATATGTCGCTTAGAATGGCAAAGCTGACTGGTGAACACTGTTTAAAGTAATTTTATGTAAATAATGAAAGGTGACCAAACCAATTGTAACCAACATTTGTACAATATTTACTTTATAAATGTTCTACTTGGTTGTATTGCTTGCCCTCTTAGATCAAAATGTAAGTAGAAGGTTAGATGAAGGTCGCAGGTACTTCATTGAATGCTGCTTGCTTGATTATGAATTCAAATTTTCTTCTTCATTCACGCTAATGCTAACACTAGCTTTCCATGATGGCGATGAGAAGCAGGGTTGGGCATCTCACTTCAAAAAAGTAATTAGTTATAGTTACTAGTTACTTCTCCCAAAAAGTAATTGAGTTAGTAACTCAATTACTGCATCTTCAAAGTAATTAGTTACTTGGAAAAGTAACTCGTTTTAAATTACTCTTTAAATATGGTAATATTTTGTATTTTTTCCTGCGTTACAAATAAAAAAAATAATTTACATTCAATAATAGATGATAACCGACAATAGTATACTGGTATAGTTTTCCAATGGAGTCATATTGTCTAAGTTTAGGATACACATGAGAGAGGGTTTAGGGAAAGAATTTTCAATATTTATTTGTCAGAATTATCACACAAAACACTGCAACAAGTGGTATATAAAAAATGTAACTTCACACAAAAAAGGTAAACGTTTCAACTATTAACATACTTCAAGTATCTTACCTACAACTATAATTAAACAAAATGGCTTAAAAAACTGAAAGTGCAAAACAATAATAAATTAATAAACTACAATTATTAACCCATATTTCTGCTAAGAGGAGCAGCTCTCTGCATCTCTTTTTTCTCTCCCAAAATCCCGCAGCCCCGCCCACTCGCTCCGGAGTCTGCTCACTGCGTTGATCTGTGCGCGCTCGTGTCTGTCTGTGTTGTGTGTTTTATAAATATTACCCCGTTTCTGCTAAGATGAGCTACTCTCTGTCTCTCTGTTGTGGGTTTATTAACTCCCGAAACTCCTCACTCCGCACCGGAGTCTATCCACGTTGATCTGCGTGTGTACGTGTCTGTGAAAAAACAAAAAAAGTGTGCGTGCCTGTCTGTTTTGTGTGTCTGTGTGCTCGCGCGCGCACGTTTGTGTTGTGATTGTAATGTTTATATCCGTGTCTACCGCCTGTTTAGACACAAAAGCATGATCACATTTATCAATCGTGGCATTTTATTGTGAAAAACTGGTTATATTTTGAAAAGAAACCGGATTTTCTCATGTATCTTGATGCAACTTGGGGCGCGCAACACAAGCAACTTTCGGGTGCGAAGCGCCCAGCTCCAGCAAGATCATCAAACTTTGAAGTAACGCGCCGCGATTTACACGAAGTAACTATAACGGCGTTACAGCGAGGATGAAAGTAATTAGTTAGATTACTAAATTACTTGATTTATAACGCCGTTAGTAACGCCGTTATACTTAAACGGCGTTAGTCCCAACACTGATGAGAAGTAGAGCTGCATAAGATCTTTTCTGCACAGTTAACGTTACTTAACATTTCCACATTCACAAAATCACTAAAAACAATCGAGCTAAAGTATGACTTTTCAACAAGTCTTTCAATAAAGAAAAACTAATAGCTGTTGTTATTTTCTGAAGTAGCTCCTCTTTGCCGTTACTTATAACAGTGTCTGATCCCTGCAGGATAATAAAAGTAAATGAGTAGAAAAATCATATATGTTCCTATTAAAAATGTTCCTATTTGAACCATTACCCTTTAAGATACCCCGAAAAACAAGTACCTCTTATTAATACAACTAAATTTAGGGTGCAGTTGAATAACACACGGCCAACATGCAGCAATGTACATCCTTGCATGTGCATGTTGCTGGATTTTTAATGTGTTTTTATTTATTTATGTATTTATTTTATTTGTATTTGTTTTTACTTTCTGTCTTTCTGTTATTCATGTTGCTGTGGAAAGCACTTTGAGATGCTTGAAAGCAGGAAAAGCGCTATATAAATAAAGTTGAATTTGAATTTGAATTTGAATCCTTGCTGAGCCTATTATGTGTGGCCAACATAAATTTGCATCAATTTCTGTGCTGAAAACACTTAAAAGACGTTTAAATAATATAAAGAAAAATAGAACCCATCACAATAATGTCTGCTTAAATGAAAGGTTATTATTTTCAACAGGACTCCAATATTGAAGGATTATTCAAATTTGTGTTTACATATATGAACGATCTAAAAAAGGAAATGAAAATACACCTCGCCAGGACATTAATAAAATAAATATTGTACATTTTTTCTGTTGAAATTGGTACGGTTGCCTTTTATTATTTAATTAAAATTGTGTCAGACAGTGAGCTTTCAACCCGAACACCGGAAGTTACTGTTCACATTTTCGGCCCTGTACTCATTTTGTCTGATGTCATCGTGAGAAGGGTCTATAGCAGGGGCTACCATTTTGAAACAACAGTTGTTGATCAGATTGCCTTTAGTTATACATTATTAATAATGAATAATGATCCTCCTCTATGTGACGACACTGATTTCTCGCCATAATTATCAACAGACAACAAGCTAGGAAACAAACATCAATTTAACACTCAATTATTATCAGTTGTTGATCACTCATGGTAGAAAATGCCCAATTTTCACTATGTTGTATCGTGTTTATCAATTGGGTAATGTTAAAAAAAATCAACTTACACATTCTTAAACAAATCTTGTCACATTTTGAACTCATGACCAAATCTGCAGCATTTGTAACAGAATTAAATCTGGGACCCACGCGGGCACCAGGTGACCCCTGGTCTATAGCCTTCAGGCTATGAAATAGCAACTTACCACTTTTTCATGGTGGTAAAATGTTAATTTTGAAACATCTTTTTCACAGTGATGGCAGAACTTTACCAGTTGTTTCTTAACTCTTTCCTCTGAAATGAAGAGTTATAATTGGTAACATCAGTAGTAGGCCTAACTGCTCTGTTTGGCAGAGTAAGAATTATCTCTCCACTCTGTTTACGTCTGTTATTTTTGCCACTTTTTAACCCTCTTCGACGTTTATAAGCCACTGATTTTCTTGTCCTTCTTTGTATGGTAGTAACATTAATTGCTCTACTTATACAACCAATCGGTAGTAGGCTACGAAGCCTCAACAGGAGGAGAACGTGACGTCATACCCACGTTCCGGTAAAGGGACATGTGATTGGTCGCGTTGAAAAGAACGCGACGAATCATTGGCTGTGGAGTCACAGCGCCGGCAGTCTCCGTGCCGCCATGGATTTAAAAACCATGCCGGCAGTGAGCGGTAGGTAGACATTCGAAAGAAGCAGATTACGTAAAGTTCTCAGAACAAGAATCAACGTAACCATCGGGAGACATGGACGACCGCGGTCCGCGAACACCCTGCGATGAGCGAGGCCGACATCACAGAGAGCGCTCTTCGAGCAAGTCTCCGGGGACACCAACAATCCGGGAGATGGAGGCAATGACCCTCACTGATTTGTTCAGGTAAAACTTTAAAGTTACCGGACTCAGATAGTCAATCGGTTTAGTACCGCAAACTCGTTGTTTTTCCTCGATTTAGATCGCTTGTTCACAGAAAGCGGACTAATTGATCGATGTTCTGGCGCATTGTTTTGAAAACACGACGCGATGTCGAGCTGAGCCTTGACTGCAGCAGCGAAAATAAAACGATACATGTGGTTAAATAAAGGTTCAGTGAAGTTCTTACCGTTTGTTTTCGTCCAGATGATTAAGGTTTTTCTTTTTTTTCTGTAACCAGCCAGCTTAGTGATATAGAGCGTTTGGGCTACGTCCCTGCACGTGAGCACCTCTGTTACTACAGAGTGTTACAGACATTATAATTGGTCGGAAAATACTACAACTAAACCAGATTATTAGTGATACTTCTTCCTTTCATTTAATTAAGATTTTGTAATCGAATTTAATTAAATTGTCATATTAAATTGCACATTGTGTTTTGGGTTATGGGCTTATTTTTTACCAGTTCTGCATATTACCTTAAAATAAACCATCTTCTCTTGTTTTCTTTTAAGAAAAATGGAGTCTTTGCATGAAGAATTCTTCCAGAGGATGGACCGCATGGAAGAAAAACAAGCAGCGATAGCCCGGACTCTAGACGCCATCCTCAAAAACCAGGAAGTCCTACTGCACAAGTTATACGACATGGAAAAAAACCAAGCAGCCAGGACACCCGACACGAGAACACCTACTGAACTTTCAGTATGTATTCAGTGTGTAAAAATATTGTATGCTAAATTAATATGCTTTTGTCAGAACTTTAAGTAACTAAAGCAGATCACATATCCAATTATAGGCAGTCTGTTTTTGACTTTGCCTTTTTTTGGTTTTTAAGATGGTTTTCTCAATGTAGAGTGAGAATAATGTTTCAGCTGCTCTTTTATGTTGTTTCTTTGAAAAAAAGATATATAATTGTGACTAATGAATGTTACATCTTTTTTGTAATCAACCAATATGCATGTTCTTTTTTCATCCCCTTTGTTTATTTGTGTATTTATTCTAGACATTTACCATAATCACAATGTTACTGTAACCTAATTGGCTTGATATTTTTATCTTTTAGACCCTTGTTCGTCATATACACAAGAACCTGGGAGAGCAGCTTCAGTGGAAGGTCCAGCCAACCGACCAGTATGTTTCTTTCTCACTATTGTTTTAGGAAACCTACAATAACTCCAGTCAATTATAAAATATTGTCTTATATTCTCTCTCTTTTTTTTCTTAAAGCTTTAGAACAAAACACAACGAAGACGTGACTGCAACAGTGATTCAAGCAGTGAAAAATGTGGAACCAAATTGGAGCTTCTACCAAGTTAGACGTATGTGTTGTGCACTAAAGTTGGATTTACATTATTTACAATAACTTAAGGTTACTGTAGATGGGTTTATCGTTCTCTTATTGTTCAACAACCGTTTTTTTTTTAAATTGTGGTGCTTTCATTAAGCAAATTTATTATTGCGAATCCAATTTGCGCAATTTTATAATTAATGGAAGCGCAGCTGGTTGGAGACTCAAACTGACATTTAGTCTTACTTTATTTTCAGAGATTCTGAGGATAAGGAGGCAATCCTATTGTTGTGATAGACACAGTTTTCTTAGTGCAAGGGTGTCAAACTCAACGCACAGGGGGCCAAAATCCAAATAACAGAGTAGGTCATGGGCCAAAACAGGATAAACATTTTTGAAATAAACAAAAAGAAAGTTTAAAAATGTATCTTTTTTAAACATGAATATAAAACAAACAGACAGGAATATTATTCCAGCATAAATTAGCCTAAACCAGGGGTCGGCAACCTTTAACAGTAAAAAAGCCATTTGGGCTTGTTTTCTACTGGTCAAATCCTAAAAAGGGCCGCGTTGACTTAATGTAAGCTTTGAAAAATTTGGATTTGTGTTCATAACCGTCTTTATGTTTTTTTTAAATAAATGAATTATTTGAAGTTTCGGAAATAAATATGTTAATTAATATGTTGTACACATTTTCCATCTACTAGGAGCATGTAATCGAGCTTTTGAAAACCTGAAGTGCCGAGAGCGAATGGCGGGAGACGGCGGCAAGGAAGGTGTCAAAAGGAGGAAACTCTTCTGACCAGTAGGCATGATCGGGTGAGTTGTCCCATTTGAAAAATGACCTTGAATAATTTAATCAGATCATTGCATAGTCCAGTTGAACAAAATGTCTTTATATTGAATATTTGTGTATAGAAGTTTAATAGTTTCTATAGTCCAGTCTGCTACTGTTGTGTATGTCTTATTTGTAGTACAAAATTCTTGGAAAGCCATAATCTGACCTAGTGTGGCAATCACCTATTATACCTAAACTACTTACACTGAGCTTGCATACACACACACATACACACACACAACATGTATGCTGTTTTGTCTTTATTTTAAAAAGAAAATGATTGTCTTTTCTTGTTGGTCCATAGCTCTTCAGAAAGCAGGTCAAAATCGCTGAGAAGGTTCTCAGTCAAGAAGACCTGTTATTCATGCAAGGAGCCAATCCAAACGATGTCAACGATGGGGAAAGGGATGACAAAAAGACTGCACATTATTTTCCCTTACCAAAGTGGCGCTCCACTCGGCTAACCACACTGATGGCTCTATTTTTTTCTGTTGTCATCCAAGGATTTTTGATACTTTGACAGGGTCCACACACATAAGACACTCAATCGGTTATTCTGAGAGGAACCCACCCCCTTTCAAGAGCTGCTATCTGGCAGAGGAGTGCGATATGGACTCTTAAAAAAAGTTTCTGGAATGTTGTCTTTTTATTTCAATAAAATAATTTGAGTGGTAACTGGTATTCTGTCACCTTTATTTTGTGTATTCTTTTTGAGATAACTGGAACCTTGTAATATCCTTATCTCAGATATTATGGGTATACTGACTTCAGAAATCAAGACATTTGATGACCTGCATGGGTGAAATCTGGAGATATCCTCACCTCAGATATGATGGGTAAACTGACTTCAGAAAATCAATGACTAAAATCTGTAAATATTCTGACTTTGGATATCATTAGTATTGGGATATGGCCTGAATATGACATTGTGTTGTATCTGATATTCGGATCAGTTTAAAAGTGTCCCATAGTCGGAGTTGATATGCGAAGGATGAGAACTCGGAAACTGTCATGGTCAGAGTGTATCCACCATGGATATCACCAGCTATGGGTTATTCTTGAAGATATCCAAGAAAAAATATCTCTGGATTCTGGGGGTTTTTGCACAGTGAACGTGCTAGCGGACCGGCTGCGTCGAGGGCATTTACTGTAAAAATAATGGACAAAGCGAGCAATGAGGTCCCCCATTGGAAATGCATTACCTCCTCTCCTCGCGAAAGTAGGCCGCCGCTTTCACTGTTACTCACTGAAACGGATACCGCCATTTGCAAACAATCTTCAGCGATTGGTCCGAGTCATAGCTGAGTCATGAATCTACAGGAAGTACTGTCGCCAATCAGGAGTCAGTTTATTGCAACCGTCCTCCTCTTTCCACGCCTCTACGACGAGACCACGGATGTAAACAGCTTCTACTTTAATAACGGCGGCTTGAGAGAATTGTACAAGTCATTGATGAAGCCTTTGAGGGAGAACCATTCCAACATTTGATTCTGTCAGCGGTCCTTTGGGATTTACTTACATTTATTCCTTTTTGTCGAGATAAAAGGAGCATTTGGGTGACGCCGCTGCAAAACGGCGCGTGGTCCCCTCGCGCGCGCCACAGCGTTACTTTACATGCACTGCCACGTTACAGTCTGATCAGATGCACGTGAGAAGCCCGTTCAGCAGTATTTAAAATAAATAACCATCCTAACAAGTGAACAGCTGGATCTTTTTTCTGTTTGAAAATATGACCAGGTCCTTTCTAGCTTGTCTCCCGTTCCTCAGACGGCTGTGTCTAATTCAGGCTGCAAGCTGGAAAAGTGGGGCCTTTTTGTAACCCAGTTGTACTTCCTATATGGAACACGGAAGTAGGGGGGCTTGCCCAGTCCAGTTATTCTTATATACAGTTTATGGTCGAGAGGCATTCGGGCGGGGCCGCTTTCAGTGGGGAATCTATGCAGACACGCGTAGAGCAGAATTACATGGACTTTTCATCGGGGTGGCCGCTCGTGACGCACCCGTTGTGTGAGCAGCTTCTGGCTCATCTTTGAAGACGTGCCACCAACACTAAAACCTGAGCTGTGGAGACATAGGGTTCACAGTTGAATATTATGAACAGGGAGCGATAACAAGTTCAAAGTCTGCTATTCTTGCCTCATCTGTATATCATGCAATGTGGAAAACATGACCTTCCATCTCTGACATCATCACCCAGCCCCGTCACGTCTCAAAGTTGCACAACTAAGCAGGTAATACAATGACATCCTAGATACTGTATATTTCAAAAGACTTACAGTGTTACCTCAGATAAACACAGGAAAATATCTGACGTCATCAGTGTTTATTGCTAAATCTCTGCAGCCTTTTTTCAGTGGTTAATAATGAGAGCTTTTGTCATTTAATGAAAACATTTGACACACAATATACTCTACCAGCACGTCCATATTTCACAGAAAGATCTATATATACCTGCGCTTTATGAACAAGTGCGCAAAGCGATTAAAGACTTAGTTCTGGTAATTCTGGTAACTTAGTAAAATCGCACAACTTTCCACGTACAGCTGGACATTCCGGACAACAGAGAGCTATCTCTGTAAATGTGCATTATATATGACGGCCCTCACACTGGAAAACTAAGAGTGCATCAGTGCAAGCTGTCAAGACTTAAGAGCACAACTTAGATTGTTGGAGTTTATTATATTCATGTTTACAAGTGTTAAGGACTGAGGCACTTTTACATTTGATTAAATTGTTAACAAGTTATAATGTTTACAAGAGTTCTATTAAAGGGTGATTCTGCAATAACTGCCAAAATCTGATTTCTTTGTTGTGTCGTTTCGGTTTGCAAAATAAGTCATAATCTGTGGAATAATAGGATTTCAGTTTTGTTTTTGATTTTTTTCCCCAATACGTACCGAACCGTGACCCTCGTATTGAGGTACGTAATCCAACCGTGAGCAAACTGAAGCGTTGCATCCCTAATAAACACACTCCTCAACCTTGTGGACAGCCTTCCCGGAAGAAATGAAGCTAATAGCTGCAAAAGGTGGTCCCAGATTATATTGAACTCTATGGGTTTGGAACGGGACTTTAGTTCATATGTGAGCCATTACTTTTGGTGATGTAGTGCAGTGGTCCCCAACCTTTTTGGGGCTGTGGACCGGTCAGCCAGTGTGGAGCTATTCCGCGGCCCGGGGGGGGGGCATTAAAAACATTAATCTACTGTGTTATCATGTACAACTTTATTAGCTGGGTCCTCATGACGTCACAACAACAGCTGAACACAACATGACCAACATTGTTTCTACCCCAACACAATGCAAACTGTCTAAAGAAGTTTGTTTTTTGCTCATTTTGCT
>NC_050525.1:7580804-7594283 GCF_002922805.2 Oryzias melastigma
AGATAAAAGGAGCATTTGGGTGACGCCGCTGCAAAACGGCGCGTGGTTCCCTCGCGCCCGCCGCAGCGTTACTTTACATGCGCTGCCACGTTACAGTCTGATCAGATGCGCGTGAGAAGCGCGTTCAGCGGTATTTAAAGTAAATAACCATCCTAACAAGTGAACAGCTGGATCCTTTTTCTGTTTGAAAATATGACCAGGTCCTTTCAAGTTTGTCTCGCGCTCCTCAGACGGCTGCGTCTAATACAGGCTGCAAGCTGGAAAAGTGCGGCCTTTTTGTAACCCAGTTGTACTTCCTATATGGAACACGGAAGTAAGGGGGCTTGCCCAGTCCAGTTATTCTTATATACAGTCTATGGTCGAGGGGCATTTGGGCGGGGCCGCTTTCAGTGGGGAATCTATGCAGACACGCGTAGAGCAGAATTACATGGACTTTTTATCGGGGTGGCCGCTCGTGACGCACCCGGTGTGTGAGCAGCTTCTGGCTCATCTTTGAAGACGTGCCACCAACGCTAAAACCTGAGCTGTGGAGACATCTAGGGTTCACAGTTGAATATTATGAACAGGGAGCGAAATGCGATAAGTTCAAAGTCTGCTATACTTGCCTCATCTGTATATCATGCAATGTGGAAAACATGACCTCCCATCTCTGACATCATCACCCAGCCCTGTCACGTCTCAAAGTTGCACAACTAAGCAGGTAACACAATGACATCCTAGATACTGTATATTTCAAAAGACTTACAGTGTTACCTCAGATAAACACAGGAAAATATCTGACATCATCAGTGTTTATTGCTAAATCTCTGCAGCCTTTTTTCAGTGGTTAATAATGAGGGCTTTTGTCATTTAATGAAAACATTTGACACACAATACACTCTACCAGCACGTCCATATTTCAGAGAAAAATCTATATATACCTGCGCTTTATGAACAAGTGCGCAAAGCGATTGAAGACTTAGTTCTGGTAATTCTGGTAACTTAGTAAAATCGCACAACTTTCCACGTACAGCTGGACATTCTGGACAACAGAGAGCTATCTCTGTAAATGTGCATTATATATGACGGCCCTCACACTGGAAAACTAAGAGTGCATCAGTGCAAGCTGTCAAGACTTAAGAGCACAACTTAGATTGTTGGAGTTTATTATATTCATGTTTACAAGTGTTAAGGACAGAGGCACTTTTACATTTGATTAAATTGTTAACAAGTTATAATGTTTACAAGAGTTCTATTAAAGGGTGATTCTGCAATAACTGCCAAAATCTGATTTCTTTGTTGTGTCGTTTCGGTTTGCAAAATAAGTCATAATCTGTGGAATAATAGGATTTCAGTTTTGTTTTTGATTTTTTTCCCCAATACGTACCGAACCGTGACCCTCGTATTGAGGTACGTAATCCAACCGTGAGCAAACTGAACCGTTGCATCCCTAATAAACACACTCCTCAACCTTGTGGACAGCCTTCCCGGAAGAAATGAAGCTAATAGCTGCAAAAGGTGGACCCACATCATATTGAACTCTATGGGTTTGTAATGGGACTTTAGTTCATATGTGAGCCATTACTTTTGGTGATGTAGTGTATGCCATGCATCATGAGAAGAACATGTTAAAGACACCAATGTCATTAGAACGTGTCCTTAAATTATTTCAAATACTCAAAAGCCACAGTTTATAAATTATTCCTTTAATGGTCACAAAAACATACAATATTGTATGCAGACTTTTGAAACCCAGTTAAAACTTCCCTTAAATGCAGTCAAACACAACTCATGTCATGTTTAAGCAACAACGTTGAGGGCAAAATGGTGGAGCATGGTATAAATAGTCAGAATTACAGAGACAGAAAATCCACTGGCAAAGGTTCACTTGTTTGAAGTGGTTTGCTGTCAGAGGGCTTCAGAGTGCATGCAGCAAAGCATTATACATGAGCACACACACACACACACATACAAGGCTCACTGCAGAGCACTGGAGTTCTGCTATCTGTGCCATCTGGGTCCCTGTCTCTTCCCAGATGTCCACACTGTAATTAGAGCCAGACCAGGCCCGGTCAAACCCAAATCCAACCTCTCATTTACCAAACCACTCCTTGAATACTTAAAGAGCTCTCCAACACTCTACAGGCCTTCAGAGCGACAGCTTGCTCCGTCAAATCATTTTACCATCGAGGGCTGGGAGACTGAAGGTAAGCAGATTAGAGTTTTTACCAATTCTTTCAATTCAAAATTGCACCCTAATACTGGAAACAATATAGAATTAAAATATAATAAACTGATGGGAAAAAATAAAGTCAAACAAAGATGTGAAATTGACATAAAAGGTTTACTCTTCATTTGCTGTTCAGGTTTTCAAGATGTCCATTGCCAAAGCAGCGGCAAAGGCTATGCTATCTGATGCCCTGCTGCCGGACAACCCAGGGATTTTCAGGTTTAGCCATCTGGAACTGGAGCTTCCCATAGACAAGGTTATCAAGTATGTGTCTGTTGGGCTACCGCTAATGCTGGTGTGCATGGCCTTTGTCCGCGAGATCTCTCTAGGTAAGCATTCTTTTAAAGTGGTGTCTCAGGATTTTGTTTGTGTACCTCTGTCATATCCTAAATTCACGAGTGCAGTTTTTTTTTTCCACAAAACCTTTATTTTTGCAACATTTGATCCGTAAGCAGTCTATTATTGTGTAAATGCTAAACAGCTTAAAATTAAGATTGGAGCAGTCTGATTTCCTTCAAGTTCAAAGAACTTGAGGGCTCTCCAAAGTATTATGGCTGTTCCAAAGACTACACTGGACTGAAATCTCAGATGTTGTTCCTGGAACATGTTGATGTCTTTCAGGTGTGTAGGAGTACATATACAAATACTGTATATATATATATATATATATATATATATATATATGTATATATATATACTGTATATATACATACATACAGCGCATATAATATATATATATATATATATATAAAGTATGTATACTGTTTATATAGTCCGCAACGAATTTAAGGAACAACATCTGATATTACGTGTATATTTATATAAATATTTATATGTGTAATTCTGGTATTCTGTTGCCAAGGAGGGTTACTCCCTTGACTTTGAAGCAAAGCTGGTTGTGGCAGAGCTGAACTGCAATCAGCCCGATTCTCCTGATGGTAATTACTAGATAGCATGATTGAGAGCACCGCTCACTAACACTGGCATACTGTAATTACAAGGCTAAGTTCTGCTCTGGCAGCTCTCTACTTTTTGAGTTAAATGAGAGGATGTGTTGATTAACTGGTGGGAGGGGGTGCTGCCGAAGTACACAGTTCGTCTTCTGAGCAGTTGGTTTGACAACGGTGCTTGATTGCAGTCTAAAGTCGGATTTATTTGCAGCTGCAGTCTCAGCCAAGAAATTTTGTGCAAGATGTAAATGTGGGAATGACTTGCCAATGTAAATTAGGAATTGGGAGAGGAAAATAGGAGCAGAGGCAGAAATCTCAGATCAGGTTCATCCAAAGTTGTTTTACAAAAAAGTCACAAGCTGTGTTTTTTTTATGTGAAAACACAAACAGAAACTTTTAGATTATGTTAACCACTTATATGGTTGACTAGTTCTATCTTACTTCATCAGAAGAAACCAAAAGAGGGACAACAGGCTTTGGCTTTGAACAGCAGCAATTACGCTGTAGTAAACAGTACACAGTACTAAATATTAGGAATGTGTATTGGCAAGAACCTGGCGATATGATACGTACGGCGATACCCGGCTCACAATACAATATGTATCGCGATAAATCCCAAGACTGTATCAGAACAATTTTTCACACATTTTCTTTTAGAGAATGACTTAGAAAAATAGCTCTGCCTGAATAATAATTCATTATAGTAAAATGGGGAAGTTAATTCTATCTAACGATCGCAACATTATAAGCACTGCAACTGTATCTTATACACAAGTTGCTTTACCCAAGCAAATTCATGCTGTATTAAATAATTAAATATCGCCATGTCATCTTATTAAATCAATACAAGTATCGCCAAATAAAATATATATTGCAGAATTGATTTTTCCCTAAACCCCTACTAAATATGCATAATACAAAAATCAGTTTTTGCAGACTCCAATAATGTTGCTCTATATAAAAAACTACCCTGACTTGTGTGAAAAAAATCAGGAAAAAAAAACTGTGTTATTTGTGTAATCTTTATATGATATTTTTCGGAGTTTCTATTTGTTACCTTAAACCAGGGATCCCCAAACTTCAGTCCACGGGCCAGATCCGGCCCACCTCCACATTTGGCCTGGCCCCCCAAACACTATCAGAGAGACATTTATTTTTAATTTTTTTTTTTGTTCTCAGTCTGGCAGTAAACTTCTGCACTACAACAGCAAACCATAAGCGCAGGGCTGTGAATGTAATATAATTTTTTAAGATACAGAGAAAAACTACATCAATAAAATTTGTGTGGAGTCATAGCATTAAATTGGTCCTCCAGATGGGAAAATCACAAAATAAATGCTGTGTATTTCTTGAAGTGAAGGTCATTATAGTTTAATGTTGAAAAATGACTGTTACGCCACTGAACCAGCAGTTGAAGTTAATGCACCGACAACAGAGGCCTTCTCCAGCATAAACACAGTCACTCCTATTCCCAACTCACATTGAAGAAGTCTCTGGGCTAACTAAAGCAGTCCATGTTTTTGAGGATTGTTAAAAATAACTTGGTTCAGAAGGACCGAAATACTGAGTGTTTTTTCAGCCTACAAGGGCTGCACTATTTTTTCACCTTTCAGTCCAAAATGTCACTCATCATAACTCCAGCTGTCATATTTTTTGATGAAAAACAACACTGATTTCAGGTTTGAAATGCTGGCTAATTACAGACAAATGTGTGGTTTCAGATGATTGGACATAGCTGGTGGTTTTAATATGGTTCAGAGGCAGTAGAATCCCACTTTGACAGTAAATTAGTGGCTGTACATTTCTATTCAAAGGTAGCTGGGAAACTGTGGAGGGTGGTGGGCGAAAAATGTGTCGTGCCCAAAACCCTAAAGTAGGTGGAGAGAAACAAGGGTGTGCCTCATCCCAAGCCTTCTTTTTAAAAGGGTGGAGTACTCTCTGTAAATGATACGTGTCTGTATGTGGAACCATCTATGAAAAGACTCTGGTGAAGTAAAAATACATTAAGGGTAAGGGATGAAAAATTGCACACAGTCATTTTAGGTTTTTTAAAGATAAGGTTCCATTTTATTCCCCTGTGAAAATGTGTTTCAGGAAAAAAAAATGTTCTCAAGTAACAGGCCTCCAGTGTCTGAATGTATGTATGTTGTGCAAAACACTTAGTGCTTAAAGCAAATTATTACAGCAATTATTGCATTGATTAAACAGTCATATACACAAATATGGTTAAAGTTTACATTTTTTTTTTCATAGGACCCCAGATCAGCTGCTTCACTCCAAACAATTTTACTGCAAAGCAGGCCAGCTATGTGGACACATACTGCTGGGACTCTCTCATGCATCACGAGTTGGATCCTGATGGGAATTTTGAAGAGCAGTCTCTCTGGGTACACAAAGTAAGTCTAAACTGTTATTTTTATTTTTTTAAACCCAAACAACTGTTCAATCTATTTCCTTGTGAAGTATTTTAGTTTTCTTTTAAAAATGTTTGACTACTGCCGTATACCCTAAAATGAATTTGTTTCTGTTTAGAATTTAAATATTTATTTTTTGAAAGCAATGAATGTATAACATACAGTATATTTATATAAATATTTATAGTATATTCCTATATATACACACACCTCAATATATATATATATATATATATATTCATGGTACTCAGAGAATACGTTAAGCCTGAGTTCAGCAAACAGTGGATTTATGTTTCATTCTAAATTGTTCTTTTTTGTGCATTCACACCGGACACGATTTGTGTGGCGGAGGCGCCAAGTTTCAATGTTTAGTCAATTTACAAACGTGATCAGAGACGATTTGGGTGTCGGGTGCTGCAAGGTTGGCGGAGAGCTTCAACCAATCAGAGACTCAGCTTTGGGCATGTGACCCTTTTAATGACTAGATCAGAGGGTAGAAATAAACATTCAGTATGGCTGCTCGGTGTGAGGATTTTTGTCCTGAACTTAAATCTAATTTCTTAACTCGCTGGCGCCGCAGGGTAGCGAGAGACTGTCCTGGGTTACTGTTTGGCGAAGGCGGGATACACCCTGGACAGGTCACCAGCCTGTCACAGAGCTCATTGAGCTAGAGCGATCAAGCCCAGTACTCTAGTTAGCCTCCCGTTGGACAGCATAGCAAACTCCGCTGCCAGGATCCAGCAGAGAAGTGAGCGTGGCCACCCAAGCTGCCGGTCCCTCCGCAGCAAAGCTTGCTATGCTGGTCCGTCGGGGGTTGGCTGCCCGGCAGATGGAAAACCACCACAATTGCAGCAGCCAGAGTGCTCCAGCTCCATAGGCTTATGATGTTTTTCCTTATTTCCAATTAAGACAATAATAAAAAGATCCCCCTCAGTTTCATTTTTATTTATCCCCTCTCAAGTAATGCTCAAACTGGGCCACAAACAAACTTTGCATTGTATGCAAATCCCGACAAAAGAGAGACTCCGAAAGATCTGGTGAACCCAGACTTAGCAATGTTTTGCCGGCGTCTCTGTAGAGCTCTCCAAAACATATAGACCCAAGCTATTCGCTCAACATCAGTCATAATTTCCATGATGTGGTCAATGAAGTTCTTTGGCGGTTGCTCCGCAGCTGGGGCGTCAAGGCATCGAGAAGTAAATTTGACACGTGTCAAAAGAGAGGCAACAGACGCAAATTGTGTCTGGTGTGAATGCACCATCACTGTAAGTTCTGGGTTTTTAATTGATCGTTTATGCAACTAATCTCTGGTCAACCCTGTATGTGTAACTCTGCCGTAAATCTGTTTTTCTTGTTCTTCCTTTAGATGTTTCCTTATTCTCTGTTGGCTATGGCCATCCTGATGTATCTGCCAGCTCTAATTTGGCGCCAACTTGTCATGCCCACTCTTGGGTCAGACCTGCTTTTCATAATTGATGAACTTGACAAGTCATACAACCGCTCCATCCGGCTGGCTCAAAGCATTCTGGACATGCGCCAGACCACCCAAAACCCACTGACATTTCAGGCTGAACTTCAGAGGTAAGGGGTCAGATGCATTTTAGCTTGAAACAAAAATACTTACAGAGGCTGCAGTGATGTTGCTTGCTTGGTTACAGACATACAGAGAAACATGGTTTGCAGGTGTCATGTTGTTAAAAAAAAAAGCTGAAATAATGTGCTACTTTGAAGAAAAATGCCTACAACTCTTTGAAGAAATATCATAATTGTTTTATTTTGCTTAACAATTGAGTTAAGAAAGTTGTTCTCCTCTTAAAAACTATTCTAGGGCATTGTTGAGGACAGATTTAATAGATACAGAACCATTGTCTCAAAGACCAAAAACTAATGGCTTTTCGTATTTTTCTTGTCCAATTGCAGAGCAAAGAGGAAGAGATACTTTGAGTATCCACTTCTTGAGAGATACTTACAGTGCAAACAAAAGTCTTACTTCCTTGTGAGCATGCTTTTCCTGCGAGGATTTCTCCTCTTGACCTTCATGACTTCTGCCTGCCTCTATCTTACTTACTTTCACCTCTCGGCCTTCCTGAAGGATGAGTTCAACTGCTTTATCCGCACAAATATGCTGCAAGATCAGAACAGAGTTTCAGAGTTAATTCAGTGCAAGATAATTGGACATTTGGTCTTTCAAGTGATAAGTGTGGTTAATGGTGCAATCTATCTCTTACTGGCACCGATAGTTCTCTTTAGCCTCATCCGACTCTTTGTGTGGGACAACACCTTTATCTCTGTCTACGAGGTCCTTCCTGCTTTGGATCTCCTCAAGAGCAGGAGGTTAGGCTGCCCTCTGAATGACCTCAATGTTCTCCTGCTTTTTTTGCGTGCCAATGTAGCTCATCTAAAGTCCTACGGACAAGTCAGAGCTTTGTGCTCCCTTGCACCGCCACAGTTGGGCAACACAACAGCAGGACAAGGACTAGACGTCATATTGACACAAGAAGAAATGGAGGAACGTGAAGAGGCGGCTATGGAGCTGGCAGAGGAAATTGATGAGGCTAAAGAAGAAGGAAAGCTCAACCTAGTGGACATCATGACTATTCTGGGAGCAGCACAAGGACGAGTGGTGAACTGCAGGGAAACAAGGCCTCTGGTGGAGGAAAATATGAGCCTGGGTACCTCAACCTTCATATATACACTCAAAAGTATTTTTTTAATGGCTATTCTTGTCTTTATCATTTGGGATGCACAAAAAATTATCAAATAAAACCAAGCCTAGACTGTTTCTTGTCCTTTTAATTGTTGGGTAGCATTGGCAGTACCCCCAATACAAAACAGGCATGACATGGAACAGTGGTTGGTCATCTTTAGCAGTAAAAGTGCCATCTAGGCTTGTTTTCTAATGATCAAAACCTAGAAGGAACCACATAATCTTACTTTAGCCTTTAAGAAATTTGGATTTTCATTCATTAACTTTTTTATAGTAATAAATAGGAATTATGCCTGTTTTTTTGGCACGAACAAAAGCAGAAATATAAAAAGAACCTAGGATCTTTCAAAATGTGATTTTTTCTTTCTTTTTTGGCGTTTGACAGAAGCTCAAATAACTTATTTTCAAAACAAAAGATGCTCTGTGCCAAACAGGATCATGTTGATCATTCTGGAGGTAGAGTTGAGCAAACAAGATGTCTTCAGGTCAACAGGGATGTAAAAACCTACATAGTTTATCATCTATGGGCACTTCAGCTTTCAATTTTTAAATTATAGTGATCTAAATCAAATAAATGCTAATGATGTTATCCTTACTTAAAAAAAATGCTATTTTATTTTTCTTTTATTTATTTTTTGTGTTATTTTCCCCCTCTTTGTCCTCAACAGTCTTACACTGCTGGGTTTTGTTATTTTAGTTTTGGGTTGGACCTTTGCAGTCTTAGTTTACAGGTTCTGTTTATTTGTTTTCTTAAGGTAGTTTTGTTTAGGGGGAGCAGCTGACTCAGGCGGTCGACATGTCTGGGTCAGCAGTCTCCCTGACTTATTTTATGCTTGACTGAAGATCCACCATGGAGAGATAAAAGAGCCGCATGTAGATCTGGAGCCGCAGGTGGCAGACCTCTGACATAGCAACATAAGAGGAAACAGACATGGATTTGTCCGTAAAAAATGTAAAAAGACAAAAGCCTGATATAAAACACAAAGAGAACGGTGTTCCTTCACTGTTTATAGTTTTACAGTGGGGCAAAATGACAGACCTTCAAAATCCTGGCTGAGTTAAAAACACAGATCTGTGGCACTTAACTTGCCCTAACTGCCATCTCCATCTCTTCACAGAACCAAACCACCAGGGGTACCATGAGTTGAAGGAGACTGCACCATTTAGTCATTACTAAACCTTCAATGGACTGACTCAATGTGATAGAATTGGGCATGGGTGGGGTCAGACACCAATTGGGTCTTGGCGCTCTTAAAAATAAACAAACCCTAAAACTGCTGGAGTTGTTCTGTAAACAGTGTGTCTGTGGACATGGATTTGTCAGTTTTGATCAGCTGGGCATCTGTTAACATCGCAGACTTCAGTGTATCTGTATATCATCGAATATTTATGTATAGAAAAGAGGCAAAAGAGTGTGCCGGTGAAACTGTCTGATGTTACTGGGGTGAAAGCACACCACTAATAATGACAGCAGTTTTACAAGTATTATTTTAAACTTAAAAAATGTCTGAATGCTACAGATGTCATTTTGGGGATTTATGTTGATAATTATGAATATTACCAATGATTACCTTGATTTTGATTGCATCTTCTTTGTTACTACAGTTTTCTTGTCAAATCTGTTTTTTCCCAACATTAATCAAACAAAATGTACACATACAGTGGTTTCTAATAAAAGTTATCCCATTTTTATGCTGCATCTGTGTTATTGTCAACAACTGCAAAAGTAGCAGTGTAATTACAACGTTTGAATTTTAAGATTGTTGGGCTTTTAAGATGAAAAAATGGTCTTGCGTTGTTTAGGAAAAACATGTAAAAAGCTGTCCTTGTTAACATATTAATTAACCATAATTAAACTTCAATATCTGAACATTATGCAGTAATTAAAAAAAAGAAAAAATCAAGACGAGATGAAAACTAAAGTCATGGACATGGAACTCAAGCGGTAGGAGCCATAACCTGTAAATGAAGAAAAAGAACACTTTAAGCAATGATAAATTGATCAAAATGACTCCAACACCACAACACGTATCCAGAGGTCATGGCAAAAACAAAGCAAGGTCCTAAAAAGTGAAAGGTTCTCTTGACTCAATAATTAAATTTAAAAAACCTAACAAAAAGGGCTGTATGGAAAAATTTAAAGGGGAAAAATATTACTGAGCTAAGTTAACATACATGATACAAAATCTCAGTAATTTCCACAGTGTCTATGGACATGAATGTTGAACATTAGTGAGAAAAGACAGAAGCTTTTTGAAGAATCTTCCTCCAATTAAAAAAATGAAAGCATTATAAAGAACATCATTGTGACAGCCTGTCACTGTGGTGGCATGTGTTGCTTTACAGCTTATATACCTGGGCATGTCGTCACAATTAATTACATTTTTAAAGCAGATTTTTTTTTAAAATCACTTAATGACACATAACTTAAGAGCTTGTGAGTTCTGCATTCAGAACATCAATACATTTAATTAGTAAAAAGTCCTGTCAGAACACATTTTCTGACCTTCAAATGTCCTTTCAGGAAACCTCTTCAGTGAGGTACTGAAATACTGAAATAGAAAACCTCATGTGGGGCCCGCTGTGTACTGCCTTGCAGTGGTGCAGACACGGTTGGTCACGTGACTCAATTAATTTGAAAAAACGGTTTCCATTACAGTATTGCGAAATATGTCAATTTCAATATGCCTTAAAAAAACACCTCCAAGAGCAAAAACTTTTTTTTCGATAAATGTGATTTTCTTTTTCAATTGACACGTTTCCATTGTGTACATTTATTATTGCAAATCCAATTTATGTAATTTCATATTCAATGGAAACACTGATTGCCTAGATTTCCTTATTTCTAACAGCAAGGCTGCACTCAAGGGATGTGCAAGGAGCGTGCACATTCCACAGAAACAACACTAAAAAGCTCCCCTGCATAGTGCGCAGGGATTGGGGGGTTGAAAACACATGAAATGTCATATTTGTCTATTTTACTGAATAATTAAAAAAAAAATCACGCAAAGTGTTTGAGGTTACAGATATTCTCTTATCTAAAATACTTAGATTGTGAACTTACAAAAGCACAATGTCACACATCAAACTCCACCCCACATCTGAGCCAGTAATAATGCCGTGCATTTCAACACAGATACCATGTGTCCAACTTTCAAATGAACTATTTCCAAAATATTTATGGTAAGAAGGGGTTTCAAAACTTATATCCATAGGGGGGGATCAATCAACCAACTGTGGTGTGTTTATTAGAACAGAAATGTTGAATAGTGTTCAGTTACTCAATCTTTCTACATCACGAAAAATCAAAACTGAACTAGAATGTCTCATGGATTTCAACATATCCCCTAATACAAAACCACATTGCAATGAAGTTGCTTTTTATGAGTTTATTCATTTTCTTTTACTAGATTATATGTATGGGCACCCTTATTTTCAATTGTGTAATCTGACAATTAAGCTCAACCTAGAATGATCCCAGAGGGAAGGGCACATGTTTATCTTGTGGTGATACTGTAGCTGGCTGGTTACAACCACTTGAGGGAGTTATTGACTCGTGCTGAAAACAGACTCCCTGCAATTTAAGCAAAAGGCTTCATCCTGCTCAGGCTCATGATGGTCATTATCCTTCTCTAATTGACATTAAAATGAGAGAATGGGTCCACTTTGGAAAAGCCACATGTTCATCCAAGAAATAATGAGGAAAACTGAATCCCAAAAGCAGTAAAAATAACCTTGGAAAAGCTCTACCCATGACTAGAAATGTAGAGATTTCTAGCTCGAAGTCAATAAAGCTTAAATGAAAACTTCATAGAACTTCCATCTTTATTCGCTCATTCCCTTTACACACTTTTTCAGTTTAAAACCCCAAAACTCAACTTTCTTGTTCAGTTTATTTATGTATTGTTTTATGTAACCTCACGAAAACAAAATATATATATACTTTCTGAAAAGTGATTTGTTTTTTACAAATAAATCACAGAGCAAATGTAATTTTTGAACAGTTATCCCTTTTCCTTTATTATGGGGTCTAGATGACCCCACCCTTATATTGATGTGTTATCTCTCCCATGACAAAAGTGGATGAAGGTGGACAGAATTTCATTTCTGCCACAGACACCAGTAAAAGTCATTGAAGAAAATAATTCAGCGTGCCGTCTTGTGGGGTCCAGATGACTTGAAACGCCAACATAACCAGGACAGAACAAGGGTTACATAATCACAACGTGCTTGATACATTTTAGACAAAAAACACATTATATTCATGTTCACATTTAATTGTAACTGAACATGTAGGTTTATTAGTTTTTCTTTTGGCTCAATCAAAAATGTAACTTTAACAAAAATGTTTTTCTTTTTGGGTGAATTGACCTGTTCATAGACTCAGTTTGTGTTCTTTTTTCCCCTGTGCTCCCGGTGCATGTAATAAGATATCATTTGTCTCACCTGTTCACTCCTGCCTATATACTGCTGTTTCAGCTCACTCCTGTACCAGTTTGTTTGCTGGGTGACAGTAGTTGTGGCTCTGTGTGGTCTCTTGTAGTCAATATCAAGCTGTATAGAAGTGAGTTTTTTGTTTTTCATTGTTTTTTGTGATCTGACCTTTGTTTCTTGTTTGGAGCTCTTCTTTTTTCTGTTTGGATTCTTTTAAACTGCTCATTCCCAACATGTATGGAGAGGAACTTTCTCTGAGGAACATTTTCTGGAGGAACTTGTTTTTTTTTCCCTGCTCAATTAATTTTCCCTTCACTCACTCCTTAGAAGATTCATCAACCCTGTGGCCATAAAGCTAGATCTTCTGCGTGCTCCTGAGAGTCCACCTGGGGTTCCATGCGAGCAAATTGAAGCCTGACAGAGTGAGTACCATTCATGCCGCTGCCGAGAAAACCCCCTTGATAAAGCTATCGACTATTGACTAGCGCTTATCGATGTACACGATATTAAAAGAACTTCATTCAAAAACAGAAAAAAGACATTTCAATGCGTTCCTTGAAGTTCTACTGAATCGGAAAGACATCACTGACAGTTGTCTCAAATCATAAAAACAACCATGAGTTAAACATTAGAACATTGAGTACAAGTCTTTCTTTGATTGGAAAATACAGCAAAACAGACTTCTGTCTGGAGATTAGTTGAGTCGGCTGCACGGTGGCGCAGTGGTTAGCGCTCTCGCCTCACAGCGAGAAGGCCCCGGTTCGA
>NC_050525.1:7594356-7615160 GCF_002922805.2 Oryzias melastigma
ATAAAGCTATCGACTATTGACTAGCGCTTATCGATGTACACGATATTAAAAGAACTTCATTCAAAAACAGAAAAAAGACATTTCAATGTGTTCCTTGAAGTTCTACTGAATCGGAAAGACATCACTGACAGTTGTCTCAAATCATAAAAACAACCATGAGTTAAACATTAGACCATTGAGTACAAGTCTTTCTTTGATTGGAAAATACAGCAAAACAGACTTCTGTCTGGAGATTAGTTGAGTCTGTCTATTGATTTGTATATAGACAACTTTGAGATTTGTAACCATTTAAGAACAAAATTAACAAGCTTTGTTCTGTGCTGGGATTTGGGCAGCATGATCCCTGGGTCAAATTTATCCTTATCCACCATTTACTTGGCCACTTTGTGCAGAACAGATGATTTAAAAGCCTTTGGCTTCAAAAAAGTTTTACAGCCTCTAATAAATGGTCTTAAACGCTTAGAGACTGATGGCATTTTTGTTCCACAAATAGGCAAGTTTGTGAAAGGTACTGTTCAGACAATAACTGCAGGTAATTAAGGGGCTCACAATATTGCAGGCTTTGAGTTTTACAAGTCCTTATGTTTGTCCATTTTGTCCAGCAATCATTTTGGGTTTTGGACTAGTAGCTGTTGCATCAGCAGTTTTTGGTCCCAGAACTACTCAAATCCATTTGGCTCAAGTCAGAGAAGCTGAAATCACAGGAACTAGATATTTTAAGGGCATGTCCTTTTACTGAAGGTCTGCTGTTTTTAAGGGTTACCCACCTGAAATTGCACATAACCTCCTTGAGGAAAACAATTGTTGGGAATGCCCATGAAAATTGGGCTCTTATTAGAATGTTGTCTTTTTTTAATTGGTACCAAAATTTCACAAAAATAACTGGTGTGGCTACTGCTATTGGACTTAAACAGATTGTTGAACTTGTCATGTCTCCTAAGCATAATGACTCTGCCATAGCATATCTGGAGAGTAAAATTTCCGATCACAGTATTTTTTTCAACAGACTGTTACCAAAGCATCAATATTATTTGGAACATTATCCCACTCTAATAAGGTTCTTTGGTCCTCTGGTGGGAGTTTGGAAAGAGAAGTTTGAGTGAAGTTTTTCAAAAGAAAAACAGTGATTCAGTCTCCAGACTGCCAGAATTTGAGTGTGGATGAACTGAGAAAATAATATGAGACAGTCAGAGGTATAGGATGAGAAAGCTTTAAGCTACCATCTACTTCCTATAATAGATAAGATACATTCGAAAATGGGTCGAGACAAAAGCTTTTTTCCATGCAGAATGTTTTCTTTCTTAGAAATTCCATCCTAATGAGGACGTTTGTTGTCCTAAGAGTCATCCTTGGGCTAGACAGCTGCCAGAGAGTCATGTTTCCAAAGGAACTTCCTTCCAGTGTTCCTGACCTGGAGTTGGTGATAAAGACTCAATGCAAACCAACAGTGTCTTTCTGACTTTGATCATGCATTTGTGAAACTAGAATTGAAGAAATTAAAGACAAAAGCACAGTGAAGGTTACATTTGTGGAGGATTCTTTGGACTCATTATCTGCCCATGGAACACAGCATCAACCAGGGAGCTGCTATTCAGACAATCTTGAGAATTCTTCCATTTGTGGCAATTGTGCAATTATTGTTACATCTTCATCCTCAAGATTGTCATGGCCTTAAATATTTAATGTAACTATTTTTTCTTTTGATACAGAGTTGAAGGATCAAAATGGTCAAAACATTTTTTTTAAAAGATGTCAAACTCCCATTGACCTAAAGCTGAAAAGGTTTATTATCAGTGGACTAGTACAGGAAATGATGCACAAACTTGATGCCTCAAACAGAGATGTCAATGAAGTAGCAGAGGCACTTGTCCAAAAATATCCCTGTCTGCAGAGAAGGGCTCAACAAGTGGTTGTGAAGGATGGAAACTTAGCCTAAAATATAAACTCCCCAATTACAGAAGAAAGCTTTGTAAAGCAGGATGTCCAGAAGCTTGTATAAATGCCATAAAGAGAAAACTGAAGAACAGTCTAGCTTTTGGGATCAGAAAGCCAAAATGTGGTGAGGTGTCTTAACTTCTAACACCTTGGGTACTCTCTGGAAAGCATGTGCATGGAATTGCTGAAGGACATTCAGATAAGAGACGATTGCAAAGTCGTCAGAGAAAACTTTACCCTAAAGAGACTAGGTAAATGATCCACGGTGTTCCCATCATCAGGGAGCTGCTTGAGAGGGGACCTATTCTTGTTACTCCAGAGTAGGCAAGGTTTTTGTCCTTTTAATTTTTTGCAAAGTTTTTAGTTTCCATTTCAGTTTACTTAAATTGTACCAAATTTTGGGCTGCATGGTGGCGGAGTGGTTAGCGCTCTTGCCTCACAGCAAGAAGGTCCCAGTTCAAATCCCAGCTAGGGGAATCTGAAACAAAGACCAACTGGAAACCTTTCCATGTGGAGTTTGCATGTTCTCCCTGTGCATGTGTGGATTTGCTCCGGCTTCCTCCCACTGTCCAAAAACATGCTTCATAGGTTAATTGGTCACTAAATTGCCCCTAGGTGTGAAAGTAAGAGTGAAGGCCCTGCGACAGATTGGCGACCTGTCCAGGGCGAACTCTGCCTTAGCATAAAGGAAAAAAAAAAAAAGTTTAACTGGCTAACTTATGTCTCTTTAGTCCCGGTTTCTTTCACAGACAGATGTTTTAAAAACAAACTTACTGGGACAGTTTCAGAAATCTTCAAAGGAGAAAAAAAAATAAAGCTACTGTCTGCAGCTAAAGCATGAGTGTTAAATGGTTAACTTGTGACCTGGACTATATGGAGGACTAAATGAGCCAATTTGAAATAAATGTATAAACACCATTGAATGAATAAATAAATGTGTTGTAGTGGCTACATGTCTTTAGTAAAGGTTGGCATTTCATCCTCAATAACTTGGGTTTTACTCTGATCATCTCTTTCATTATTATCTGTAGCCAAACCTTTAGTTCTCAGATAAAGTCCACAGTGAGATCTCTGAAAACCACAACTTTTGACTTTCTTGTTCCTCAACAAGCAACAAAACTACCTCTTGATAGAGCCGACTAACCTCACTTAGGACTTCTTTCATGTTGTTTAAACATTCAGTCTATTTCAACATGTACAGGTTTCATTCATCTTTAAAAATTCAACAAGTTCTATGAAAATCCATATTCCATATTGCATATTTCCCTTCTAAACTGCCTATCCAAAACTAATTAAAAGACTCACCCTAACCACAAAAAGGCAAGCGGCGGGTACTTATGCACCTATATACAGTCAGTCCAGAGAGAAACAGACTGTCTCAAACCAGAGCTGTAGCGATGCTCCCATGCACCACTATGATTACCACTGCGTGTTATGAATCATCTAAACTATTCTGACACCTAAGAGGGAAATGTAAAACTTCGATCTGTAAGTTTGCATATATAGACAACTTTAAATTCCAGTGTACTTGTTGAGTGAAGGGCAGATAATTGTCAGTAACGGAAGCCCATGTAGTCCAAAAATGCCACTCCGTGCTGCATCCGACTCATATGTTCACGCCAACAAAAGTCGCCATAAATGCAAGTTTTTGATGACTAAATGTAGCGGATAAATGTCTGATTCTTAAATTACAAAACCTGTTCTGCTGTGAGCAAATCGGGGTTTTGGCTATTGATGATGTGCACAACTTATTTTAATTTTGAAAGTTATTTATTGAATGCATTACTACTTTTTTGTGATATGACAGCAATGAAATGGAGTCACTAACGCGATGTCAATGCTTCTTTTCAACAACACAAGCAACACATGTGAATCTGCAATTTACATTAAACAATAACGAATCTTCACATTAATAGCATAATGACATCTACGTTAAGTTAGCATTTTAGTATTAGGGGTCAACAAAAATGCACAACTCCAGCTCACCCGCTCCAACTGGCATGCCTACCCCATGGCTAACAGGCAAACTTATTCTCACAATAACCGCCGTCACTTCAAGTGACACGCCCACCACCACAGTGTAAACATTCAATATCTCCTACAACAGTTTTGGCATGTACATGTGTCATTAATTATTTTAAATTGGCATTAAATAAATAGAAGTGGAAATCAATAAATCATGTTCAAACATATAATATTAAAATAGCTACTAAAAAGCACATTGAAATATTTCATGACATATTTAATTATTTCATTCAGTGGACAGTTAAGAGGCATCCTGAAACTGAAGACCCCCCTGCAAGATGTTCCAGTCGACACCCAGAAAGTTTCAGTCCCGGGTCTCAGTTGAAGCCCCCCTTCCATGTCGACCATCTTTCTAAATAGTTATAAATAAAAGTGTTAAAATGAATTCATGACAACTTTTTTGGGGGATTTATACCTTTTATTTATATTAACAATTTCTTAAACATTTAAACATAATAAATGAACATTTAATTTTAGATAACCCCCTTTTTTTCATTTATTGGCCATTTTTTCGAGCAGACTGAAGTCTGTCGAAGGTCTCCCTGCTCTCTAATGCTCTTTGCCCTTCTGCCTCTCTCTGCTGCCTCATGTCCTCTCTGATTAACTCTAGAAGTTCGTCACCGTCCCTTCTTTTTCTCACAGCTGGTGGCTCACTCCTTTCTTCCTCTCTATCTTCACTTTGCTCTCTTTCACCCACTGCTGTACTTGTCCCTGGAGTTTCCTCACGGAGAGAGGAAATGGAACAGGAGGAGTGGTGGAAGGTCTCTGTCCTAATACCTCATCCATGAGGTCAAACCAGGTCCAAGTAGCAGCAGTGGGCTTCCCACCAACCCCCTCTCCTGATCCTGGATACTTAAAATCCTAAACACACACAAAAACCACGACATTTGGAAAGAAAAGATACAAACCTTTTATTACATGTATATTTAATGTGTATCAAACATGTCATATTCTTCACCACACATCAACATACTTTGTATTTTTTCTTGAGGTTGTCCCACTTTTTCTTGGCCTGCATGGGGGAAACCTTCTCCTGAAGTCCCAGTTTCTCCAGGATAGTCCTGAAAAAAAAACACAAGAGGGTGGGATAACAGGGTTAATCCCTCTCAAAAAACATTTCACATCAATACATAACAGGCACTTAAGTCTAATGAGATATAAATAAGTAAATAAAAAATAAAAAAATAAAAAAAGTGTTTTACCTCCATGCCACTGCGGCGGAATACTTCGCACTGGTAAAAAGGTGGTCATTTTCACCTCTAGGCTTTATAAAAGCTTTGGTCTGCTCTTTGGTCCCTAAAAAGAGATGAAATTACGTTTTTTTTTTTTTTTTTTTTTTTAAATTACATATCCGTAAAAACAAAAAACAAACAAACGAACAATTGGGAAACCGCGGCAGAATCTAGTATACGAGCCGAAAGTGCTACAAAAGGACTTTTATTGTAATATTTAAGATCAAAATATGTTTTACATGCTTTATTTAATCTCAAAAACCATTTACGTATCAATTTGAAGTTTTAACTTATATTTAAAAGTGAAATTTTCCCCGACTCCGCGTCCCGCATCAACCTCCGCCATTGTTGCCAGAAAAAATCTTCGTGGCCGATCGCAATGCATCTTGGGATACGGTCAGCATAGCAGGATACACCAGAACGATCCTTCAATTTGGGAAAAGGAAGCAGCCGTTGGATTTGGACAGCACTTGTCGCTGCGCTGTGACGTCACTGGCCGACAAACGCAGCCCGGGGAGGACGCAGAACCCGAATTTGGACACAGCCTGTGAAAGCTGGGCCTCTATCTCATAAACTCTGGAGTTTACTAGTTTTAAAGGTTTTGTCTGGAACCTGACACACACATGCTGAAAACATTGTTTTGGTGAACTGTAGAACTTAAGTGAGGATTTAGCGAGGGGCTTGGTCAAAGCTCGTTTCGCGGGAGCCCTGTGGCGCTGCCTGCTTCCTTGCGGAGGTTCGGCGCTTGTCCGACCTTTGAGTGGAAGTTACCAATCATCGCTTCCTGCAGTGTGCGCTTTCGGGGGGACTGGGCTGAGGGGGACCTCCACAGAATCGATCAGCCCCATGTCATCCTTCACTTCCTGGATGTGGAGACAGACTTCGCGCTGGATTTGACGGCCATATCACAGGTAAAAAATTTTGAAAATCTGCCACAGGCGCTTAGCCGTTTAGTCAAAATAGATCGATAAATGCATGTTCGTAGAATAGCAGTGATACATACGTTGGAGTCCATTCCACAGCCGCTCTGGCTAATTGCGTGTAAACGCGTACTCCCACACTCTGCCGCTAAAGGCCCGGTCCAACTGCCTTTCATGTCCATGTCACGGCTGGAGCACGGACAAAATGTCATCCCTGTTGTACAGACGCTGTTAGCAGTGGACTGGTAGTGCAACGGTCAAAATGTGGCCATGGAATCGTTGTGCATGCACGCAGTACAATATTTGGCCACCGTTGCACACGTAAAGAATTTTTGAACTGCACAAAAATTTGGACCGCAGGTGACTGCATGGGGCTGCACGGTGGTGCAGTGGTTAGCGCTCTTGCCTCACAGCGAGAAGGCCCCGGTTCGACTCCCGGCTGGGACCTTTCTGTGTGGAGTTTGCATGTTCTCCCCGTGCATGCGTGGGTTTTCACCGGGGACTCCGGCTTCCTCCCACCGTCCAAAAACATGCTTCATAGGTTCATTGGTGACTCTAAATTGCCCCTAGGTGTGAATGTGAGAGTGGATGTGTGTGTGATTGAGGCCCTGCGACAGACTGGAGACCTGTCCAGGGTGCACCCCGCCTTCGCCCTTCAGTAGCCGGGTTAGGCTCCGGCACCCCCGCGACCCCGAAAGGGATGTAGCGGTCAAGAAGATGGATGGATGGATGGATGGTGACTGCATGTGGTATCAGTGGTACCGCCATTTAACAGCAGTGCAACAGCAGATCGGGCAGTGGAGCGAACGCCAGCCCACGCGCTTGGACACCGAAATTTCAGGTTTGTGCGCGGCCATTTCCCCGGCCAGTCTGCATTTGTACCACTGCTACAGCATCTTTTTAACGGCTAAGCGGGCGCATCTGAACCCCCAGTTGGTGTTACGTGCGGGATTACGTGCTTACACGTGATTAAGCAGTGCTGTGGCAGTGGAATGGACTCTGGCGTCTGTATCACAGCTATTCCACAAATACGCATAAAGTTAGCACATCTAAATGCATGTGGCAGATTTTCCTTTTTTTTTTTTTTTAACCAAGATACAGCTGTCAAATCGTGTGGTGTTTCTCTCCACTCCTTTTGCTCTCTTCAACAACCCAAGGCTGCACGCTGACCTGCCGTCCCAGTACTTCTCCAGTCATCTGAATCATCCTTCAATAAAATCTCTTACTGGTCTCGTGATCTTCAGGGTTCCAGTATCTCGGTCCTTCTTACTTCGTGACATCATGACAGAAGGTCTGGATTTGGACACCGACTATTCTTCAACTTATAAAATACTTGTTTAGGTGAAGGTTTCAGAACTGTTAAGGTTATTGTTCAAAACAAAAGCGAATGAATTTTTATGCGCTTCTGTATAACCTTACTTTCTTGGAGGCGGACCTTGGGAGTCAGTGTTGATAGATCTGCCAACTCTGAAAGTGGAGAAGAATTAGGTGTTGTGATAGATGGCCAGAAAGTTTTCACAATTCTGAACAATCTGCCGACAGCTTGTGCACTGCTTATTGGTGCAACGTATGAACTGAACCTGGCTTACCACAAAGAACTGAAATATACATTTGAAGTCTTCCAAAAACTTACTTTTGGAAGTGGATTGTTCAAAACTTTCACCAAAGCTGAACATCTTGAAAAGCAAGCAGATAGTTTAACACTGTTATTATGACTTAAGAATACGCGTTTTGTTTTCCATGTTTGGCTTGAAATTTTTTTCTGCACTTTGTTTCAAATCTTAAATGATTATTCAAAATTAGATTAAATGAAGAAATTTTTGTTATCAGTCATACAGGACCCTTTTTATTTTCATTGGCAAGGGTTTAATTTTCATTCTTTATTATGGCAAGAAAACCTGAAAAACAGTTTGAAATATTCATTGACCAAATACATAATTTACAAATAATTTTTTTAAAAAATCAGACAATGTGATTTTCTGGGATTTTTTTTTGTTACCATTTTTTTTGTCTCATAGTTAAAGTGTACCTATGATAAAAATTACAGGCCTGTCTCATTTTTTTTAAGTGGGAGAACTTGCACTATTGGTGGCTGACTAAATAATTTAAGTTAAACAATTAATTGTCATGTTCCATTACATCCCCCCTGACCCCATAGGCAGCGTTTCAAGCATTGAATGATCTTTCTTGCACATGTGTAGTTTGAGAATTTATTGACAACAAAGTTGCCTGTGACCTTCTGGTGACCGAGAGGCTATAAGGTCATGTTTGGGGTCATGTTTGGGGTCACACTGGGAGTGTGACCCCAAACACTTCTAACAGGAGCGGAAGGAACTCAAAGGAACTCTGGCTTCATCCAGGATTTAAAAAAAACATGGTTACACATGTCACTTTTGATTCAATCCTACTCCTTCATTGTCACCTTACTTTTTCTTCAACATTTCCTGTGTCCGATAATTACTCAGTTTGCTCCAGCTGTGTCCCATAGTAGCTCTATATAATGCTGCATTTACACTGAACGCGATAGGCGTAAATTTGGCCTGTTAAAAATATAGTCCTGAGCTTGATGCTGTGACCGCATGTGAGAAGAGCAAACAGCCAGTGTTTTTAGCCTGATCGCTACATGGAGTGGTGTATGTGAATATGTCATAATGTATGGAAGACATGGATGATGTTGAGAGATCAGGTTTATTTATTGTAAATGGTTCTATAAAAACATCGGTTATCATCTCTCTATGGGTTTATGAGATTTTTCAAATAGTTTCCCAGTCACCTGGGGCTTTTATTTCACTCTGGAGATTGTGTCTGGATGACAGCCGCGTCTGTGGTGTTTCTGTGACTCTTTGACCTCAAACTCTGTTCCCCCATTAACCCAAGAGGGGAAAAAAAGGGTGTCATTTTTATTAGTCTTGATGAAAATAAGGAAAATGTCTCAAAGTTCAGGAAGCCCAAGCAGGCAGCCCCCGTACCCCACAGCAGCTGTCTGTCTGCCGGGGTATCGAGTGAGCTGTGCTGGTTCCTGGGAGGCTGGCTGGCTGCAGCCTTGAGCTGCTGCGGTGTGACAGGCTGGCGATCTGTCCAGAGCGTATCTTGCCTTTGCCCAACAGTATCTGGGACAAGCTCTGATAATCCCGCGGCACCAGCAAGTTAAGGAAATAGATGGAAGTTCAAAACAAAAAAAACAAAAAAAAACATTGATCACATTGATGAGTATTCTACCCACTGATCAAGTCACTAAACGTCATGTGCAGAGTTCCTGATTGGTAGATGTGGCGCAGCGACCTGTCAAACTTCAGATATTGACATTTTTGCTGCACAGCCCAATTTGTGCCACACTGAACATTGAAACTGGCTACCTCTGCCGCGCAAATCGCGTTCGGTGTGAACTTAGCATAAGAGGCTCAGGTTCACTCCTTCACCGCCAGTTCGTTCACTTTGTTCAAGTTCCAGAATTTCCTAGTTTGTGTCTTCAAGTTTTTCACATTTGACAGTCAAGAGTCAAGAGTTCTTGTCCCTTTTGGAAGTTTCTTGCTGCCATTTTCCTCCTCTGCTCAAGTCTGGGAGATCAAGGAGTGTTTGGGTTCCTCGCTTCACTATCCTGCTGAGAAATGCTGCTCCACGCCATCCATCTCCAGAAAATTCCAGACCCGCCTCTTGAGGCTGGAGGAATCCCCTTGTCATTCTGTGACGTCATCTGCTTTATACTGCGCCGTGCTGGATAATTCTTAAGCCTCTGTGTCAGGAAACACCTGGAGTAAGCAGTCATCTTGTGCCTTGGATCTGAAATCAAGATTATTATTGACTCTTTGTTTATCTGACCTTCAGGCTCACTTGTGCATCTGGCAGCAAACCAACTTCCTCCCAAACTCACAATAAACACTATGACTGGGGTGGCAGGAAAAACCCTGCCACTGCAGCAGAAATCCTCCTGCTGGGTCCAAGGTGATCCGGTCATTCTGTCAGGAACTGGTGGAGGACCCATAATGCAGGAGACCAGGCATGGTGGAAGAAAATAAACCATTTCATGAAGAAACTTTGACATGACAAGAACCCATGGAGAAACAAAAATGGTGACAAACCAGTTCAGATGACCTGACCGTGACAAAATGAAAATCAGACTTAAATGCACTGTGGATAATTAACAAAACAAGACAGCCGTGGATCATGGTGAACCTGGAACTGGTGTGACTGACAAGGGACAAGTTAGAACAGGGGTCTGCAACATTTAAAGAGCCAATCGGGTCGATTTCTCACCAACCACAACTTAGCAGGAAACACTTATGCCCGATCCGAATACTCCCCTTCTCCCTCTCCCTTAGCCCTCCCCCTTGATTTGGAGTGGCAGTTGAAGTCAAAGTATTTGGTAAGTTTCACACTCCGAACAGAGGGGTCCAAAGTCCGCTATCGCGAGAGTAAACCGCGTTGCGCGAAGAAGCGCTTTTCTTCCCTTTGGTGCGCTCTGAACCACAGAAGTTTACATTTAAATGTAAGTTATGACTTTATGTTGTAGTGTGACCTTTTTAAAGTTGCAAAATCGCTGTTGTTATGGATATTAAACCGCTGGAAGCTCTGCGCTAATGCTAGCGGGCTGGCGAAGTTGATGACGTCATTGAACGGAAGTCACGTCCGAAATATTAGACACTATTTTTTCATCACCCTCCATTTGGAGCAAGCACGGAGGGATCAACGAAGGGGGAGGGCTAAGGGAGAGGGGGAAGGGGAGTATTCGGATCGGGCCAAAGTCTTACAAATAAAAGGCACTCCTTTGTATTTGTTATTTTTACTATTATGATAAAAATCAACAAATTGTTGATTTTGTGTATGAATAAAACAAAACATTGCAAGAATAACATTTTATGAAATGCGTTATAACTTTTGACACGACACCCTTTCAAAATAAAAGACAGGATCATCTCAATGCAGTAATTGTTGTATTAGGTAGTTTAATGTCAGCAGTAATTAATAAAAAGACTATATACAGTTTATGTTGTAGTTTTTTGTTGGAAATTAAAAAACTTAGGTACGTAAAAAAAAAAAAATCAGAACTAATTAATGGCCCTTACTGTGTTTTTTGGAACATGGGACAACGAAAACCCTTAAAAACAGTCAGGTTTCTAATCTGGCGTGTGTGAATCCTGATTGTGCTTACTGACCTCGAGTTTGGTGGTTCATGGCACTCCGTCTAAATGTTTTAGTATGACTATGAAGCTGGAGCGCTTGATTGTTGGAGCATTGTGGGTATTTGGTCAGGAGCCTGGTGAAGGGATATGCACTGTTCTTCAGATGTTTGTGAATGACTTGAATACATTTTGACTGTTTTTTTATTTAATGTGCTCTACAGTCAGAAAAATTGAATACTTTTAAAATGAAAAACATTGAAATTTTCTTCAGTCACAATGGAGGGGTCAAAGTGCCACACGTGGCTCCGGAACCTCAGGTTGTAGACCCATTATTTAGAATGGCAAAAAATCCAACTAAATTGATTGACAAGGGTCTGCAGCTAATAAGGATGGAGAACACAATAAGCTGCAAAAGAAAAAAAAAAGAAAAAAAAAAGCCAAAACTGTGGAAGATGAGTCATGTTATGGGCAAAGTATTACTGAATTTTAAACTTAAGTTTATTTAAGTTTCTATAAGGTTTTTCCTCTGGATGTAAGAAAAAAAAAAAAAAAACTCCTAAAATTTGAAACAAAGTGACCATTTGCATGTAATTTTCTTCATACACGTGGGCTGTGCTGAACCCTTATTGGCCACATGGACCAAGAGGAAGGGTTATGGTTAGAGTTAGGTTAATACGTGCCAACAACATTTAGCCTTGGGTGCACTTAAAATTCAGTACGTGTGGGGAATGCGCATATCAGCTGTATTTTGTGAGGGCGACATGAATTTCTATCACTCTATGTTCTGGTAAGTATGTTCGAATAACATCGGCCTAAAAACAATATAATTTACTTATAAATGCCATGTGTGTGACAATAATTCAATATTTTTGGCATTTTAAAGGTTACAAACATCCCATCTTCTCATTTGATATGCTGCATCTGTTTGTACCAGATCCCTCCAGCTTCACCTGAAGTGCAAACATACCTCTGGTGTGTGTTTGAACAAGAAAGCTGATATGAGTTTTTGCTATTGGTGCTTCTCAATCATAAAAGCGGGTTTTCTGCCAGTTCCCTGTTTAAAGGGTAATCAGTTAGCAGGCTTCTTTGGAGTCAGTCTTTCTATTCAGTTATCCTATAAAGAACCTCAAGATTGTCTCAAGAGACATCGAGTTTCACTAATTTTTGAACACTCCAAAAAAGCTTCACTGCATTTTAATGTTAACCAATAGAATTGTCTGACAGACGACTTCTAAGGGGTTCAATGTAATCTCAACTGGGTTAGGGTAAGTGTTAGTGAGGAAGTAGTATTATCTTTTAGTTTACTGCAGAGTATCTGTCTATAGTTTTTCACAGCCTGCAATAAAGTCTTGATTCAATACTATTTGGATTTTGGTGCAAGTTTTTACATTACATGAAGACCAATGATAAATGTACACCTCTAAAAATCTGCTTTCCAGACCACAAAATTTCTAAATGGGGTGCTAAAAGTGCTCGTGTAAGGTCACACAGAATGTCAGTTCTTTTGAGTCCTTCTCTGGTTCTGAGGGAGAGCAGAGAAAGAGAAGAATGCTCCAAGAGCCAGACAAAGACAAAGGGGATGGTAAGTAGACAGAGCTGAGACTGTTCCCGAGTGAACGGCAGTAACATCAGCCAGTGCGTGCAGAGCACAGGCTGCCCTCCCCCTACTTTTCCTTGAATGTTGCAGAGGAGTAGTGTGGAAGAGAGGGAGATCGAACGCTGCACGAGAAACCATTTTTATAACCAAGTCCTCGTCATCATCTCTTGTTGGATAGCAACATCTTCAGTAGAACACAGGGTTAAAAAAGAAGCCAAAGTGACAAAAATAAGACTGAAAAAGAAGAGTGAAGATCTCTGAAAGCCCTGCTGTGGGAACTATCTGAACATCATCTCTCCAGAAAACAGACAAGAGCCGGTACTTTTTGGGAAGCATGTGCAATTCGGTATATTTCATCATCTTGTCAGGGGTTTATGCTGCGCTTGTGTCCCCAGGTAAGATTGTTTTTATTACCACAGCTTTGTTTTGTGTATGTGTGTGTACATCCTCATCTCTTAGGATCATACAGCAGAGTGCACTGCTGAGATTTAGCCTCACGCTCTCCTGCTTTGCAGTATGGTTGTCTAAAAACTTTGTCCATCTCTTAGAACTCTTATTTGTAGATATTTTCAATACTTAAAGTATTGTGTACTTTTAAAGTTAAATGACAGATTCCACAATAAGTACAAGAAACATAGATACCAGGAATATGAGTGTGCACAGTTATTGAACTGCAGCTTTGACGCAAAGATTAGGTTGATCTGAAGAAAATAAATGTGATGCATATTATTCTTTAACCACTTTTGGTTCTGATGCATAAATGAGCGGGTGTCTTTTAGTTAGTGATTTAACGAAGAAGTGACTTTAGGGAATTTATGAGAAAGGGCTTTTTAATGGGTTTTCAGCTTGACCATGATGACTGTCCTTGATGTCAACTTGTTGAGAAACAAGATCCTCTTAGAAAAGGAAATATGTTAACTTTTGCTGCAGAGGTGTCTTTCAATAACAAAGTGCAGATGGGCAGTACATGTTAGTTTCTTTGTGTTTTAAAGCAAAAAAAAAAAAAAAACTGTTTTCTTCTAGTTTCTGCAAAGCAGCAGGAGTTCATCAGAAATTCAGAGTTGTGGGCTGGAGTGTTGGCACAGAAGTAAGCCTCAACCGGTATCCCATCAGCCCTTTGTGTACACGTTCTCCTGCTTCCTTACAACCCCAACATAGCATTACTGGTGCAACTAAAATGGCGAGCAATATCAGAGCTATCCAGCCGTACAGTTTTGAGTCAGACATTTATGGAACTATTTTTCTGCAATTAGATGCATCAGAATGGAGCAGAGCAGAGAGAATTTGGCCTGCCAAACAGTATCATTTATCAACAAAAATGAGAGCTTTTTCACAGATTTATTCATCTGGTCCTGATTCATTCTGGCTTGAATTAAATAAATTCAGTTTCAATCTTAAGTTATTTTATATACATCCTTCATCATGAAAAACAAAAGCAATGTTATGTTAAAAACACCAAAACAAGATGTTCATATGGCTGAGTCTTTAAAGACCCAGAGGTTTACGCATATTTTTCCAACCATAAATTTTTGTTGAAAAGTGGTAACAGAGTACAGGTACACATGTAGTGTTTATTGTCCTTTCCTGCCCTATTATAAGGGGCCATACCATGTTTCTTTAGTCTTTCAGAGTAAACTATATCCATATAAATAAATTCTATGCTACCTTTGGAACACACACACACACAAAAAGAAAAAACTAATGTATTAATTAAATTAGCTATTTTTGCAAACTCTTGTCATACCCGGACGTTAAACAACTTGATCTCTGATGCGCCGCCCTTTTTATGATGTCCTCTTGAGCCAGCCTTCATCACTGGGTCACCCACAAAAAACCCCATCAAATTAGAAAGCAAATCTATCTATATTAATGGGTTGGTATACATGTACATACTGTGTAGCCGAGGTGTCTGTCCACAAAATTTGGCACAGACAGAATTGTGTTACCTAATGGTTCATTTTGTGGTGAAGTTTTATTTAAAAAAAAAAAAAAAAAAAAAAAAAAGCAGACAACACCACTAGTCTTGTCCTTTTATCCTGCAGTCCTCCCACTATGCCCCATCTGCTTGCACCATTCTCCATGTTCAGGAGTCATCCCAACGTGTAGATTTCTAATCAGACTACTCTTTGGTGGATGCCACCGCACGAAATGTGGACAGTAAATTGAATGAGTGTTTCTTGGCCATCGCTACACTGGAGCTCAACACAGACAGCCGGTGTCTGCACAAGCCGGCTTAAATTCACAATTTACTTAAAAAGTAGTTTTTTTTCTTTGTATGACCTCTTTAATACAACACCCACACCAAGTAACATCAAATGAACCACAACTTCACATGATGCAAACATTCTTTGTCACATCTTCGCACACATAGCCCTACTCTCAGTCAAATAGCACAAAAGGAGAAACTAAGCCCTTGACTGTCACAATCACAAAAGGAGAAGAAAAATAAATATTCCCAATGCATCATGGGGCATGTCTTTAGAACACCAATGACCTTTGTCACAATCAAAATGACTGGTCTGTGAATACTCACAAGCCAGTCTTGTGTGTGCTGATGCACTGTGACCATTGTATGAAAAGAACTACAAGAGCTTTGACCATTTGCTTTCATGGAACCTTTCTTGGTGAACTGCAGTTCCAAGTTTGTCATCATAGCATATTATCATGGCAAATAAAAACCTTTAATGTTACTGTTATTCAACAAGGATTTCACAGGGAGGAGGAGCATGTTCAGCAGCAGACTACCGTCCCAACGCTGCTCCACAGACAGACTGAGAACGTCTTTTGTTCTTGACAGTACAACTCCTTGACTTAGCATCAAAAAAGGCTTATTGCATTTAAATTGTTTAATGTATTAGTGTTACGGTTGGTAGACAAGATGGAACCCAGGAGCAAGAGGGACTTGGATCCAAATTGCAGAAAAACCAAAATATTTAACGACAAACCATCACCAGCATGAGGGGGAATATAACCACACTCAAAACATATGCAAGACTGCTGATAACACAAGAGTGCAACACTAAGAAGCCACGAGCATTCCTAACCTACCTGAGCACTAATTAAGAAATGTAAGACAGCTGTGGCAACCAGGTGAGAACACAGGAAGAGGGGAAAAACACTGCTGACCTGACTGAACGTAGCAATTAGATTTTAATTCTTGAATGTTTTTAATTTTTGTTGTATTTTTAATTAATAGATTTTAATCTTTGAATATTATTATGCTTATTTGTTTATTTTGTTTTTTTTTGCATTTGCTAGCGTTGTTATGAATGCAAGCAGCTGGCCACTATTTAATTTCCTTCGAGATAAATATTCTTTTCTATTCTCATTCTGCAGATAAAACACCTACTGTACACAAAGTTTAAAATGCTACTACATTGAATTTATTTTTAAAAGGTTATGTCAAAATACAAGATATTTTTCAAAAACCAGATGCTGGAAAAAAATTAAACACCAGTCTGAGAAAATATTATCTCATATTAAACTTGTTAATAGCCTGAAAGAGGCTCAGAGGCCACTGCAGTAGATGAACAGCCCAACTTTCTAATGTCAAGTGGTTTTACTTATATAAATTATCTTAATTATATTGCATTCAAAAACATGGACATAATCAGATATTGGTATTAAAAAAATATGAATATAAATTCTGTTTATTTCATTGAGAACATGCCATTTATGTGCACATTATTATTCTCCGTGAGTAATATTTGTAAGGGAAAACTAAGAGTTTCAAAGTCCTCCCTAAGTCTCCAGGGCCATGTCCTTCTATAGTGCTTCATTCTTTCTGCAGAGAAAAAAACCTCTATATATATATATATATATGTTAGCATAGTCTCTTAAATCAGGGAAAAGGGAACACTATTTGTACTCCAGGGGCCCGTTTCAAGAAGGACGTTTAACACATTCAGAGTTCAAACCTGCATTCAGAGTTTAGTGAGTTCACAAACTCAGAGTTTTTGGTTTCAGAACAGCTGAAAAGAGCTGATTCAATCAACTCTGAGTCGTTGGACTCAGAGTCAAGTGCGATAATCGCGACCATAACAAGCTCTGAGCAATGGAGCAAAGAGCACGATTCACCATGGAAACCGGAACAAATACCAGTAGGGCTTTATACTTCACAGCAACAGAAATTGATGTGCTCCTACAAGCATATTCCGACTACGAGCACATTTCCCGTAAGAAAAAAAACACAGCTGCAGTGGCAGCTCAGAGAGAGTTGGCAATGGAGAAAAAATCTGTTAGAGTTAATGCGTACGTCTCCATTTAAATCATTTCAATTTGGAATAAGTACTAAATAATGTCAGGAATGTCATTTCGTCACTTGTTAAGTATGGAATGGTTTTTGATCTGTCAATAATTTAAAGAGTAATCTCCATAATTACATGAATGAACCTTTTTCGTAACACCCACCACCACAACCACAACCACCACACAAACACACACATACATGAATATCCCTGCACGCAAAAAAAAAAAAAAAAAACTGTAACTGCCTGGAATATGTTACAATAAGTATATATATAAAAGAATTAAATGATAATTACTGAAAAGATTTTTTGAGCATAATGAAACATGTCCATGACCAGAACGCAAATCCCTCAACCTCTGCATTGGAAGGCGGTCAACCGCTCTAACATTTGATACCTCTCCCGCACCACGGTAGATGTTTTGATACGCATCTCCAGTGTCAAGGTTTAAAGGTTTTCGTTGTTAAGGGTCTAAAAAGAGGAAAAGAAAACCCATGGCAGGTGTTTGTTGGGGACGGCCGGGCACTTTCCTCCTTTATCATCATCCCCCTCAGCAAAACATAAAGACTCAACTGAGCACAGGTGTCAGCTCACCTTTGCACTAGTATGCGTGACAGAATGAAAGGCTTTACATGTATGGGTTTATATCCATAAGTGTGTGTGTGTACTGCAGTTGTTTTGTGTCCATTTTGATTACTCGATTATGATGGAGTAATCATAATCAATATAATGTCCAATCAATCAATATAAATAAAGTTTAGCATAAAATACAAAAGGGGACACTTTGCGTGTCAGAAGATCAATAACCTCTGTTGTGATGGTAAAATCTAGACTAGAGGCTCTCAGCTCATATCTGTTTGCTCAGCTGTTGGACAGGACAAGTTAGAAGAAAAAAGAAAAGGGAAAAGAAAACTTGTTGATAATAAGTTCCTGGAAAATGGTATTGCTCAAATGAAAATGAATGGAAACTCGTGATATTCATGTGTGGGGCGAGGGGTTTACGAAAAATGGTCATTCATGCAACTACGGAGATTGCTCGTTAAATTATTAACAGATCAACCCTTTTTAGCTACTCTGAAACCGAAAACTCTGAGTTTGCAAACTCTGAGTCAGTCAACTCTGAGTGCAGGTTTACTCCCTGTATTTGTGCTTCTTGAAATGGCCCCAGGATTTCATGGCAGATATTTATAATTGTTGTAACCTAAAATGCCTGAAGTTGAGGCAACTTTTGTGAAAAGTTGCAACAAAAGTTGCAATGCTTTTTAATATATATTTTTTGAAAAACACCTAAAAATTGTAATTATTTATAATTAATTATTTATAATTATTTAATTATTATTTATAATCATCACATTATTTAATTCCAACTCTTTGTTTTGACATGGGAAAATACTACTTTATCATGACATGCAATGTTGTTGTGAATTAATTTCAAATAAATAGAAGTGTGAAACACAAAATTAACCTTTGGTCCTCCCTCCTCACAATAACACAAATATGAGTGTATTGATTTAAACATACTTTTGGATATAACAACATTCTTCAGGGAAAAAATGTGAAACTTAAAAATAAAAAATGGCATAAGCTGATCAAGCCTCAGATTTCCATGTTCTCCACAGAATCTTCCTTTTTATCTGTTTCAATAGCAGCACTGCTGAGTTGCTGGTAGAGGAAGACCAAGACTTTGAGCAGCTGATCTAGTTTCTTCTGTCAGTAATGATCTGCCTGTTTTGGAGGAGGTTCTCTCAGGTGTCTCTACACTTGTTGAGGTGGTTCTATAAGAAAATATTTTACTGCAGACTCTATGCTCTTCCTTTGTATTTACAATGAAAGTGAAATAGTTCAAAATTTTGATTCCTTTTCTTTAGTCTCTCTCTGTCTTTCTCTCATACTCGGTTCATGTTGTGCTGACTGCGTGTGACGGACCGCTTCGCACGCGCTAAAGAGAGATGAGAAAAAAAAAAAGCACGGGTCCTATGAAGGAGTCAGAAGGGAAACAGTTGCGAAGCTACCTTGTTGACTGTTGTCATGGTAGATTGGTCAAAGTTGCAGTAAAGTTGTGGTGAAAATGTAAAGTTGCAGGGTGTGCAACAAATTGCGCGGTTTGCTTGAATTTGTATGAATAGTTGCAATCGCAACATTGCGACATCCTGGAGGGACTGAAATTAGGGTAAAACATTCAGGAATATCATTTCTCGGGCTCATCAACATCACCTCTAAACACCAACAAGGTTGATTTGAAGTTACACACTTTCATTTTCCACTTTTCAGCGAATTTCTTCAAGGGTCGTCACAATGAGGTAGCTTTCACTGATTCACACAGGTCGTTGGGCAAAGATTTGAAGATGCCCTTTATGACACAACCCTGTATAATGGATAATTATTTAATAATTATTTATTGAGCAAAGACAGACAACTATTTTGCTAAAATCTATGCATTTACTGCATGGGGCTTATTTTCTTGTTGGAATAATAGTAACTCACTTTCTCCATGTCTTCATAACACTTGTACTAAGACGATCATGACTGATTCTTTAAAAGCTTCAGGTGGATTGCAATGTACTTCATTGTCATATTAGTGCCATATTATACTCTTAAACCCAAATCCCGCTTTGTAATTCTCCATGTTAGTGTGTGCACTCCAAGCAAAACGAAAGGTAGTCATTGAGAGCTCTAGAGAGCTTAAAGTCATCCTTTAAGCACCCAAATTTTAACTTGCAGTTATAATTTAGCTGTTGACAAACTTTTTTATCTTCTTGTTAGCAATTTGTTAATATTTTTGTAGATAATATTTAAGCCAATCAAGCATCACATTCACTTTCTTCTAACTGAGATTATAGAATGAACACCTACTGGACAAACTCAAAAAGTTTGTGGGACTTTGAGAAAACTGAGTCTGGTTTCACCGCACAAACTGGTACTGGTTTTGGTTTTAGATATGGACTGCACCAAGGATTGGGATTGAAAAACATTGTCTCTTAAGAAACTGTGATTTATAAATATATATATATATTCCTGATGCTGTTCAAACCTAACAACAAAAGCCACATCAGTTTGTACAAAGTAAAACCAGCCCACTTTTCTCAAAAGCCTAGAAACAGTTAGGTCATCCGATGACTTTGCCCAGTGAAGGTTATTTCCTTTTTACAGATGTGACCTCACCCGTGCCTCGTGGAAGTCCATGCAGCACCATCAGCAGTGACAGTGTTGTGAGGCCAGTGCTTCTGTTGCTGATGGCAAGTTACTGGCAAACGAGATGTGACAGCTGAGAGAGAAAAAAGACCCAGCAATTGGGCAAAAACAAGATTAGAATGTCTCATATATAATATGTGTCTCAGTATGTTTTGGGTAACTGCACTGAGATTACTAAAAGCAAATGGCAAAAAAATCAAAACATTACATTGAAGATGACTTCAAATATGCAAGGTTCTAGTGTTGTTAAAAATCACAATCCTGTCAGATGTGTTGTGCTGTGCTTAGAATTGATAGTTTTAGTGCAAATTGCTTTAAAATGATTTTTTACTTTTAATGAGAGAGACAAGGGATTCGGGTTACACACAGGTGAGACAGGAGGACGAAAGTCTTTCTCAAGTGAATGATGCATTTGTAAATATTCACAAATGTCTTTTGGTATAATGCAGAGCTTTGAGCACCCTGTTCCATTCCATTGAGTCTGATTTTACAAATTCGCCCACTTAAAAATCATGGAGGGTCTTAATTTTTCTTTT
>NC_050525.1:7615296-7629024 GCF_002922805.2 Oryzias melastigma
GGGTCGCCACAGCGAAACAGCACCCACTGTTTCACATCAGTGATTTGGCAGAGAGTTTTTACGCCAGATGCCCTTCCTGACGCAACCCTGTATATGAAAGGCACAGGGACACCCAGTTAGGCGGCAGCGTCAAGGGTCTTGCCTAAAGACCCAATCTGGATTAAGCTTAATGCACGCCCTGGGGCTTGAACCCAGGTGTCCTGAGCCATCCAGCAGATATATATATATATATATATATGCTTTTTATTTAAATTGTTGTGAATCAGAAAGAAATGGCCATGTGAAAAGCTTGTAGTTGTTGCATACAAACTACAATCAGTCATTATGTTAAGTTGGGAGTTGTAAGGGGGCAAGCGGGAGACTGTGTAAACAAAAGGGATCCTGGGAAGTCAGGGCAGGCTTACTCCATACTAACAGTCCCACCCACAACTTAGAGGTGAATTTCTGATTAACTCTTGCTACTCTGCAGAAACAATGTTTTAGAAAAAGATACAGGTTTATTGGTTTTGGGTAAAAACAGCATACCGTATTTTCCGGACTATAAGTCGCGTTTTTTTTCATAGATTAAATGTCCCTGCGACTTATACTCCAGTGCGACTTATATACGAATTTTTAATGAGATGAGATATGGACCGTAAGTTTAGAGTGCCCTCTTATGGTGATCTATGCAATTACTTTATTTACTTTAGTTATTCAGACGTGACACAGAGGACGAAGAATTTAAGGGATTTAGTGATATGGAGTGAGATTGCGTGCAATTAATTACAGTAAAGATACAAAGTTGATGAGTTCTTGAGGCTATAGTTAAATAAAACTGTTATGTTATATAAATGCTACACCTTTTCGTTTTTTTCATGATGCTAATATGTGAATATGTGTTGACACATATTCAGCCTGTTTTCTATTCACTTATGAATGTTATAACTTACCTTCAGGATGATGTAATATCGTTCTTTTCAACCAGTTTGTAAAATAAATTACTTGAAAAAAATGCGACTTATACTCCAGTGCGACTTATGTATGGTTTTTTCTTCTTCATTATGCATTTTTTGGCCCCTGCGACTTATACTCCGGTGCGACTTATAGTCCGAAAAATACGGTAATTATAATATAAAGACCACTGGGAACAATTTCAGAGTAGATCATACGATGATTGGAGGGATAATTTATTTTCCTTTAATTTCTGATTAATTTAGTAACACTTGATGAGATTCCGAACAAGCGTTATTAACACATTAACAAACCTTATTAATGTGTTTATAGGGTGTTAGTAAGAGATTTATCAGCACAATAGGCCAATAAGGTTTATTAACACATTTAGTGTTATGAACTAATGCTGCTGTGCTGCAACTTTACAACATGCCCTGCATTCTGCTCACCTGGTAGGTGGGGTAAATAATCTTAATTGGCACCTGCCAGGTATTTAAGCCAGAGACAACCAAGCAGCAGACTAAAGTCAGACCATTGTCTACAAAAGCCACCATAATAAACTGCTAACCAGATGTATTAACTATCTTTAACATTAAATTGAGTGTTTTGTAGCTCCTCATCTAAAGTGTAACCATTTACTTTTATACAAGCCTTAGCTGGTCTATTGATTCATTTTCTAAACCCACTTAGACCTGTTTGGAGTCACAGGGTTAATGGAGTTTACCTTGTTACTGTTTGGGTGAAGGTGGAGCATATCCCAGACAGGTCTATTGCAGGACCACACAAAGCCAAACACCACACACACTCTCATTCACACCTAAGCACAATATAGAGCTATCATTAAACCCTGTGAAGCATGTCTTTGGTCTGTGGGACAAAGCTGTAATACCAGAAGAAAACCGATTTATTTACAAAAAGAACGTGCTAACTCCACACAGAAAGGACCTAGCTGAAACTTAAACCAGGGCCTTCTGTTTTGTGAGGAATTGGTGCCGACCACAAATCACGCTGCAGCATCTTAGCTGGTGATTTAGTTGTTTTAATAAAAACTGGGATTTGTGACAGAAAGGCATAGGTATACAGTTCTACCTGTAAGTTTAGTCACAGTGGATCAGTGCTCACTCAGATTTTACAAGATGTACAAACCAAAATTATGTCCAGTTTACTGGAAGAAAATGATACTGATTTACAATGTGAGCATTTCTGACAAGATGTGCAAAAGAGATGTAATAAAGCAGGATTGTGGTAAATAAAGTTGTCACTAACAATGTATTTTTAGTTTTCGTCTTAAGAATTGTCAAATGTGTATAATTTGCTTATTCAAAGAGTACTGTGGTTTGGGAAAATGTGTCAGTTGGGACTAAATGTGATTAACACAGAAAAATAAGTTTAATGTTTATCTTGCTGCAAAGTGCTGAAGCTTCACTTTAATCTATACTTTTTTATTTATGTCTGTACTATGTTATATTTATTAAAGGGGACCAATTCAAAGGTTTACGTTTTTAATAGATGCTGATAGATGGAATAAAAATATCTAAAATAATTATTTACTTTAAGTTTGAATAATTTAAGTAAAAGTTGTCAGTTGGACAGTTTAGTTCTGCATTCATACCGAACGCGGTTGAAGCGTCAAATTCGCGTCTGCCGCCTCTCCTTTGACGCCTGTCAAATTTACTGCTCAACGCCTTATGCGCCTGCCGTGGAGCAATTGCAGAAGTTTTTCTGGAATTAAATCGTTAATAATAGTAAATGTTTGATTTAGTTGCTGAAAACGTCTCGTGCCCAAAGCTGAGTTCCTGATGTGGTGCCGCGCCCGGTGGCAAAATCTTGCCGCGGCAGATTGCGTCTTTATATTGAATTAACATTGAAAGTTGATGCCTCTGCCGCACCTGCCGCATTCGGTGTTAATGCACCATAAGACTTTGAAAGTGCTTCTTGACAGACCTGTATATCTCAACTATCAAAGTCCTCCTTCCAGTCCATAAAAATATTCTTTTTACTTTTCAAAGTTGAAGATTCAACTTATATATTTATATATATTTATAAATCACATTACTATTTGGTGTCATTTTTCTGTCAACATGCACATTAAAGGAAAGTTATGTGACAAGACATTTCAAACTGTGACAGCTGTAGTTAGTGCTGTTAGGCTGTGTTGAATACACAGTATTCAACCAAGGTCATTTCATTCTCAGCTTTTTACATTTGACTCTCAATTTCTGAACTGTCACCAGAAAGACAAGGGCTAAAAAAATAAAATAAAAAAAACAGGGGGATCAAGCTTTTGAGATGTAGTATTGTGTGGTGTTATATTGTATGCATTGTAGCCATGGGTTGGTGTGGTGTAGTGTTAGGTGTAGAATAGGTGTGGTTTCTGCCTTTCCCATCCATGTGTCAAAGTGTCCTTGGGCAAGATACTAAACTCCACATTGCTCCTGGTGGTTATATGTTGGTACCAGTGTGTGAATGGGACTGTGACCATAAAACCCTTTGGCCTTCAATGAAATTTAGGTAACGAGTGAGTTTTGTGAATCTAAAAACTGTTTCAATCTTTGGAATGTAATAAAACAAACAATTGCTAACAGTAGATTTTTGCAGTAGAAACTATACTTACACCAGAAGAGACTAGCTAAGATGAAGAAATATAATTATTATTCTGTTCTCACTTGTCCTTCTTCAAGGTACAAAGACACTGGAGTTTATCCCAGAAACTGTTTTGCAAAGGCAAGGTTTATCCGATACAGTTCTCCGGTCATATGCAGGGCCACTCAAAGCCAGACAACTACACACACCTACAGTATAGGTGCTGTAGATTTTTGAGTTGTCTGGTCCCATGGAGGGTTGTAGGGAAGAACATCTTAAGGGGGGGAGCCCAGGTGTGTCCTGCTATTCCCTTGAAGCTTGTACAGGTACACTTTATCACCAAAAGTATTTGTTAACTCATTCAAATGATCAGAACTAGGTGTCCTAATCACTTGGCGTGGCCGCAGGTGTATAAAATCAATCACTCAGGCATGCAGACTGTTTTTACAAACATTTGTGAAAGAACGAGAGCTCTCAGGAGCTCATAGGTCATAAGATGCAAACTGTGCAACAAATCCAGTCGAAATTCTCTCTCCTGTTTTCTTCTGTTTTTTTTCACTTAAATAACAAAAACTTGTGTATTTATTAAATTATTCTTTAAATCAAATATTTAAAAAAAAGTAGATATTTATGATACTAGCCCTGGGTACCGAATCAATACCCAAATTCCCAGTATCGCCCACCCCTACTGTAGCCCAGATATAAACACCTCAAACAGTTGTTATCTGGCACGTGAGCCAGAGATGTTAAGTAATAGGTAAAGGAATAAAACAAATTAGGTGAACTTTGCTTTTGGGCACAGGTTTACATGAGAACCAACCAAACGAGGGCAAAAACTCTGTGGGTTTTGATTTGAATATTTTATTCTTTATTTTATGATTAGCTATTCCATTTTCTGACTTTTGCTACGTAAGTAACATAATGTGTCCTACATAGCAGGTGCTATAGTCAGGAAATATAATTCTGTATTCCTGTAACTAGGTTAGAAGGATAATAACAAGTGTCTCTCTTACATAGAATGTTTTTGTCAACAACAGCCACATAAGTTTGTTTCTGTTACTCTACCCTGCCAGGAACATCTCTATTCCTTCCTCTCCTTCAATCTGTTTTTAATAGTGATGTACCTCCACTGCACTAAAACCCTCTGTAGAAATTCACTAACAAATATATGGATGTAAAATGAAGTATTTTGCTGGATTTTAAATCAAATAGGTGTTTCATAATGCCAAATAATGACCCTTTTTAAAATTTACTTTTCTTAAAGAAAAATGTTACAATATTTCTGCTGAATTTTATCATATGATGTTTCCATGTGCTTTTCAGATTTAAGAATGTTGTTGGCCATGTGGACTAAGCGATAGATCATCTGAGGTCCATACAGAGAAACCTAAATTGTTGCAAATTTGTAATTAAAAATCTATTTTAGCATCACTGACTCCACAGAAGCTTCATACATTGGTGAACAAGTTTTTTTTAGTATGCAGTACTGTAACTTGTAAGATTTTTTTTAAAAAAAGGTTATCTTTGTCATCTTTGCTTTATTCATGAAGTCTTAAAAAATAAATATTGTTTTAACTCCTTCATTGACAAGAAGCAAATCACGTTCATCATGTTTTATTAGGTCTCCATGAAGCTAAACAAAAATGCAACAGAATATAGTTTGGAAACAAAACATGAACAATTAGGCAAACACACCTAGTCTAAAAATAGCTGCTTTCACTCCTCATCATGTCAGTCTTGTTTAATTGGCATTCTTTGCTTTGAAAAGGAGTGGAATCCCAGGCATGCTGCAGGCATCTCTTGTGGTTTGTTTCTCTTCTTCTGTTTCCTTCCTCTTTTTTTTTTTTTTTTTTTTTTTTTCTGCTGACATAATTAGCAAGTCTACTTTGCTGAAAGTGTTGCTGCACTTTTTAAGGTATGGTTACTGTGGAAAAGGTTTCTGGCAACCAAATCGCAAGGCTACTGCCATCTTTTGGCCATCTATTTGTTGAGCTGTTCAAGTTATTAAATAACTTGAGTAACACTGACATCTGCTGGGACTGCAAGAGCTAAGAGGAGGAACAAAATCTAAAAGTTTTTTAGTAAAGCTGCATAAATCTGTGGGGATTTCAATCTTATTTGGTGGCATTAGGGCCGGATCCCTACATTTATATTAGCAAAAAAAAAGATCAGAGTGCCACTCGTCACTGTTGCACTCCTTTATCACTGATAGTCTTTATGACTTGTCTGTCTGTAAGGATACATAAAAACAATGTTTTGTAGCTTTTGTTTATGTTCGTTTGCACTAATGAACATCTCTCTCTTACTCATCTCTCTCTAAAAGCCCCTGTTTGGTTTATTTCTCAGACAAGCAGGAATTTAGGTTTTCATTCATGTGATGAGTTGAATCACACTGGATGACAAATTCCTCATATTTTTACTTTCAGCTTTGTTTTATGTATTTCTTTTTGTATTCTCACACGTAACTGAATATTTTTGTGTGCATGAATGTGTAAATATGTGTGCTTGAGATGTCAGATGTAATAATAATAATAATGCTTGCCTTTCAGGACTCTCAAGGCCACTGTACAGACAAAAACGGATGAAACACGATAAAAGGAAAAGATAAATCAGATGGGAGAGACAGAAACGGTGTTAAGATATGATTTCCTGAACAGATGTGTTTTGAGATTGGATTTAAAGAGACGGAGAGTCAGGGTTTCCTAAATCGGGTGGAATTCCAGAATTTAGGAGCAGAGCAGCTGCCTCTTTGGTGCTGAGGCAGGGTAAGGGAACAGTCAGGTGAAGGGAGGATGGAGACCTCAGGGAGTAGAAAGGTGTGATGACTTTGATGAGAACCGACAGGTTGGGAGGAGAGAGTATGGATGTTCTTAAAGGTGTACAGAACGACTATACCTAAACCAGTGGAGCTTCTGTAGGATCAGGGTGATGTGGTGGTGACGGGAAGTTCTGGTGTATCTGGGCAGCAGAGATCTGGACCAGTTTGAGTTTATGGATTGATTTGTTGAGGAGACCGAAGAGGAGGGAAATACGGTAGTTGATGCTGCTGGCGACAAGTCTATGGCCCAAAATGGAAGCAGTGTGGAGTCTAAGGAAAGGATGGAGACCTTTGTGACAAAGATGGAAGAATGATGTCGTAGTACATTAAGATTAAGAAAACCTTTATTAGTCCCACAATGGGGAAATTGCAATACACAATAGCACAGGTACAGTCAGAAATAAGTGAGAAAGGATAAAAATAAATTATACATTATAAAGAGCTAAGACGATGGGATGCACTACACTTTATAAAAAGATATGATAATTATAATATAATATATATAAGACAATTATAATATATAATATAATATTATAAGATAATTATAGATATGACATTGGAACGATATAGAGCTATTGTCAAAAGAATTTTGATTTCAGTTTCCCCACTTTCAGTTTAACCCAGTTTGATAAGGTCACATCCTGTTGTCACCTGTAGTATCAAACTCCATTGGGATAAATTTCAAGCATTGTTAGGCCAATGACGGTCCGTGCTCAAAAAACACAAAAAGGTATCAAATGCTATGTTTATTCTTTTCAAAATTAATACAAATACTACCAGAAACACGAATTTCTTAGAATCAAGAATTTGTCATTTTTAGCATTGACCAGTTATTGCTTACATTGACTCAGGACTTGACATGGTAGAAAAAAAATTACATTATTTTTCTTTCTAAAAAGACATACTATAGTCTTTGGACTCTTTGTCATCAATTATTTACAAAGTAATAATAATCTCAGTGCAAACGTCCCAGACAAACAAAACTGAAATGGGATTGAGTTGTAACACACCACATCTGTCTGATGATATGTTTTTCAGAGAAACAAGTCAAAACTTTGAATGAATTTATTTATTTTTTAATAAATAAAATCTTTGTTCAGTTGCCTGAAATGGTTTATACCGTAGCTATTTCAACAATAAAATACAGTGTGAGGTATACTAGTGATGCCAATCAATTAAAATTATTAGATTATTCACACTTTGGGTTGTGATTAATCACATTGTTTTACTAGGTAAATTGTACGTAACAATATGCAGCTTTTGAACAAAAAAAGGTCAGAGATAAAAATTTTACTTAATTTTTATTCCCTGAAATTTTTCATTTTATTTAGTGTTGTATTAAATCCCAGAAATGTCAATATTTAAGGTTTAAGTTGATTTATTCTGGAATAATATTCCTGCCTGTTTTTATTCATAGTAACATTAAAAATGTACGTTTTTAAAGTTTTAAAAATGTAGTTTTAGTGTGTTCAGTAAAATGATTATCCTGTTCGGCCCGCGACATAAGGTGTGTTTTGGATTTTGGTCCCGGTGTGCGATTGAGTTTGGCACCCCTGATATACAGAATTTATTTGTATGTATGTCCAGAATATGCAAGATTTTCTAAATTTGTTTCATTATTGGTTTATGTTTTGTTCTTTTTTCCAGTTGATTCCACGGTCAACTGTAAAGATTTTATTTCTCCACCTTTAGCTCAGGCTTAGGTCCCTATTGGGGAATTTTTGTCTTCTCTCTTTGTTGACGTTTTTCTTTCCTTTACTTTTCAGCAGACTTGACAAAGGTCAACCTTGGAGATCTGCACGTTTAGGTGCTTCCTTCTTATCGTTGAACAGATTTAAAGTCCATTGTGACAGCTTTGTGTAAAAAAGCATAATAAAAGGATATGATAGAAAGAAATTTGACAATGTCTCAAGCAAAATTGCAGACATTTAATTTCTTTATTGTTCTAATATTTTAATTATAGCTGCAGAATACAAACTGGATGATCTGCATATCTCTGAGGCTACTGCTATTTTGATCATCTCATAATTATGTAACAGCTTGGCAAAAGATGCTTGAACGTGGCTTATGGACACTGCAAACCACAGTAAGGATCGGGTAATATTAACTATCAAACCAACCTGGCAGCGTGTCTGTCTGTTAGCCAGTCGTGTGTTGTTTGTTAAACATTCAAATCTCCGAGTGTGTGCTGCTTACTGGATTTGCGCTATATTTAGCTATAGACGTGATAGACAGGGAGGTTGCCTCCAGCAGGAATTCATTTCAGTGACAGAATATCAAGGCAGCTTGGTGTGTTCAGTTACACACCAAAATAACTCCGTTTCTCTTATCGGTGAGTAAGCCTGCTACATTCTGGGCTGGAGAAGTGAATTTAGCATGCTTTGCACTGGAGGATCTAACCCACTTGTGCACAGCCTGGGGTATATGCTTTTAAACAAAGCCTGATTACCTGTGAGGATGTGATAAAACCTGCCTTCTCTCTGTTGATATGAACAATAAAACTGTGTGGGTTTTACAGCAGCTTCTGAGAGGGGATGCCAAATAAATTTAATATGAGTCATCCATCACAGCAGCTTGAAAATGACTCACTATGGTAAAAATAAAGCATCAAAAAAGAATTCTGCTAACAATTTACACATGAAACAGTATTAGCATAAGAAATGCTTGTTGAAAATTAAACCCACACATTTTAATATGTCATACATGCTACCTCTCTATTACCCAGTGCACAGAGCAGAATAAAATCAACACCCTGAAGGTTATGGTAATGAAACATTCTCTTTTGCACTGAGTCTGTGTGCCACTGGGGGGCAAAATAGCGCTATCAACATCTTGCAGCTGTGACCCATTTTCCAGATGCTGTTCTTGTCTCATGCATTTGTTGTTACCCCCCTTTGAAACAAAATATGAGTGTAAAGGCAAACACATAAAGCATTAGCATATCAGTGCAGTACCAAACGCTACATCAATGCAGCTGTGGCTAAGCATCACTGACAAGACGTGGACCGCGCCTTTTGACTCCATATTGTCATTTGATGTCATTAACTGAAACACAGAAAGGGAGGCAGCAGGTTTGTTTCCGAACCTTGTGAATGTCTTTCTGCACGTATAAAATCCTCATGGGGGCAAAACTGCAACACTTGGTCCACTAACATTACAATTAAGCCTGTAGTGGATTTTCTGCTCCATGGAAATATTTATCCATCTCAGTCATCCACTCATCCTTCAAAGAGATGCAGTCAGAAGATGAGAGCGTTCCCCTATGAGTGCAGAAAAGCATTCCTGGGTGTTGTGTTAATATTGTTTGTGACTGAGTATTACTGTATCCGAGAGAACACAGAATCTTCCTTTTCCTGCTGTCAACTTACTGAACAGCCAGTGAAGATTGTTGGTATTCTCAGGTGAAAAGCTGGTGATCCGCTTTCACAGCCAGAAGGTTGAAAAAACACTATAAACTGATAAACTGAGGAGAAATCATGGAGGCAAGCTGTCATAGGAACAGCAGATACTACCAAGATTCGTGAATTTTTTTTCTGTATTTCCTTCTCATGCAAAATGTCATGAAACTGAGTCTAAGATGAACTACACAAACATTGTAATGTGAAAATGTTTCATTCTTCTTCTAGCAACAATAGTTGCATGTTGACACAATTCTACAAAATCTTGTTGTGTTAAAGTTCACTCTGAAGTGGGTCCATCAAACATGCATATACACATTCAGATTTTTGTGAAACTTTTTCATTTTTAAATGTTTATCTAGTTCCACCCAAGAACAAACTCCCTGCAGACAAGAGCCTACGCAGTTACCATTCATATGTAGGAACTGTCTAACTCATGTATATATATATTTATATATATATATATATATATATGAGCAAGAAATTTGGGTTGGAAAAGGCATAAAGATGCATACAAACCAAATGCAAATTTGTGTGTCCCGCCCTTTTTTTGCCGTGCGGCGAATTCGCTGTTCGCAGCCAGTCAAAAAATGTGTTCCTGAGCTTAACGTGGGAGGAGCCACCAGTTGGTGTTTTCAGCCTGATTGTATAGAGCTGTGTCTGTGTATCTCTCACTTACAATTTATGGAAGACGGGAATGATATTTAGAGATCAGCTTTACGTATTCTGAAGAGTTCTGGATGACTTCCGCTGTGTGTCTGTCTCTCTGAATGAGCTTGGAGGATCAGTTTGCCTGCATTAATCCAAGAGGAGAAAAATAAAAACTAAAATAAAATTAAGGAAACGTTATCCTTTTTTTTTCTTAATGTCTGGATGAGGCTGGCAACCTCTGCACCCCGCAGCTTTCTGACTGACGTCATATCAAGCGAGTAGCCGGATGAGCTCTGCAACGCAGCAGCTCCAATATGTTAAGGAAATAAATGAAAGCTTAGAACAAAAACACTCACATTGGACTAAAATTATTTCTTGCTGATCAAGTCACTGTAAACGTCACGTGCCCAAAGCTGACCTGTCAAACTTCAGATATTTACATATTGGCCACGCCCCCCAATTTAAGCCGCAGGACTCCAGATTGCCTCATTTGCGTCTTTACAATTGACTTAACATTGAAACTGGCCGCACTGGCAAATGGCATTCGGTGTGAACTTGTCTTAGGCGCCCTCCTCTTGCTCGGGGGTTGGGGGGCTCCTGCGGGCTGGGTGGGTCGATGGTTGCCTGGGGCATGAGGTGGGTCTCCCTTGAGGGGCTCTTGTTTGTGCCTGGGGTTTTTCAGTAGGGAGATGCTCCGTGGGGCCTTGTGCTGGGCCCCCTGGCGCAGAGGGAGGGCTGTTCTCTGGCTGGGCTGGGGCTTGTGCTCTCCATGCCACTATACACACCCCCTGTTCTCTGGCATTAGGGTCCTTTCAACCATAGTCTGGGTAGCTGACGTAGGATATGCATGCCCTGTATGTGCCTGCTGCTTCACCTTTGGCGGGGTCTTGGTATGGGGTGACTGGACAGAGATTTTTATTTGTGTATCATGAAGTATGACTCTGTACTACTCATCATGCGATGGCATGTTTAGTCTTCAGTTTTTCAGAGACACATTAATCATTTTACAGTAATATCCTCTTTTATTCAGACTGACTTGATTTTTTTGTGTTACTAAAGGCCAGAGAAGGAAGTAATTTGTTAACATTGACTAAATTGTATACTTTATGGACATTTATACAATAACAACCAGCTTGAAGGGGAAAATGTAAACCCTTTTCACAATTTCTTCTCTCTGCTGCAGTCTGACAGTATGCCGAGGTGTTGGGTGGTGGAATTTGTTATCATTTGTACATTATAAAGGTGGCTTTGTGACATTTTTGGTAAGGTGTCCTAAAAAGAAAGGGCCCATACCACAAGTACAAAAGTAATCCTCTGTCTTGTTGCAGAGCAAAGGTACATGATGACTTTTAAATGACGGACCATCTGTCACTAATGTGTTAGTTACCATTTAGAATTTCAGTCTCTGTGTTTTCACAGGAAATTGACTGTTTGAGCTAGAATTAGACATTGACTCAGTGTTCACAGTAATGTTCAAACTAGTTTTAAAGTGCTTTGTCTTTCATGCTATTGTATAATTTTGCTTGCATAAATCAAAATAACCATTTTTTCTGAAGCATTCCACCTCTGCAAACATATTGAAGGACAAGACTAGACAGACACCCCTGTTTTTGCATGTAGACATATCCTGGATTTAAGTCTGGCATTGTTTTAAAAACTATAAAAATTAGCTTGCAGAGGACATTTAACATTTAATTAAAGCACAACACCTAATGAAAATTGGTCTATGACTTTTATCCTCCAATACATTTTTTATAAAATGCAAACACTAATCTTAATAGATGCACTCGGAGTGCAGAAAAAAATATATAACTGAGTAGTAAAAATACACAACTTAGATTTTCCTTGAAAACTGAAGGTGGAATGTTATTTTTTTAACACCAACACCAGAAATATGTAAGTAAGTTTCTTTGTAATGGAAATCTTCAGGAACAAAACAACTCTAGCTTTACTGAAACACAAGGTATAGCAACTGGGCCATGAGCTCCTAAATCCTGAATCATTTGGATGAAGTGAGAATCTCATATCAAACCGTCAAGATAAATAATTCTACATAAATAATTCTACTGACTTAAGGCTTCAGTTCTTTGCTGCAAGTAAATAAGGAATGTAATGTTAAGGAGGGGAAAGCTGTTGCCGTGGCCGAGCAGAAAATATAAAATGGTGCCTGCTCGAGGTAGCGGGGTTTGCTTGATAGATTGAATCCATCAACTTCAAGGATTTTAGGCAAGTGAACCCCTTCAGACCATTTTCCTGACCGTTTCTTGACTGCAGTGGCATAAAGCAAAACCCCAATACATCTAGGAGCACAAATCCACACACGCACCCATCCATTAACTTACTCAGATTCAACAGACAATAAACACTAGTACAGTGCAGACATATTTTATCAATAAACCCATTTGAAAGGCTCAGCTTGGAGTAAAAGAATTCGACTTTTTCTGAATCTTCGGTTACTTGAGTCAGCAAACACTGCAGAAAAAGAATTTAGTTTTGCCTTTTGAGGTGATGTGTCACATACTAAATGCTCCTTTACTGAAACTTTTACTTGCATTTACTAGTACGTACTAGGATATGTACTATCAGCTTAATCCTGGTTTTATTTTTTTGGTTGTGTTCACTTTGGAATTTGAGGGATTTGTGATTATTTTTGTTTCTTAAACCATTTTTTAAGTCCGACCACATGTGCTTCTTGTCTGTATATCATGTATCTGTTCCATCAGCATTGAGTTTGTTTCATAGAAACATTTTTTGTTTGTTTTTCTTCTCACACTTGAAAAAGTCAGTTTTAAGTCAAATTTCAAAATAGTTCAAATACATTCCAGTCAGTGGATATTCCCCTACATGCTGATTCCCAAATGCAATAGAAAATAAAGAGACTGTATGCTCTAAGCTTGGCAAAATAAATCCAGTTTACGCTGAAAGCAGTGTTTTGATGTCAGTAGTAGGCTACAAATACCTCTGAGTCATAAAATAAGGTTAGATTTGAGACTTTCGGGTCAATGCCAACAAACAGCTGACTGTGGCCCAGAAAAATAGCCCAGTAATTAATGAAAGCAAAGACATACAAAAAAAAATAATAATTTGATATTGTTGTGAGGATGTGAGTCACAAGAGCCTACAGAAGCAGCTACTTGTGCTTATGGAACAAACTGAAGAGTTAGATAGATGGATAGATAGATGATAGATAGATAGATACTCCAGTATCAAATCACTCACACAGATTAAACACAATAAAATAATAAATAAATAAGGAATATTTTAAAATGAAATAAATAACCCAATAAAAACAGTAAAAAGAGGATTAAAAAGTAATTGGACATTTAGTGTTCTATGCCCTGACCTGTT
>NC_050525.1:7629056-7695212 GCF_002922805.2 Oryzias melastigma
GGTCTAATTGCACTTGGCACTCGGTGCATTGACTCTTGTATCACTCAAGGCGGTTGCTGACAGAACTACTGAGTAGAGAATCCTGGATGTTCTTCACCTTACCCAGTACCCTCCATTTCACCACTGACTCTGCTGGCTTCAGGCTCCACTCCAACACCTGACCTGCCTCTCTGGTCAACCGGATTAGTCTCTTTACATCCTTCTTATTAGCATCCCCCCCAGCACACCACTGCATGAATGAAGGCACTGGAGACAACAGCCTGCCGGAATATAAAAAGTACTCGGGCAAGAAAAAAACTGAGTGACATTCTAGTAAATTGAAAACACAAACTAGCTTTATTGGAGGGGGCTGATATTTGCATTAATGGCCATCTGACCAAACGGAATGGAGAAATTGCCAGAAAAGCCAGGCTTTTTTGAAGGAGAAAAAAAATTCTGAACACTTGGGTAAAAAATTGTAAAATATTCATCAAACCAAACAGAAGACCAGAGGAGGCCAAGGTTATGGTGGTCAACAACATGGACGACTTCGAGAAATCCTTGGTCAGAGAAGACTGAGCGAACAATAAATAAGTACATGATTTAGAATAAAAAAGTAAAACATAAGTTCAACAAAATCCCCAAGGCAACTAAGATCTTCACAATGTCTAAAGGTCGGCTGTGAGTTCTGAACTGCGGAGAACTTGACCTCAATATATTCAGTTATATTGATAACAGCTAGCAGAAGGACAAGGACCTCGATAAACATGGACTGCAACTATTATAGCATAGAAGTAGAAGAATGAAGTACAAACCTTGAAGGAACTAAAGACTATCTACAAAACATGGAACATTCATTTAACATACCTACAACTTAGATCTACATTGACAAGGTACTGATTTTGACATCAAATTATCAATGTAATCATCTTTTCTGATTGTATTCAGTAGAAATTCCTATTTGTTACTTGATGTGTATTAATGAGTTTTGGAATACTCCAAATATCTTTTATGATGACAATCAAAACACACTTCATTTTTATACTTGACATGGGTACGAAATAATGACTTCTAGAATAATCCAGTCTTTAGTGTAATGAACAAGCCCATTTTAATTTGATAATATTAAAACTTAAGTGAAAACTAAGACAAATACAAAAGCAGTTAAAGATTATTTTAATATGTTTGTTTTTTTTTTGCATTTTATTATCTTTAATTCTTAGGCAGAGTTTATAGAAATGATAAAGCCCAACGAAGTGTCTTTTATCAGAAATCAATGGACGACCTAGACGAGAAGAGACTGAGACAGCGACATCGACCGGACAATTTACTGACATTGGTCAGTGGCCACCTGGGCATGTTTGGTCACAAGGCAGCAGTGCAATAATTGACTGATAGGAGGGTCTCCAAGGTTCCCCATATCGTCTGATGATCGGCCGATTGCAGACTGCCATCCTCCTGCCCCCGTCTGATTGTTAGAGAGTGAATGGTAGCAGCGCTGGGACTCGACGAGGGCTGTTAACATGAGCCGGGACCAGCGATAACCAGATGTAATATCTGGCAATCCCAGCCACCCTGGATCCTCAGGCCAATGTTTTTCATTTATCTCCTATGTCATGTGTCTGTGCATACACCCAAGTTTCCTGAGGACACTGAGGACCACTGTGAAAATTACACCCCCACACACACCCCGCCACACACACTGCTGTCGATCCCACGCTCTGAGGATTTCTTTTTTTCTTCTTTTGTTGAGGACCTCACAAAATTTGGGTGTGCACAACTCCTATATTATGTTACAGAAATAAAGGGGGAGTTTGTTTAAAGTCCCTCTATGATTTTTTTTTTATTAAATAAAAAACATTCCCACTACTTTTTTAATCATGATTATGAAGTTTTTAACCAAAATCCCACAACCTAAATGTCCTAAAAAGCAATTTTTTATGTTGATCTCAAGCCTTTTTCCAAAATCTCCTCTGAGGGGGCGTGTCTATTAGAGCTGAGTAACCCTGCCCCCGATCTCCCCCTGTCTGGTTATGATAGCTCGGTGTCTTGCTAATGTAAATCTTCATCGCTGCTGTGGTTGCATTTTCTGTATGCGGAAGCAAATCGGTTGCACCGCTTACCCCGCATGTGTGAACTAGACGACACTTCCGCCCTTCGCCCACTATAAGACAGAGTCATTTCCAAACAGTAAAACTCCTTGATCACAAGAATTTATGTTTTTCTCAACAACCGAGAGCTTCGCCTGACTAGATTACAGTGCGAAAAAAAAAAGCCACCGAGTTACCGTTAATAACGTGTTCGGATTACCGGAGCAAATAAAGTGTTTTGAAGTGGCGCTGTATCCTGTTAGCTTAGGGAGTAAACTGCCGTCATGTAAAACAGCAGAAGAAGAAAACATTTGTAGTCCGTTTGTAGTCACTGCAAGATCGTAAGGTCCTGATCCTTAACGTGTCTTTTTCCTTTAGTTTTTTCAACAATAAGTGAATGTTTTCACTATGATTAACATATTAAGTGCTATATTAACATCCTTTGAGGTTATTATTGATGTTACGGTCTGAAGACCGGAAAATGCTTTGGCGGAAGTGACATGTGGTTCGCGCATGCAGGAGAGCGGTGCAACCGTTTTGCTTCCACATACAGAAAATGCAGCCACAGCTGCTACATAAAAATGTCCGTCAATATGGGTAATGTCCTGGTTCTGATCCGGATGTCAGCTGGACGAGGAAGTGAAGATCTTCATGGACAGAACTTCCTCCAAAATCCTGATTCTTTCTCCTTCCAGTTCACCAAAGACTCTTTTAGCTAATTCTCCAATGTTTATTGACTGTGATCAATACATTCAATCATTGGTTTCTCAGAGTTCTTGATAAAATAATCAAAGCTAACATCAAAATGCTCTTTCATTGATTTACAATCCTTTCCAACTGCGGTCAAATGAGCCGCCGTTCACATTTCCGTGGTCACATCAAGAAGCTCCGTGGAGTCTGGTGGAGATTTTCCAGCGTTCTCAGTCCTGCTACCGTAAGTATTGGATGAAACTCACACCAAAAATCCAGTGATGCTGATTTGACCACAGAAATGTGAACGGCGGCTCATTTGACTGCAGTCAATGTGAAGATACCATCTTCTCTTCTCCAGAACCTGAACTAGACACTAGGAACAGATGAGGGTTTAGTGCATGTGCAGCAGAGCTGTTGTGATATAAAGATCATAAATTCAATTGTTTTTTATTTTTTTGTGTGTGTAAGTAAGTAGCATTTTGTGCCCTGCAAATATCTTCTTGTGCGCTGAGAATGTGTGAGCAGTGCACAATTGTGCAAGTGTGGGGCAGCATTGCCCCAGGCGGGTGGCGGTACTTGATATATATAGCCGATGTCCGGAGACATTTACATATCTTCCAGTCAAAACTTCCACTGCTGTTGCTCTATTTCATAGTGATTTCATCCCCACCCGACTCCCGGCGTTTAAATTCATGACCACGGCAACAATTTAAAAAAAAAAGAAAAAAAAAAGACAGCGGCAGCTGATCTAGAAGACTATCAGTGCTGATGCGCTGTGGCGGTTGTATCATTCTTTTTAACAGTCTGCATCGCAGCTCTGTTTTCCCACACACTGAAGTAAAAATTGATTACTTCAGTGTCTTTTTTTCAAAGCATTTTACACGTAAAATTTTCAAATTCACCAAATGGGTTAAAGAAAACTGTAAAATACCTCATCTTTCTGTCTTGTTGTTGTGGAATAATGTATGTCAACCTGCTCCAAATTGATATTTTTCAGTTTCTAACTGGCATTTAAGCCAGCACAATAGTATGGAGCATCCAGGCTATTTAACCGAAACTTCTTTTATGAGTGTCAATTATAACTTTTTATCAGACACTCTGCAGCCAATCAAAATTGAGCTTTCACCCCGACCACATTATAGGTATTTTTAAAGTATTTTTTTAAAGATCTCTTCCACCTCTAATTATGTCTCTGCACCTAAAACAGAAAATGTAAATTCAAGAGTGTGGCATTACTTTTGGGAGTTTATTCCATCTTGTTTGTGTTTCTGACATGTTTATTTATTTGCTTCAGTAGGTAAACACCCCTTCCCCCTCGGCAGGGGGTTTGCAGTAACTTCTTTCTTGAGGGAATTGATTTCATGAAGATATCTTGTGTAGTGAGTTGTGTGTACAGGAAACTCCTGTAAATGATGCCATCCACCATCACTCAGCACCGCTAAAGTCATACACCAACATATTTAAGCTCTGTCGCTTCAGCACCTCAGTCCCCCAGCTGTCTTATCTCAAACTAAAGGTCTTTTGCTCAGTCTGTTTACAAGTAATTTAAACTGGAGGCCAAAACACGCTCCCTGTCTCTAGCGTGTGCCTAATACAAAATGGGATTTAGACTTGTATATTCACCTGTCAAAAGTGGGTAAAAGCATTTAAATCATCTGCCTTATGCAAAGAAAGATAATGTAAAAACTCAGACTGTAAAAGACTCAGAGACCAAATTATTTCTGAGGATTAACTTCCTGTCATCTGTCTGTCTCTCACTCAGCCTGGCATTGAGTGTGTGCTGACTGCCAGGGAAAACACAAGCTGCCTTTCAAAGAGTTAGCCCTAGCTCAGAGTTTGCTAAACAAAAGATTCCCACAGATGTGCATCTGCCTCTTGCTTGGGGCATAATTATAAATGATCCAGTTGACATAGTCATCCTCGAGATAGTTTGCTTGTTAAAAAGAAACTGAATACAATTGGGCTCCATGTTATTAAGAAGCATGTAATGTTACAGTTTAATTATGTTATGATGTTTCACAGCAAGCAGGTCCTGGTTCAAATCCCAAGCATGTGATTTTTTTTTCAGGTTTCCCCAGTAGTCCAAAAAAAAATCATAGATTACTTTATGATGTAAAATTGTACTCGAGGTCTGAATAGAGTTGGACACCGATTGGGTTTTATTTGGTTTTAGTGCCAAAGTGGTTCTTTTGTTTCGGTTCAGGTTCCTGATTGGTGCCAATTTCAGTGCTTAAGTAATAAGTTGTCATATATTGATGCATGGTTAAGACCTCCGCATCAAAAATTGAAGTTTTGGGTGTCGTTGTTTTCTGACATGCTGGCTGTTCCCATTAAATCTGGTCTCCCCAACCTCCGAGCCGCAAACCGGTGGTCAAATTCGCTGCTTGCCGCCTGTCAAAAATGTGATCCTGACCTAGACACCGCGGCTGCTAGTGGGTGTGTGTCACAATTTCAATGAATGGAAGACAGATGATCAGGTTTATTTATTGTGAGGCGATCTGCAAAAAAAAAGAAAAACGAAAAATTAATCCTTCAAACATTTTTTGTGTGTCTGGATGACAGCCGCTTACACGGTGTTTCTGTGGCTGAGTCTGAAAGCTGTCCTGCATTAACCCGATAGGGGGGAGAAATAGGGGACCTTGTTTTTGTTATTGTCTCGACGAAAATAAGTAAAATATTAGAGTTCAGGAGACCTGTGCAGGCTGCCCCCGCTCCCCGCATGAGCTGTCTGTCTGCTGGCGTATTGAGCGAGTGAGCTCGGCCTAACTCCGAGAGGCTGCCAAGAGAACCGACGAGCTGCAACAGGACAAAGACACTCCTATTGGATTAAGGTGCTTACACACCCGCTGCATCGGTGCGCATTCAATGAGCTCAAAGTTGAGTTCCTGATTGGCTGATGCGACCTGCCAAACGTCTGTGACCTGGTATGTGAAATGCAGCCAGACATTTGAGCCCTGTGACCCTAAATGTTGCCCAATTGTGCACTGCTCGCCCTATCAGCGGACTTATGAGCTCACCCACTATCGCTGGAAAGGCAGAAGAATTGGCTAGAACTTCAAAGTCTTGAAGAGAGTAGAAGTGATTGACATGTCCTAAAACAAACCGAGCCTCAATGAAACTAAGCACCGAAATGAGGAACCGATTGCAGGAGCTTCTTTTGGTTTCGGTAGAGCCACGTAAATCATAACAGTTCATACTTGGAACCGAATTTTGGTGCCCAACCATAGATGAGAATGCAAGTGTGTTTGGTTGTTCAACTCTGTGGCCCTGCATTGGTCCAGGGAACTGTCCAGAGTGAACTCGCACCTTCAGCCCTCAGCAGCTGAGTCGGCTTCAGCATACCTGTGACCCTAAACGAGAATGAATTGGCTTCAGAAAAAGAAAGGATACAGTTCATAACGTCAAGTGAGTGCATTTTTATTATTCTTATCAGAGGTTGCATTTGGATTTAGGAAAGGTTTATTTCAAGCAATCAAAGCAAAACTGTTTATTGTGAAACCAGACAAACATCTGTATAGATATCTCAAACTTAGGATAATTAGTCATCAAATTGAATGAAAAATATCCATACATTCATGTACACTTGTAAACACTTCAAGTATGACTCTTAATCATAGACATATTAGCTCTTTTGGATACAGTACATGACACAATGAAGCAGTTACATATTGAAGGACCTATACCTTGCTTTTCTTAAGCCTTTCAAAGGAAACTTCCATAAATATAATCATATATTACCTTTGGCACACTACAGAACAAATTATTTATGAAATATGGGAACATTGCACAGACTCTGATGAATTGCTGTTTTGTAACTCGATATAAACGCCTGTGAACTCATGGCATACTTTTGACAGTAATCTAACAGGAGAAAATTATATTCAAAACAAGGAAAAGTCATATTCAAAACAGACATGAGAAACCTAAAACTAAATGTATTCATACTTTTTATTGCAAAGCTGTGCACAAAGTGTTAATTTAAGCACATTTTGTCTTTACGCAGATTTCTTTTTGACAGATATCTCACTCCATAGAAATACTCAGAAACGCAGTTTTGATCCTTATGTCCTCCATCATGAGAAAAATGTTACATGTTAAAAACACCAAAAATACAATTTTCTTTGAAGTGGGTCTTTAAGAACTGGATGATGGCAACTACCTGTGCATGTTAAATAAAAAGAAAAATATTAATGTATTAGAGGTGGGTATGTTTAAATGGGCTTCTTCCCACTGTAATTCAAGCAATTAATAAAACTGACAATTATTATATTTAATGGATTCAGTGTGTCATGTATTATATGTAAAAGTTCAAATATGTCTGTTTCTGTAGGTATGTGATTGTCAATAAGATAGCATAGTTTCTTTGGTGCTCTAATCAATTTTATATCTTAAATAGATTTGATATTTCTATGTGTTTTGGTAAGTATCTTGCTGAAATTGCTTGAAATAAACCAAATTAATCAATCATAGTTATATACAGTGGTCCCTCACTATATCGTGTTTCAGCTTTCGTGGTCTTGCAGTTTAATAAAATAATGTTAGTGCAATTTTAAATTCCTTGTTAATGAATCTCCTCGGTCTCATGTCTCCTGTACAGAATACATTCAGCTTTACACATTTACAAAAACCTTTGATCATGACAAGATCTTTGTCAAGCAAGAAGCACAGAATCCTGACAGATAATGCAAACATTTTGATTTGATATATTTTTTTAAATTATATAAAAAAAAATTAAATTCAGTTTTCCCGCTATTTTTTTAAATTTGTGATAGATTTTCTTTATTACAAGTTATTCAGGTTATAAACTGGCCAATCAGATGTCTCAATAAAAGCATGCTGGCCCTCACCTCGAATGATCAAAACATCTGTCAAATTTTACCATATACCAAGCCTAAACATCATTTAATCGATATCCTTGATATCAGGCTGTTATAAGCCTAAGTTGTGTGATGATAAAATGGCTTTCCATACTCTCAAGCTTGTTTTCGTTGGAAGAGGTGTGGCTTTCAAACACTCCTGATTAGTGGAAGTGGTTTCCCTAGAAATGATGACTCAGACCGACTTGGATCAATCACCGCTTACAAACGTGTAGGGTTCCAACATGGCGACGTCTGTATTATGGAAAAACGATGACTGAATTGAATTGATTTTCAGTATGAAAACAGACCGCGAAACCAAGCTTCCAAAATCAAGCTTTGGAATAACAAATATGCCCATTGACTTTAAGTAAATATACATATATATATATATAAAAGGTGCAACACAGTCTGGAGTTCTTTACACTCATAGTTTTACCTTGAATAAATATTTAAACTAGACAGTGTTCAGATACCCTGAGTCAGAGTTTTCATTTTTGAAGTTGTTTTGGAGTTGTAGCTTTAAATAAATATCAGCACTCTGGTTTGGTCACGAGGGGAATGTTTTGACCTGTGAAGATTTGAGGTTCAGCTGCAGTGGGTCGACCCCGTGACAAGGGCACAGGCTCATCTATTTCTGCTTGCAGCCTCACAACAGGGAGAGGAGTCTTGTGCAGGAGTGCAGTGTGGGCAGCTGCTCTGAAATAACTAAAGACCAGGGCAGAGTATAAATCACTTGTGTGCTAAATGGTGGCTTTTGTAAAAAGCAGAGTGTGTGGGGGAATTGTTCATAAAACGAGGCCAAGAAGTATTTGAACACCCTGTGAGTTTGCAAGTTCACCCATTTAAAAATCATGGAGGGGCCTGCATTTTTATCTTAGGAGCATGACCACTGTACAATCTGGAAATCACATTGTGTGATTTTTAAGATAATCTATTTGTATTCTACTGCTGCAAATTCGTATTTGAACATCTGGCTAGCTAGAATTTTGCCTGTTTGTCCACCTGTAAATACTCCCCCTCTACCTATTATCCTAAATTACAATTACCTGTTTGAGGTCATTAGCTGCATAAAGACACCTGTCCACCCCATAGTATCAGTAAGACTCCAACTACTAACATGGCCAAGACCAAAGAGCTGTCAAAAGACACCAGAGACAACATTGTAGACCTCCACAAGGCTGGAAGGGGCAACGGGGCAATTGCCAAGCAGCTTGGTGGAAAAAGATCTATTATTAGAAAATGGAAGATGACTGTCAATCTCTCTCGGACTCTCACCTTGTAGAGTCTCAATGATCCAAAGAAAGGTGAAGAATCAGACCAGAACTACACAGTAGGAGCTGGTCAATGAACTGAAAAGAGCTGGGACCATCGCTTCCATGGTTGCTGTTGGTAATACACTCAGACGTCATGGTTCATTCGTGGAACGGAAGGAGAAACTTTGTGATCTCTCTTGATGCTGTAACAAAGCATCTCTTAAACTTTTGGACTGCAGTCTACAAAATAACAATCATTTTAGTGTACCATATTGCCACAGTGGGGCATTTTAACGCTAAGAAAAGCAAAGGTTCTGTACAATTGAATCAACAATCTGTACCAGAATTACATATGATCCACACAAGCAGTAATTATGACTAATTTATTTGAGGCAGTTATATTTAAAAACGCAGTTTGTTGCCTGAGGCTTGTACAATGCTATAGAGCATCAAAATCATTTCTCCAAATAGTCAATGAATTATATATATTTTATTTGATGCTGTTTAGGGAAGCATGTCTTTAGATTAGGAAAATGGTATCTGAGTGCCTGAATATTTGTATGTAGATGAATAAGTACATGGCAGTGTAGGAGGAGTGTGACATTCAAATCTTCTAGGACAGCTTCTCCTTAAAAACACAGTTGAAGACACATGGGGCTGTTTTAGTCATCCTGAGCTTCAGGACTGACAGGTATTTTTTCAGCCTCATTTAGGCGGCTGTCATACACTAAATAGGCAAAAATTAATGATTTAAAAAAAATCTTGTAATACTTGCATTGTCAAGTAATGTGTAAACTGTATAAGCAGAAAATTCTTGTTTGTAATAAATTGTAAGAGCATGAAGGCATCATTAAAAAAGACAACAAACAAGTTGTACATGTTTTTAGTATCCTTTCAAGAGGCTGGTGTTAAGTATTACTTTTACATGTTTTCTCAGTTTATAGTTGTTTATTTTATTGACTGTGAAGCGCTTTGGGCCCTCGAAGGAGGGTAGGAAACGCTATACAAGTATACGCCATACGCCATAGGCATCTTTTTCAGTTGTTTTTATCACAGTCTATTTTCACAACAAAATACAATTAAAAATTGTTTATGGTTGTCTCTTGGAACATTTGACACCTATAACCAGAGCTGGCCCTGGGCTTAGGCAAGCTAGACGGCCGCCTAGAGTGCCATCTGCTGGAGAGGGTGCAAATTTGCAATGATTTTTTTTTTTTTATTTATTTAATTTTTTTGGTTTGGCACACCACTCATTTTTGTGAAAACTGATAAAAAATCTAATAACTAAAACCATAAATAAAATAACTTGAAAGTTTTTATTTTCACTGGAAAAAAATAATTTAACTGGCAATGTTGTTTTTTTCTTTCTTTTCCTCTTTTTAAACCCTTAACAACAGAAATCTTTAAACCTTACACATTGAGAGTGCCTGTCAAAAGATCTACCATGCTGAAAGAACCGTATCAAATGTTGGTTCAGTAGATAACGCCACTGCCTGTCATTGCAAGTGTTGGGGTTTGTGTACCGGTTAGGGAGAAATTTTATCATTATCATCACGTTTCACCCAAGCCTTACATTCACATGTTATCCATCGTATGACAAATGTGGAAAAAGGGGGACAGGATTTCATATCTTCCACGGACACCAGTAACAATCAAAAATTACAGGGAAGAAAAAGATCAGTCCACTGCCTTGTGAGGTCCAGATGACCCCACTTTTGATGTAAACATGCCTAGGATAGCACAAGGGTTACACCTTTAAAAACACAACTTTTTAACATTAGTATAAATAAAAACAGGCAGGAATATTATTCCAGAATAAATCAACTTAAACTTTTAATAAGTTTCAATATTAGTTAGATCCGGCCCCCGGGCCTTGACTTTGACACGTATGCCTTAGAGACAGGGCGAAGAACTCCATCACCCTGGAGACACTTGGAGTAGAACCACTTCTCCTCCACATCAAGAGGATCCTCTGGCATCACTGTTGGATGCTCCCTTTGAAATAATTCCATGAGAGACCCAGTGCATGCTGGAAGGACCATGTCTCTCAACTGATCTGGGAGGGCCTCAAGGCTCTCTTGGCAAAACTAGAGGAAGTTTCTGTGTAGGGGGAGTTCTGGGCATCTCTGCTTAGACTCCCACCCACACGACCCAAAAGAAGGGTGAATGGATGGTAGGAGGGATAGATAAAATTAGAAATAACACAAGAAAAATTCTAAGGCAACAGCCAACTCCCCGAATGACTCACACATTTTAAACATGCAAAAGATGAATTCTCACTTCTGATAATGAGGGAAGATATGAATGAACCGAATTAAATGGAGGTGAAATAGGCTCACCCTGATTTATGTGTGCGGAATTCTTGATTTGTGTGTAACTTTGGATTTGTGCGTGGGTAATTCTTGATTTGTCCGTAAATTTGGATTTTTGTGTGGGTAGTTGTGCGTGCCTAGTTCTTGATTTGTGTATAACTTTAGATTTTAGCGTACGTAATTCTTAATTTGTGTGTAACTTTGGATTTGTGCGTGCATGATTCTGGATTTATGCGTAACTTTGGATTTGTGTGTACGTAATTCTTGATTTGTGCATAACTTTGGATTTGTGCGTGCGTTATTCTTGATTTGTGTGTAACTCTGGATTTGTGCGTGCGTAATTCTTGATTTGTGCATAACTTTGGATTTATGTGTACGTAATTCTTGATTTGTGCATAACTTTGGATTTGTGCGTGTGTAATTCTTGATTTGTGTGTAATTCTGGATTTGTGTGTGTAAAATTCTTGATATGTGCGTAACTTTGGATTTGTGTGTGCAAAATTCTTGATTTGTGTGTAACTCTGGATTTGTGCATGCATAATTCTTGATATGTGCGTGACCTTTGATCTGTGCATGCATAATTCTTGATTTGTGCGTAAATTTGGATTTGTGTGGACGTAATTCTTGATTTGTGCGTAATTCTTGATTTGTGCGTAATTCTTGATTTGTGTGTGCAAAATTCTTGATTTGTGTGTAACTTTGGATTTGTGTGGACGTAATTCTTGATTTGTGCGTAATTCTTGATTTGTGTGTGCAAAATTCTTGATTTGTGTGTGCAAAATTCTTGATTTGTGCGTAACTTTGGATTTGTGTTTGCATAATTCTTGATATGTGCGTTACCTTTGATCTATGCATGCGTAATTCTTGATTTGTGCCTAATTTTGGATTTATGTGTGCAAAATTCTTGATTTGTGCGTAACTTTTGATTTCTGCGTGCATAATTCTTGATGTATTTAACAGTAAAGTAAAAGTAGACATTTCCCTGTTTTTAGTTTGGCACCTGTGTTCAGCAATGGAGCCCCCATTTGTGCCTCAATGTGTGTGTTTATTTTGAATGGGACTATGACTGTAAAGCACTTTAGACCTTCTTATGCCGAAAACAATTTGTGCGTCAAATTCGTATTGGTGGTGCTTCTTATTGGACTGACAGCAAATTCACTGCTCGACGATTGTCCAATAATGTGTTTATAAGTTTGTCGCCCCAGATGTTTAGGGGAGGAGCTAGCATCAAATGTTTTTAGCCTGATTGCTACATGGAGTTGTGTCTTTGCATTTACAATGGATGGAAGACACGGATGATGCTGAGAGATGAGATTTATTTGCTTTAAATGGCTCTATAAAGGCATCGGTAATCCTGTCCAATAAAAATAAGAATAAGATGACAGGATCTTTTTATACTCTCAATGCCAATAAGAAAATCATAATAAAGTTCATAAAAACTATCAGCTTGTCCTCCATATTGGATTGAAACTCCACCTGCAGATTGTATCACCAAAGCTGAGAGCCTTATTTGTTGACGCGACGCGCCGTCCTTCTTAATGTTCAAATTTTTAACTCTGTATGGGCTTCACAGCGTTTCTCAAATCATACTGCTGCTGGACCAACGCGGTGCCCCTGGCGCTCAGATTGCGTTTATACATTGACATAACATTGAAACCGTTTCTGCTGCACAAATCACATTCTGTGAATGCAGCTAAAAAAGGTTATGAATGTGTCATTCACTATTTATGCCATTTTGAAACTAATTAGACTGCTTTAAGGAACATCATTATTGTTATTCATTGGAATAATGTGTCTTTATTTCACTTCATCACATTAAAAATATTAAGTTTAATTGTAGTTTTGGAGTTTTTCCAAGTTTTACTGTAGCAACTTCTTGCTCAAGCTCACATTCATTCATATCAGCAACTGACATGATTCCCATCATTTTTATGGTTTTCATAATGACAATTGTTTTATTCAAATTTTCTTTATTCAGTCATTAAGAATTGGAAATGACATATGCATCTCCCACCAGGTAATGCAAGGATCATCACTGTAAAAAATAAAAAGGATTTACAGTCTTTTTATACTGAATGTTTCAGGCACCAATACTGAAATGTTTGTTTTTGATATTTGAGTTTGTCTATGGGCTGCACGGTGGCGCAGTGGTTAGCGCTCTTGCCTCACAGCGAGAAGGCCCCGGTTCGACTCCCAGCTGGGACCTTTCTGTGTGGAGTTTGCATGTTCTCCCCGTGCATGCGTGGGTTTTCACCGGGGACTCCGGCTTCCTCCCACCTTCCAAAAACATGCCTCATAGGTTAATTGGTGACTCTAAATTGCCCCTAGGTTTGAATGTGAGAGTGAATGTGTGTGTGATTGAGGCCCTGCGACAGACTGGCGACCTGTCCAGGGTGTACCCCGCCTTCGCCCTTCAGCAGCCGGGTTAGGCTCCGGCAACCCCGCGACCCCGAAAGGGACACAGCGGTCAAGAAGATGGATGGATGGATGGAGTTTGTCTATAAAAGGTTCCATTGAAATATTAGTTTAGTACTTGAGTCTACAATTATGTTTTTATTTCATTACAGTTAAAAATAAGAAGCAATTTGTGATACTTCACAATAAGAATAAGCAAATTATAGACATGTTGCAGCTCATGGTAAATGTTTTGTGGTTAATTTTTGAATTAAGTGAATATTTTTGCATAAAATAGTTATGGATTTATGTTAAACTTTATTTGCTGTAACTGCAAACCAACAAGATGTTTTTTGGATGGTAAAACCCCTAAATTTAGTAAATGGGAGCACATATTTTTCCATTAATTCTCTGTCATCACAAAAGAATCTGATGAGAAAGTTTTAAGAACGATTTAAGTTTCATACCAGTCCATCTAGAGCTGTACACAGGAGGCAGGATTATTACTATCTATCTATTTTTATGGTGAGCCAGGAAAAAACTATGACAGTAAAAGCTGAGTAGAATTACCAATCAATACTCTATATGTGCCAAGTGAGAGGACAGAAGTGCTCACTTGTCAACACAGTGAGGCTTCATCAATAGGACTTAATGAATCTCAGCAGGAAGGTAATGACACTTCAAAATGACCAAGTCAGGCAGGTCAATGGTTACAGTAGAAAATAGTAACAAACGCCAGTTTTCCATCATAGAATAGGAATGATCGAATAAAGCCAACCACATTTTTCTTATTTAATCCTGTTACATTATATACTTTAAAGAATAAAAAAGCCTGCTTTTCAATGTTCTGTCTTTTTTTTTGGATTGATAATTCATAAAGTCTGAAAGGGTTTCAGGCCCACACCCCGTTTAATTATGTTTATTTATTAATTGACTGCTATTCCTTCTGGACTCAGTTTCTCAGGGTTTTACCAAACTGAACAAAATCCATTGTCTTAAATTTTCAAGTCCAAAATGAAAGTATAGTTCAATGGTCCAATTCTTTGCACACAAATGAGTTTGAGTTTATCTTACAAACTCAAAACATCCACGCAGAGCTAGTTTTCCAACATTGTTTCAGGTAAGATGTCTGATTTGCAAAACAGAAGAAAAGACTACCAAGAAAACAAGATTTTTGATTTTTATAGAGTTTCCAGCACTGGGAGTGGGGACTCTACATGTGTCTGTATTGTTAACAATGTCCTGTGTTGATTGGATCTTGTGTCTGCCTGTAACACGGAGTCACAGGCAGTCGGATCCATCTGCAGTATTTATTAACAAACAATGGCCAGACAAGTGGTGGTACAGCAGGGTCAGACACGGCTCGGGCTTGTCAGAGGCAGGCGGCTGACAGGAAAGGAGCAGGATCAGAACCAGGATCAGAACCAGGTCAATGATCAAAGAGGCAACAGGAACTAACGCTCAGAATGACAGAAGAGAACAATACTTCGCACTAAGTTAGTAAGACTCTGGAGACTGTGGTTCTGTCCGAACCCCCCGAATCACTATATAGTGCATTTGCCATTTCGCAGTGGAGTCATAAATAAACGTTGTGAAATGTTCGTATTTATATCCGTATATATCATATAAATGGTCATATCCAGTATTTAGAGAAATTAGAAAAAGTAGTGCGCATCGTGTCCGAATTACCTTTAAAAGGGCACTATATAGTCCTACACTACATAGTTTTTTAGTAGTTAGGGGGGGAATTCGGACACTGTGCACAGGCGGCCAGAGGGGGAGACAGGGGACAGCCTCCTGACACTGGCCATGTTTTGTTAATTGGCTGAATTACTTGTGGATGTGCCAGTTAAACCCTTAGGGTCAATTTTGCTTGCTGATTTTTTTTTAACATTTTTAATTATTATTATTTTTTTTTTTCAATTTTTACTTTTCTATTTTTTGGCCACTGTATCTGGTGTTACCTAAAATGAACAAACACATTTTAAAAATAATCTGGAAAGCTCTGAAGAAAATAGTTTCTTGGGTTCTGCAGGGTTTGAATGGAGCTCTTCAATTATCTTTGCTACAAAGCTGCTTAAAGATTCCCATGGCTTAATATTAACATTTTGATGACGAAAGTGTTAGATTCACAGTGTTGAGACACAATTCCTAGTCCCAGTAGTTAATTGAGGAAGAAATTTAAACACAGAGGTCATATTAAACAATTTTATTAAAATGGATAAGATCTATCTATCTATCTATCTATCTATCTATCTATCTATCTATCTATCTATCTATCTATCTATCTATCTATCTATCTATCTATCTAGATAATTAAGAGTTTGAACTTGTCAGTCGATTGAACTGTAAGACATTGTTCTGGAGATGAAGTTAATGAGGAAACAGATCTGCTCAGTGTGCTTTGGGACCACCACTGTGTTTGAACAGTTTGAAAGCAATTCATTCAATAAAGACACTAGATGCATTAGACATCACATTAAAGACAAACATTGAGATAGCTCTCAAGACGCAAATGTGATTCATTGTGAATGAGAGCGAGAGCAGTAAAGAAAAATACATGAACTTAATGACAGCAGGACGTACTGTAGATATGAACTGGTGTTGCTGAGACAGGATTTACATGCATATTTTCAAAAAGAAACAACATTAATATTCCTGGGGGCTTTAACCCTAACCTTTTTTTATGCATATTGCATATTTCTGTTAAATATTATATAGTGACCATGACCCTGTACAGCTGACCGACTTCAACATTTGTTCTTTTGACTGAGCAATAAGCAAAAGGAAAAATAATGTTATTTTATCCTCTTTTCAATCTTTTCAATCTGCAATCCCTGTTTCTGTTTTTCTATTACAATCTTCCTGTGTATTCTTTGGTTTCTGCAGAACATGACTTCTAAAAAAAACAACAGAAATCCAGCTCAGGGACTCCTTCTGAAAGGTTGTAGCATCAACTGCCGTGCAGGAAGATTTGTGACTTAAACTAAAGTTAAATGGGGCATTAGTCTTTTCCATTTCACCATTGTCTAAAAATCTTTTAAGTATCAAAATGCATCAGTGAGTTGACATTCAGTCATTGATTCTTTTTCTTCTCACAGTCAGTTTTCTAAATGCTCGTTTGATCCGGGTGGGAGTTCTCTCCATTACAATTTCTGTTCTGCAGAAACTATGACTATTACAACTATGAAGTTACAATTCTCTTCAAAGTTCAGGTAACTCTTTATATGAGGTGCTGCAAAGCACTCAATATAATGTTGACAAATATAGTTTACACATTTGTTAAGCTTTTAAACAGTTTATTAATGTGGCCTTTGTAGACAATGATCTCACTTTGGATGTTAATGAATCTTACTAAGCATGTTTATAAACCCTATTTGGCTTACTATGCTAACAAATGTCTTACTAACACCCTATAAACACATTAATAACGTTTGTTCATGTGTTAATAAAGCTTATTAAGGACTTTTATTATAAAGTGTTTCCAAAGTTCTTGTTAAAGGGTAACACAGCAGGTGACTTGGAGGCTGACTTCAATCTCAGCCCAGATCTGAAATAAGCAAAAAAGGGGGCGGGGCTAAGGGAGGGTACACTGCGTCTTCGAAAATGGAAAGCAATGCAAAGCAAAGTGATGCCAGTTTCAGCCATTGACTGTATATTGTGATATAGTGTGAAATGTATACAGTGATGATCATACAGGTCTATGCTTTCATAGAACTTTCTGTGGAGGTTGAGGATTTTTCTTACTGCCCGATGGCGGGGCTGCAATATGACTGATACAAAATAAATCAACGATGCTAGCGACACGGGATACAAGTTCTGTTATACAAGTATACGGCATTTGGGGGATACACATCTTTACACAACATATGGCACAACACGAGGGTTTGTAGGAGTGAAGGGGGCCCGTGTCTCAACGGTGAAATGATGCTAGCATCATAAGCTAATAAAGGCTAACCTATTAAACAAGCAATCCCCTGAGAAATGTTTGTCGTAAATCCATCACCAGGACAGAGTTTGCTGGGTTCAGTGTCAATTCCACTAAACCGCTGTTGTCTTAATTCCTTTACTTACTTTAACTGGAAAGTTGTGCAACCAAAGGCAAAACAACTACCAGCCACGCTAAAGCTAACCCGATAACGACCAACCATTACAGAATCTTCTTCTAATATTTTCCAGCAGGCTGTACACTAAAGTGTGTAATGCTGCCCCCCACAGGTTTTCAGTAGAACTTACCTAAATCTTAAAATACAAACCAGTTTGACAGAGAAAATGAAGAAGTGCTTTCCTAATCAACAAATCAGAAATGTGTGATGGCATAACAGATAACAGGTGAAAATGTTTAAATCACTGAGTCTTTCATAAAAATATCTCCTTTCTTCCCTATACTTAACTAAAAATGACACGAGTCATGGACTCTCACTCCGGGGCGGGGCTTTTATACTGGAGCTGCAGTGCATGATGACGTGAAACTTCTGAAGTGATGTAGGACTTAGACCATAAAATTCAACTGTAATACCTCGTTTCAACCTATAGGGGCAGCACACAGGCAGTTTTAAACTATGAGCAATTAAACAAGTTTATTTAAAATTTCTCAAAAATGACCAACAGAGCTTTCAAAGCCCCATTTCTAGAGGTCAACAGCCAAAAAATTGATTTAGTGTTTGGTTACCCTTTAAATAACATCTTCATCCAGGGGAGATGCTGTATTTTTTCCGCCAGTTACAGTGAGTATTCATGGCTTTGATAGAATTGCTCAGCCCAACAAAAAGTACTGATCTGGGCCAAATATTGGCAGTGTACAAAATAAGACATGAGAACAGCTGACCCGGTCAAGTCGACTGTAGGGGTCAGCAGCTCCCTTTCACGGGCAGCTTGACCAAATCAGATCCACTCGAAAGGACAACAAAAACGGAGACACAACCCTTCAACTAAAATAACAAAACACAACAATATAAGATTGGTGAGGACAAACAAAGTGACAGAAAAGAGTCAATTGACCCTCTGCTGCCAGGTGAACATGTCAGAAGAGACGGGAAAAGAGAGCAGCACAATGTAATGAAGCTCAATCTTAATTAAAATGAGGAATGAATCTGAAAACAATCAACCTTAAGAACAAAGGCATTGAAACTCAAATGTACACAAACTTCTGCAAAACAACGAACTGCACCCTGAGCAGTGTCACATTTGGTCTGAGTCAACGTGTTGTTGGCAGATTTCTACAATGTTCTTTCAACAAGACATCACGACTCTTCACTTCTCTCATGCCACCATATGTGCTTCCTCACTTTTTGAGTTTGTTGTTTGTGTCAGCGTGTATAAGTGAGTCTCTCAACAGGGAAAATCAGATCAGACAGCAGGAAAAAGTTCTACTCAAGAGCCGTTCTACTGAGTCAGTGTGTGAGTCTGTTTGTTTGTACACACAAATGGTGATTCAGACCGATTCAGCTCCGCACTTCAAGTGTTGTTGTAGAAAAATGATCATGACAAAATAATAAAAAAAAATCATAAGTGAGATGAAATAGCAGCTTCAGAATCCTGTAACTAACTCTTTCTTTTCCCATCAAAAGCCTCACATTTCTAGCTGCAACACTCCAAGATTTAACACTTTGAGATTGTTAAGCAAATCCCACTTTATTGGAGTGAATATGATTTCAAATAAAAACCCAATCAGTCCTGACTGAAGATCGGCTTTTGGGTTTCATTTGTCTGAATGAATGATCTTTATATAAGCGTTCCCTCACCTCTGGGCTTATTTTATGCTGGCACTACAGAGGATTCCTTTTTAAACGGCAGAATCCTAGAACTATATACATTTAGAATGAGAAGAAGTGTTCTTCAGCCAATCCTCATTCAACACTACATTTTACAAACACTCAACAACACACCTGTTTTCTTTGAAAGCAACACAGAAGTGAAATTCAGTGGATAACAAAAGAATCTGCTAGCTTCCCTCCAAATCCCCGAACCTGTTATTACAGAAAACCTTTCCTGAGTGGAGCTCTCTGGGGTTTTGGATTTCATTTTTAGCAATTCTATGCTAACCACTTTTTGATTTTGGCCTCATGGTGAGACTAACTAACTTGTTTTTAAACCTTTAACTTTTATATAAAAAACTGATTTTAAATGTGTCTGTTGAGAGAGTCCATTACTGACACTTCTGATGATCAAAATGCAGATGAAAGGGCAAAAACTAGGCAAACCTGTGTAGGGTACCCAGGTGGCTCGCATAGAAGGTCGTAGACCGCTCTTAGAGTGACAGTTGTTGTACACAATGACATATATCGCTAGAGATGACATGCAGGCTTTTTACTACTGTCCAAGATACGTAAAGAGTGACGCCATATTGGAATGGTATGAAAACAATGCTGTCCGGCCCGCTGCAGGGGGATGTTGCTCCAGGTATGGGATCGCAGGAAGACCCCCTGATCCCTGCTCTCTGATAACAAAGTAATCAAAAAGGTCTTCGTTAATGTTAGTTTGTAAAATTAAACATTAGTTTCATGATAAAATCCTAATAGCTCCATTTATGCATTTAGTGTTAACTCATTTACTTTGGTTGTTTATTTAGAATTAATAAGAAAGAAGTAATGGCACGCAAATACATTCATTCACATTACCCGGTATGTCACATGTAAGCTGTAAGAGTAATAATAAAACAGTAATTAATGTCTTCAGTTGTAATTTTCTAATTTTGTATGTCATGAGGTCAGTCTTACTTGACCTTAAGTATGGTATTACCTGATATTAATGGTCTAACTTGACTTTCAATAAAGACAATTACTTCAAAAGCATCACCTCATTATAGAACGCCAATAATACATTTCAACTATTCTTCATTCCTTTAAGAAATGTGTGATAATGGTAATAAGATTTACTTTTTCACAATCAATTAAAGCACTAAATCAAGTTTAGGTCAGAACAGAATTGGCGCACGCCAACCGCTCGACCATTAGCAGACTGGCGATGACGTGGGATGTAACGGGGCGTTGTTTCCATCGGTCACATGATCTGCAGTTTATTTGAATCCCTGCAGAGCCACACTCAATTAAAACTTGTTGATGCTGTGTGATACAAGCACTGAAACACAGAATAAATGTTTACTTTAACTCAAAAAAATGTGTGTGTGTTTTTTTTAATAATATTGAGTCTGAAATTGTAAGCTTATTGAAAATGGAAAAAAGAAATTGCAGTTCATGGAGATTTACCACCATTTTGTTGTTGCTGTGCTTGAATAATCTTTCTTTGAAGACACAGTCTGATCATCTTTTGATCTATAGCAAAAGCGTTCCCTCTGGTCTTTGTTTATGATAATTCTGATTTGAGCCCAAATCAAAAAACGTGTGTTTTTCTAGGACATCGTTTCTGGAGAGAAGCAGTCGTTCATTATGAGTTTTGGGCAGAACGAGGAAAATAAGACACACATGGATTTATTTGTCTACAAGTAGAGGCTGAACATTTCACTTACTGCGTCACAAAAGAGAGGTTTTTCAAACACCATTTATTCATCTACTTCTGATTTATACAGTACTAAGAAATGCAGTTTAATCTTAAATTATTTTAAATATATATATATATTTATGTCCTCCATCATATGAAAAATGCAAAAAAAAAAAAAAGAAATCGGACTTTCGTCCTAATGGGTCTGGCATTCAGTTTAATTTACAACAAACTGTGTGTTATTTTCTAGTTGGTATATATTTTTTTATTTCTACATGTACATTCAGGTGTAAAAAATGGCATTCATTTAAGTTGAAAAAACATATAGATGAATAATTTGACTTAAGTCAACAAAGGTTTAATATTTAACTGTGGTGGTAATTATATGAAGAACTGCCCCCTTTACCGCAGACATTATTGAATTGATGAAGCATTAGAGTTTAATGGTGGAATAGCATCAATCCATCAGAACCGGCTTCAGTATACACTTAAATGCCATTCACTTATGGACAAATGGGGCATAAAGTTAGGTATAGGGTTTAATTTCCCTCTCCACTACCATGCAATTAGACTAGAATCAGCATGATGAATGTGAGCACATTTTTCTGTTTGAATTTAATAGTTTCTACAGTAAAATACCACATAAATGTATGATGTGGTTTTATTAGATTTTCACCTTGGTATTGGTGCATAAAGGGAGCATATTAGATCTGACTCTTTTTTTTTGAGTCACTTATTCTTCTTTTTCCACTTTAACATAAACAGTTCCACATCTGCATGTTAATTTTTTTGTAAGCACTTGCATTCTATGCATAATCTTAGACCTGTAGGTCAGTTAAAGATTGCTCCATAATGTCGCAATATCAACAGAGTAAAAACATCCTACATCCTATTGGAAACATACTGTAGTTATTAAGATTAAACCACTTTTTTTTCTAAATCTAATTTGTTTATTTGATTTAATTTGCTTCAAATATTCATTTATTTATTCTTTTTCAAATTATCTGGAGCTGGGTGGAGGGGTCAGTGATCCAAGAATAGATTTATACTATATTTTACACAAATAACCAAAAACCATGCACGTTTTATACAGAATGAATCCAAATCCGAATGCCTTTTTATAGTCACTGCACTCATGTCCAATGAGGTTTAAGCCATCACCATATCACTGCAACCGCATTGCTCCTATTCTTCCAAGTGGATGCCGAGGCTCCCAGATTAATCGAGAGGCTTAACGTCTCCAGTGCGCTCCAGGTCTCTCCCAGGGCCTTCTCCCGGCGGGACATTCCTGGAATATGGCCCTCGGGAGTTGCCAAAGAGGAATCCAAAAGAGGTGTCTAAGCCACCTTAGCTGGCTCATTTCAATAGGGATGAGCAGCAGGTCTAGTCAAAGCTCCCGCTGCGTGACTAAGCTCTCCCCCTATCTTTAAGGAAGCACCCACCCACTCTTCAGAGGAAATTCATTTCAGCTGCTTGTATCGGAGATCTTGTTCTTTTGAACATGATCCAAAGCTCATGGTTATTAGTGAGGGTAAGAACACTGATTGGCCAGTAACTCCAGAGCTTTGCCTCTTGGCTTAGCACCATCTTCATTACAATGTGTTGATTCAGCAAATGGCATTACTGCAACCCCTGCACCTGGTGGATGTCTGGCTATTATACTGTCCGTCTATCCTTTACTCATGAACACCTTTCTCAGGTTGATAACCCTGGGTTTGGACTTGCAGGTTCTAATTCTATCTGGAAGGAGCCCTTGACGAGTGATATGCAAGTCACGAAAGAAGTGTTCGCTAGTCATAAGTATGGGTGAAATGATGAATCAATTAATCCAATTAGTCCAACCAGATCCATCTGTTTGTTTATTTGTTTAATAAAAAAAAAATAATAATAATTTCAAAATCAAATAAATGGATTATATCGATATAACAAAATAGAGTCATGACCATAGACCAGGAATAAGCAACTCCAGGCCTCGAGGGCCGCAGTGTCTGCATGATTTCCAGATATCCAAGCCCTGCTCATGGCTGATTGCCTGGTCAAGGTGTGTCCAACCAATCAGAACATGGCAGACGAGAGTATGTTGGAAAACAGGTCTGGAGTTGCCCATCCATGCCATAGACATGTTACTGGTTAGCTCGATCCCTCCCACTTTGTGTTCCAAACAGGAAGTACCTGCTGGTTCCAAGAAACCAAAATCCCATAGACCTCTATGGAGAAACACAGCTATTACTTAATTATTCTACTTGCCAGAATAACCATTCCTGTTCCGACAATTTTTTCTTAATATCTTCTTGCTAATGTTAATTTTGTTTTATGACACTTTTCCTTCATCACAAGTTATTTAAATTATAAACTGACCAATCTGTCTCAGTAAAAGCGTGTGGTGCCCAACGTTCTCCTGAACTGCTTTCAGTGGAAGGGGTGTGGACTGACCAGGCTTGGTGACAGTAGTTGCCCAAGAAACTTGACTCAGACCGACGTGGACCAATCACTGTCGCCTGGCTGCAAATGGCAGAAAAAATGGCGACTGAGTTGGATTCCCTTTGCTAGAGCTGGAGGTACGGTATTTTTAACGGGGGACGTCACACTCGATTTATCCATCTTTACTTACTGTCTGTGTGAGTGATTCTTTTAAACGATTCACCTCGAAGCGAGGTAAACTGTTCAGTTTTGTTTTGCTCAGTCAAGTTTTGACTTGTGATTCAGCTCTGAGTGAAGCGCTGTTCAGTGATCTGGGGAGCTCTGAGTCATGAATCATAGGCTACTCGCTCATGCGATTCAGCTCCAAATGAAGTGAATTGTTCAGAGTTATGAGACCTGACTCAGACCCGTTCATACGATTCAGCCCGGACTCAGAGAGCTGGCTCGCAGTTTCTCACCAAGGGAGACGTAAGGAACTCCTCGTGTTTTAATCAGAGTGGTGCTGCTAAGAGCAAATAAGGGAATCTTTTGTGTTTTGAACTTTGTTCTGAGGGATTTGACTTCTCGTAGCTGAGAGGAAAAGTAGTTATGTTACACCAGGGGTGTCAAACTCAATTGCATAGGGGGCCAAAGTCCAAAACACACCTTAGATTGTGTTTATTAAACACATTAAAACTACATTTTTAAAACTTAACTTTTTAACATAATTATGAACTAGACATATACCATTACCTGTGCTGATACTAGTGTGAATGCTGTAAGCTGAATTCAGCCACTGAAGATGCTAGTGTTGATAGCTGAAGATGCTGAAATTGTAAGCTAAAAACACTGAAGCTGATAGCTGAAAACGCTGAAGCTGATAACCAGCTAAAATGTGAGCTAAATGCCAAATTAGTCTTGAAAACAACCAAAAAAAGCATAGGTTAGCCAAAATTGCTAACATGTTACTGAAAAAATAACTGAGCTTCAAAATAGCCTAAAAAACTAAAAAAAAAAAAAAAACCACCTAAACAGCTAGCATGTACCTGAAATATTAGCTAAACTCCAAAATAGTTTAAAAAATCTTAGTAAATGCCAAAATAGTCCAAAAAGCTAACAGAATGCCAATTTTTTAAAATGTACAAACGTAATTTTTCAACGTAAATATGAATAGTAAAACAGCAGGAATATTATTCCAGAATAAATCAACTTAAACCATGAATAACTTTCAATATTTTACTCTCCTTAAAAATGTATTATGTTAAAATAATACTAGTTAGAAATAAGCGCAAGATAACATCGGACCATTAATAACAACAAAATAAAATGATCTGGAGGTCGGGATAAAATTACCCTGAGGGCCAGGTCCGGCCCCCGGGCCTTGATTTTGACACGTGTGTTATAGTATTTTTCTAAATGTCCAAGTGGTGGAAGAAAACGAGTCAGTTAATGAGTCAGCGGGGAAGAAGAATCAGGAATCATTAAAGTGACTCACGAGTTTGAACAATTCGTTCATGACTCACACATATAAAATAAAATATAAAATCTTGTTGGTTAGAAAGTGTTGCTATTGACTTAGCTTGAATCATATGTGAGTTTTAGTTGTGAATTCAGTGGTTCTTAAAAAACGTAGGAAATCTATATATGAAGCATACTTTTCTAGGTGTGTAAGATGAAATCTCTTCAATGTCCTTCCGTCTGGTGGCTGTAATCTGTAAGCATTTGGTATTTCATATGGAAGGAAAGCATGCTTGAACAGTCTGTTTCAAAAGACTGACTGACTCCAACTCTGACTTTTTTACATGACTGACTTCTAAGTTTAACCAATTCCTGATAAAGGCAGATAACAAATCCTTTCTTAGAGCTTAAGAACCACTTAGCATTTCTGCTGAGCTCTGAAACGCTGTTAGTTGATGGAGAAGCTTCACATGGCAGAGGCTTATCTGAACAACTCCCAATGCATTTAGCGAGAGTGGAATTGGTTATTCACATTTGTGTTGAAAGTTCAAAATCCTTTTTGTTAAGAGGTTTTCTAGATTTTTTCAGAGGTGGGTGGTGGGTTGGGCTTAAATCTTTCCAGCAATAGTCAGTATGCTATAACCATGGAAAGAACCTTAGTGGGAGCTGATCATAGCACCTCACTGGACTGTGACAGCTCACAATGACTTCAGAATTAAACGGTGTGAAGCTTTGGAGTGTTGCCAGCAATGGAAAAAATGGTAAAAAAAAAAAATGACAAAGGAGAAAAAAATCTCTCAGCATTTTTATTATGAAAAAGAGTCAAATATCCTTACTCTGTAAATGACTTGCAGCAATAGTGATAGTCCTGTATACATCCATCTCTTTGTGGCTTAAAGCTCCAAGGAGAACAGAAGCAGACTCTTCAAAAGACTATTAGAGATACTTGCACCTTGAATTATCTTAATTCATTTAAGCTGACATCAAACTCTTGTTATATAAATTAAATATTTTCATTACGAAACTATCATTCAGCACTGCAAAATTACAGCAATTATTGAGAGGTTTTATGTTATGTTTTAATGCCCTCGAGTCAAATATGTAATTTGTCTTTTATTGTCAAATATGATGCCATTTTGTGTTTATGAAGTGCAGATTTGGAGGTCAGGGATGTATGCTGTCTCATCATGTTAACATGAAGTGGTGTATTGACGTAATATATGTCCCTGAGTTTTAAAGCAAAATTCAGAAATCAGCAATAGACAAATAAGTGCAAGTATTGACAATGCAATAAAAAACTGTAGAGAGTCTACTTCTTTTCTGTTTAATTGGAGCTTCAAACCCCAAAGTGAAGGATTTGCACCAAACTAATTCACCTGCAGCACTTAAGAAGTAGAACCTTAGGCACTTTGTGCTTTTTTTTAAAGCCAGATAAAGTGAATTATCTCTTAGGGCTTCTTAAGATTTCGTATTTTTATTACCACCAAAGTTTTCACTGTCGAAGAAAAGGATAAAGGATGTCTTTTTAATATGAGTCTCTTCAGTTTCAGACTGAAAGTAGCAAATCTGGAGCTTTCAAAAGGCTTTCAAAAGATTTTATAATGGTTGTCAATGTCAGTCAACAGCATCTTCAGGTGTATAGAAAGAAGAAACATTTTACTATAACTCTAATCTGAAGTAAATAGAACTCAGTTCTTAAAATGTGAGTGTTTGCCATCTAGGTTAGCAGCAATTCAAACTGAGAAAATGTAAACTCCTAATACTTCAATAATGTAATTGTATACAATAATATTTACACATTTGGATAACTACATTGCTAAGCATTATTAGAGATTTGCTGTTTCTTTTTCTTAAGTACAACAGCATCAACTGCTGCAGTGGTGACTGTGTTCCCTGTGACTGTTTTCACACCTATTTGGCAAAGCATGACTGTTATTGAAGACTCCATCTGTGCAGAAGGGACAGAGCAAAAGTCAACAGCAAAGCCAAAATAACAACAAAGCAACAGCCTTAACCACAACGACATGGTGTGAGCAAGTCAGAGTCTGAAGGAGAAAGGAAAATACACATTTGAGCACTTGGGAAAAAAAAAAAAAAAAAAAAAAAGATTTTTTTCCATACGCATGCCCTGATGACAATTTCCATTGCTATGAGTCAAACGAGAACGTTCAACTGGTCTGTTCAGTTTGCTGGAAGCTATATAAATATGAGATTAGATTGGACCTCAGCAAAGTACTTTAAGATTGAAAGATTATATATATATATATGTAATAGGTGTAATAGGAACTCCTCTGTAGGGGTGACAGAGGAGTTCAAGTGGAGGTGGGATTACATCAGGGATCAGCTCTGAGCCCCTTCCTGTTTGCAATGGTGATGGACAGACTGACGGATGAGGTTAGACAGGAATCACCATGGACTATGATGTTTGCAGATGATATTGTGATTTGTAGTGAGAGCAGGGAACAGGTGGAGGTGGAGTTAGAGAGGTGGAGGTTTGCCCTGGAAAGGAGAGGAATGAAGGTTGGTCGCAACAAGACGGAGTACTTGGCCCAATCCGAATTCTTCCATTCTCCATTTCCTCTTCATTTAGCCCTCCAAACAGAGAGTTATGAAAAGAATTTGGATTTAAAAAATACATTTCCCGGACACATTTGTACTTAAACTGCCCCTTCAAATGGAGGGGAAGGGAGAGGGGAAGAATTCCAACTGGGCCCATGTGTTTGAATAGACTTGTTTGAGATGACTTGTACCGCGCCTGGATCGTTGGCGAGACCAGACGGCTGAAGGCGGGGAAAAGGCGTCTGAGATGAGGGCAAATGCTGAGCTGCAGCGAGACTGAATGAGAACACCCCCCTTAGTATGATCTATGCTATTATGTATTTAATATTAATTTTTTGTCAGGGATCAACAGATACAAAATAGCTGCTGGGTTAATGTGCACTGTTTCAGAGAAATAAATAAAACTGAAATTAAAGTTAACTTTTACAGGCAACAATAATACACATAACCACAGACGATTTGAAAACTTGTTTATTTTCTAATCAGTGATTTATTTTTCCCAGAAAGAGTTACAAAATACACAGATTTCCTTCATTGAGCGGCAGTCAATACTGGTCAGAATCACTTCAAACTACAAGAACTGTCAGGACACCGTTTCCCACAATGCATTGTTCTGTAGTCACAAGGTGGCAGTCACTCACCCAGGTAGACGCCTTGCAACCAGCTCTTTTCTCGCAATATTTTTATGATTGACGAGAAGTCAAAGAAAAAACTACCCAACATGCACCACACTGTAGGTGATCTGAGTTCACCTGAGTGATCTCAAACACACCCAATGAGAGATACTCAAGTGGAAGATTGAAGTTAAGGGAGAAGATAATGAAGGTGGAGGATTTGAAGTATTTAAGGTCAACAGTCCAGAGTTATGGAGAGTGTGAAAAAGAAGTGAAGAACTAAGTGCAGGCAGGCTGGAATGGGTGGAGAAAAGTGTCAGGTGTGATAGAAGATTTTCAGTTCAAATGAAAGGAAAGGAAAAGTGTACACAAGTGGTGAGCCAACACTTTTGGTAATACAGTGTACCTCTGTATAGATAAATATTTGTTATTTGTCTTGGTTCATATTTATTTTGCTTTGATTGCTTGAAAAAAAATATCAGAATGTATTAAATTAAATCAGGATTAAAAAAATCTGCTGTTTTGAGTGTATACTTTCCATGTATGACGGAGTTTAAAGATACCATTTAACACACGAAGGCATTGTTTCAATGACACACTAATACAGTGAAAAGGTGAAAAGGAGAGCACATCCTTTCCTTGTGCACTGTCCACCCCTCTTCTCCATTCCTACTCCATTTTTCCTTCTTTCCAGGCCTCTAGGGCTACTGACATTAGGAGGCTGCACCACCACCATCATCAGCACAGGCAGCTGCAGGGTGGACCCTGGAATGGCTTAAGCATCCTTGCTTTAGCACTTATGTCGTGGAAAACAATGCACAATAACAAATGTCCGAGCATAAGGGTTGTAGATTGGATAGATTTCATGTGTGCATTAAAGTAAACTGGCTAAACATTGATTTAAATAGTGCAGTTTTTAACAGCCATCAGGTCACAGTAGATCACCTGCAGTCCTAAATAAGTACCACATACAATCTATTGAGTGATCAAGATGTTTTATCCTCTTTATTTAGGATTGTTGTAAATCAGGCACCGATTGTGAATTCACCTCATTTACTTGTGATATGAAAGAAATATTTCTTCCCTCTTGCTCATTGTCTCTACTAACTCATGATGGCTGACATTTGCAGTGAGTCAGACAGTATCACTTAGGGTTGCTTAGCCTTTACGGTTTTGAATTGCTAATTCCTTTTGGCACACTGAGATAAGGGTTAAGGGCATAAAGGGCACTCATCGTAAAAACCACATCGCAAATACCAGAAGCCACAGAACAACTGAGAAAAAAACCAACATCCCAAATACAAAAAATAACAAAAAAGGAGATTGATTATATGTACTTGAGGTACGTCATACGTAGCAATTGCAAGCATTTCAGCAAAGTTTAATACTGAAAGTGGTTGGATTTTTCATCTCTTTTCATTGTCTTTGCAATTTTAGATTTAAAAAAGTTTATTTTTAAACCTATTACTGTGAAGGCTGAGTCATTGTGTCCAGACATTATTGCTGTCTAATGTCACTCATGATAACATACGTCACTAGAATAACGTCTACTATCCTCCTTCTGACACATAATAGAATGTTGGTCTCGCTGGTGCATTGGTGGTACGGTGCACCGACTGGAATGACCTCCTGTGGTGTGGTTCAAAGTGATTGCAAATGTACAATCTGAGAATTTACCCATTTTTTTTCTTTTTGACATGGTTTTATGATTTTATATACAAGTTTTTTGCTTTTGCCGTTTTAGCCGCTGTCTCCTCAGTAACCGTCTTGCCGCAACCGTACCAGAGCAGCAGTAAAAAGTGTTGTACCAGACATTGATACAAGCATTCAAAATTGTTTAGTGAAATAAAAAGTTTGAATAAGTGAATAATCCCAACAAGGATTGCTCAGCCCAGGACTTCCACCATTTCTGCCTCTCCCTGCCCTCATAATTCTTGGTTAATGACTGAAGAGATCTTTAGTCATGTGGTTTTGTTTTAGAGCAGATATGTCCGGTTGAAAGGCAGTCTGAATACAGACCAAATACAGGACTCAATCAGGACCGATGTAAGCAAACTCTGTCTGGATCAACAGAATTTTCCAGTAGGGCTGGGTTGAAAAACTCCACTGGAATCGATCTAAGATTAATAGATTAATAATTGATTCACAAAATTCATAAATATATTTATATTTTTAATATACAAATAATATGTATATATATATATAGTAGTTAAAGAGTTAAAGAACATTTCTGAGGTATAGTATTAGACTTTTTTAATGACATGATTACATCCATCCATTTTCTGTGCTCATCCAGTGTTTCAAGAGCAACATTCTTAGCAAACAAGACCACTTCCTTCTCACTGGCTACTTCCTCCAACTTTATGGGGGCATTTTCAGACCAGCAGATACAGCCTAATCCAAGTTGCTTCCCTATCCATCTGGCTAATCCCTACTGCTCCAATTGTAGGGGCATTTGAAGTGGTTTCCAGACCTGTTTTTAAGGAGGAGCAGTAGCAACTTAAAGCTGGCTATCCCTCTGAGATCCAGTGTTCTTGGTCTTCCCCATGGTCTCTGCCCAATGGGACATGCCTAGAAGGATTGAGCCTAGGTGGTATGTGGAGGTATATCTAACTGGTACCCCTCAACCTGCCACACAAGCTCAGACTCCTTTCCCCCCAGAGACCTTCCAAGTCTTATGAGCCCCAACCTCAAGTCTGGCTCCAGAATGGGGAGCAATTCAAGCAACGTAAGTAGATCTGTGCTAGTTTCCTCTCACGAATGAGTTACATCACAATGAATGTACAACCACAAATATACATCCTAATAACATTTGAAACCCATGAGCATTTACTGGAGTGGAGAGCTTTATAAATATATATATATTAAAAAAGTATTACAGCTGAATATCTTATCAAATGTCCTGAATGTTTTCTTGTTCAGCACGTAGACATTTGTTTTGATCTTGAGACTTGGGCTCTCTGCATAGACTCATGACAGAAATGACTGTTCATAAGAATGCAGTTTAGCACAGTTACAAAGATCAGTCTTAACAGAAAAAACACTTGAGTATGATCCAGTGATGAGTACGGAGGTTTGTACCTGGTGAGGCTGACTCTTTCAGATTCAGATTACCATCAAATAAATTCAATATATTTACCAACAATTGATTATGCTTCATTTCTCATACTAGTAATCTTTTAGTAAACATGGTAGGCTCATATTGGGTCAGTGAAGAATGTAAAATAAATAAATATTCAGTATGACCATAAAATAACACCAAGATGAATGCAACAGACACACTCTCTCTCACACACAGAAACACACAAAATGTGCACACTGGTGTGACCTTTACTAATGAAGTCTCCTTCTGGACAAAAATCTCAGTCCCTTCAGCGTCAAAGTTCATCTTATCTTCGTTTAGTTTCAGTCTCAATGAGGATGTGTTGGTCCAGCGTTGGTCATCCATTATTTATTACTTCACGTTTTGATTGAAAGTTTAATTTAGAGACATTTTTATTGATATTACATCTGTCATTGTTACAGTCGGTCAGAGCAAAACATAAAGTAAAAGTTCTGCATCCTGTTGAGCTTTAATAGAACTATTGAACAGCAAAAGTGAGCTCAGGGGTTTCCTCTACGTTCTGCCTCAGCTTGTATCTTTTCAGTGTGGCTTATGTCAGATCTGAACACTATATAAACCATGTGCAAATGTGAAACACAATACCTGGTAATTGGACGGTGAGGACATGTTATAAAAATGCTAAGAATGTTTAAAATCATTTTAATCAAGCATGGAATTATTATATAGTGAACAAAATAAAGGCATGCAATCACTCCAGTTTGTGTGGGATTGTGCAGGTAGAGGTTTGTGTTGTCTCACCTCACAGCCTACGCTGTCATTGAACAGAAAATACACAGGTTTTGATTATAAAAATGATGAATAATACATACAAATTGTATTTATATCACAGATTAGTGGACAAATATGAATTTTATCATAATTGTACACTTTCTGATGGATGTGGAGACGATGACTGCATGTCCCTGGTTTGGTGTAGAATCACTAGTCTTGACCAAAGCTCATTTAAACAGACACTGCAGACTTGACGGGTGATCAGCAACAGCTCTTTCAAGTCTTCAACTCTTAGAGCCTTATGAAGCATCCAGTCAGCAGCATCATACAGATGTCTGGACTCAGCTTCAGACAGGGGAGAACTGACATCCAACAACACTGTTGTGTGAACTGTTTTTGTTGTTTTAAAAGGCATGGTTGAAGTAATGCAGTTCAACCAAGCTGCCTCAGTCCTCTGAAATGACCTCAAATCTGTCAGCTGCGCTCACTATTTCAAAATGAGACCAGGACAAGTCACCAGATTTTTCAGCTTTAGGTCTAAGTGTAAGGACAGTAATCTAAACGACACAGCAAATGCTACATTATTGTTTGTTTCTTATTTACACCTTAGATTAGATTCCAACAACAGGAGAATTATTAACCCTAGAACACTTTCACTATGAAAGTTACACCATCACTTTATCTGGGTAATTTTTTATCGATATGATGTACCTAATTATAAGTATTGTACAAAATATAACTGTGGTTTATGTAATAAAATAGAAAATTACTGAAAAAACAGGAATTTGAGAACAAAAAAAAATCAAAATAATAATAATAATGATAATAATTATACTGGAGACTTTTGGTCCACCCATACCTGGGACATGTTTTTAATGATCAATGTTCAGGGAGGGCTTCTAGAATATTCTCACTCCCTTCCTGTCACAGCAACTGGAAAGGTTCCCTCCTTAGACTTGGGTATCTCTGATCATGTTAGACCGCCTCAGCTCTTACCACACACTTTTCTAGACAGTGTTCTTGGATTTTTTTTTTTTTTGATGGTTTGGTTTTGAAATATCTTTTGCTGCTTCCTGACCTGTCCTGACCCCTAACGCTGCCCGATCTCTCAGCCCCGTGTCTTCTGTGAATGACTGCACACTCCATCTTGGATTCATTACTCTGTTCTTGATATGACCTGCTGCCCCCAGCTTTCCACAGACCAAACTGCATTTTCCTCTCCCTGTCATCCTGAGCCTGAAATAGGCTAGGTCTTAGTTTTATCACAGCCTGTCTTTTGGGATGGCCACACAGCACAACTCATTTTGTATTGCCTTGGTATTAGTGTTGATATTAACTACTATCCATTTGATCCACCCAATATTTCTGCTCTTTACAACAGTTTTTAAACATTATGATATGGTTACATTTACATAAGAGGCTTATAATATATTTTATATTTCCAGCTCTGATAAAAGATGTGCTCTACCTCATAAAAAAACAAGATACAAAGATTATGAATATTGAATTTACATGCCTAGTTCAAACAGCCATCCTGATGAACTGTGTCAGATAAATCATATTTGTGTCGGTAAGTGTGGTCATGCATTGTTAATTGGGTTCATTAGGATCTAGAATGCCAGTTGTGTATTTTCCTGTCTTCATTCACCGGCTCTGTTTAACGTTTAAGCCCCTCTGTTATCAGAGGACAGGTTAAAATGATGCAATAGCCCATCAAACATGTGGATTTTTAATCATTTACTTAGTTTTAATTGTATTTAACTGATAGTTTCAGAGTAAAGCTAATTAAGTGTAGACTGTACAGATGCTGTGTACTCTGGAGCTGCAGCTTGGGAATCGCCAAGGCTTTACTCTGTGGAGTTTGTAAATTGTTTGAATAAAAACCAACAAGACTAAGCTTGATTTTCTTCTGAATCATTATTTTTATTTCAACGGATGGATTTAGTTTGTACTCCAGACTTTTTAATTGAGGTGCAGAACTTGGTTACTCAGATAAAACAACGATTGAACCAAAACACCCCAAAGAGCCACTTCCTGGTGTTGCTCTAAGACACACAAAAGCAGTCATTTTGCTGATCTGATTGAGCAAAATATTAGTAAAGATAATCCTGTGTAAATTCCTATTTCTTTATAGTCTGATTTACTTCTTACTTAATGGGATGCACAGTTATCTGTTTGAGGGAAAATGCTGGCTCTGCTGTCTAATGGGCTTCCAGAGGAGAGGTATACCATGTCTGCAAATCTGTTGTCCTGTTAATGTCACTGCTGTCTGTGTGTGTCAGCACACAGCTGAAACCACATCTACACAGAGTGGAGGCTGAGCAGCAAAGGAAGCAGCAGCCTTTGTGCTCCATCTGTGTCTGCACAGGGGGTGTTCATCTACTGTGTTAGCAGCAGCAGCAACACACACACACACACACCCATAAATCATAGTGATGTGGATCAGCTGATGAACAAGGACACAGCCACATCACGGGTATTTTTAAAGAGAGAATTTGATTTAAAATGTGTATATCAGTTTTTGTTTTACAGACTCCATAACTGCATTATCCTATCCCAGGGTCTGCAACATGCAGCTCTTTTACCCCCCCCATAGTGGCTCTCTGGTTAGAGAAAAATAAAATAGTATTTTTTTAAAGTAAGGGTTGCTAACTTGGCATTGATTTAATTTATTTAAGTAAGTTTATGGCTGAGGTGAACCTAGAAGATAAACTGTGATGGTTTTTATATCCCTGCTGACATCATTAGGTCTTGTTTGCTCTGTGCTTGCTCCAAAATACACAGGTTTCAAATAGTAGGAAAAACTTTAGTAAAAAGTCTGATCTTTTCTGATTGCTGAATATATTTTGTAAATTTAAAGTACATTTTATCTTATGCTGCGTAACATTGGTTATTAGCTATTCAGAGGGGAGTGGCTAAAATATATAGATTTCTTCTACTAGATCATTAACCAATCATGTTTCATGTTTATGCTCCAGTGAACAGCAGTTGTAAGTAGGAAAAAGGTTGACGGCTCACCAAAGTAAACCTAAAGTATGACAAGAGAAAATTTCCTTTTTGTCTCGTGATGTTTAGGAATACATTTGCTTCACTTGAATCTTCCTGTTTGGGACAGGAAGTCTTTTATTTTGAAAGAATGTCATACGAGCTTCTGTCAAAAGTAAAGAAACAACTTTACACTTTGAGATAATTCCGGTTTCTGTTAATATTTATGTATTTATTCTCACCCAACAACAAATATAATTAATACGTCTAATAAAAAACAACAGGGGTAATAGAATAAAAAAAAAGGTTTTGCGGCTCCTATTAGGTTTTGATCAGTACCAAACAGGTTCAAATGGCTCTTTTACTGGCAAAGATTGCAGACGCTTGTCCTATCCAGTTCTGCTCTTGTTCCGAGTTATGTGTCCCTACCTGCCTTCAGCTGAGGTTAGCAATATTTTGCTAGCAATGACCCCTGAAGTGAACGCTTTCACTGTCACATCCCACCTTACAGTTCACCCAGTAAAGGGGTTTTGGTGTGTTGACAATCATGAAATCTACTTCTAGGTTTCCTGGTACCTGCCATTAGACTTTTTTTAATTGATTTTTTTTATGACATTTATCTCCATGATACCAGGCTGAATACAAAATGTTCCCCTTATTCCCCCTTATTTACCAGCTCAGTGGCCTTGTGGTAGAGTGTCCGCCCTGAGATTGGAAGGTCGTGGGTTCAAATCCCGGCCGAGTCATACCAAAGACTCTAAAAATGGGACCCAGTGCCTCCCTGCTTGGCACTCAGCACTAAGGAGTTGGACTGGGGGGTTAAACCACCAAATGGTTCCCGAGCGCGGCTGTGTCTGCAGCTCACCGCTCCCCCAGGGGATGGGTCAAATGCGGAGAACAAATTTCACACACCGAGGTGCATGACAAATAGTGGGACTTTGACTTTTAACTTTATTCATGGGGACCGGAAGCATTCGCGAATATGCAGAATCTGCGAATACGGAGAAACCCCACCCCCTGCGGCCAAAGGATGTCTGTTACTGTTTCATACTTTTCAAAAAGACAACATGTTTTATAAAAAAATGTATTAAATCATTTGGAATTTTGCTCAATATAGAGTTTTTTTTATTAAAAAAAGGCTGTAGAGCAGCCACAGAGACAAACTCCTTTATGACACAAATGAGGAGTGTCACTTTTATCTCAAACACAGGAGCGCGCGCTTCCTCCTAAATCAGATAACAAACCCCCGCTCCAGATGATATTTATTTTCCGCGGTTATCTTCTTCAGAATATCAGGATTTTTTTCGGCCAAGTCGGCTGATGCCATTTCTCCATGCAGGGGCATGGAAAGAGGAGGGGGCGCACGGATAGGTGGAGGGCGCTCTGCTGTGCGGAGATACACCTCAGCAGCACAGCACTTCCTTCGGACGCACTTGAGTTGTTGGAGAGTTTGTAATGAACTGGAAGAGTCACGTGACTAAAAAAAATCTGCAAATATGTAAAACCGTGAATAAAGAAACGCAAATAATCAGAGGAACACTGTACTCAAAAGATAATAATTTTAATGTTAAACCCAAGTTCTTTCTTTTCTAGAGATCAGGCCGATCTGAAGATGTGGTTCTGCAAAGGTCTGCCTCACAGTGAAATATTGTCATATGGAGTGTAGAAGGTGAAAGGCCTTCTTTAGATATCTGATCACCAAGCTCTGCTTTTCTTCCTAAGTGTCTTCTAAAACAGAAACACAAATCCATTACGACTGTGTATTAAAAGAAACATCAATAACTGGACTGAAACCCTTTTGCTCTTACCACTTCATATTCCCTCCCTCTGCATATCACTGTAGGAAGCACATGATCTGTGGGTTGTGTGTGTGAGAGAGCAGCACTGGTCCCAGACGGGGTCAAAACAGGGATCAAATTATTTGAAATATATGTTAACGACACCATGGATCCCTCTGCAGAAAACAGAATTGTTACTGGCAGTGCAATTAGTACACAGAGGAAAATGTGGTTTATAGGTAAAGACTGTGAGATACATTATTTATAATAGGAGATATTAAGGAGACTGATCTTGTTTCTTTATTGGGAATCTAATAAACATTTATCTACGGTTTCTAGAAACACAAATGACACAATTATAAAGTATGAGTCTTACTAACAAACCAAACAGAGGCCATAAATGTGCTTTAACTCATTTCCAATAGTAAATAATTATTATATCACTAAATTATGATTCCTATCTAGACTCAGTTTTCTGACTTGTTTCTCTTGGTGTGGAAAATAGACAATTATCTGCATGAAATTGTCATCTTCCTCTTAACATTACCTTATCAGTTCTTATTTTTGTTCTAGCTCTCCTATACCAACATCCATAGGTTTCAATCAAATAAAATTGGATGCGTTGATTTATTCCATGCAGAGGTATTGCATGACCTTGAAGAAAACGAGGGTGGCCGACGTGTGAGGACTGTCTGTCTCTGTGTGAATGAACATTACTGAAAGCCGCTCTTATCACTTCAAATGCTTTAGGATGGCTGCAGCCATGTAGCGTGTTTGTAGCCGCAGGGTTAACCTGCTCTATCTTCATGTTTGAAAGTGAACGATTCAAAGTCATTGAAACTGATGTGAGGCTGTGATGATTTGTAGAAGTTCTTATGTCCAAAACTCTGGATACAAATACACTTATGGGTTCTGATAGGGAAACATATGGAAGTGCGTCATTGTGTTGATTTGAATTATTATGGAGGGAGTTAAATTAAGAATAATTAACCCTTTCATGTATGGAGGTCACAACAGTGAACTCTTTGATAGCAAATATATAATATATATGATACTAAGCAAGATGCTCAGTTTAGAAATAGTAGTTCTTAGATTTTAAGGGAAGCTAGATCCTATGATGACTGATGCTGAGTTAATAAATGTTACTTTTGTTTCACTATTCTCAGTTCAAAGCCACCATTACAACATATCATATTTCAAATTATTTTGTTATACCTATGTTGCTCTCCTGAAAGGAGAAAGAAAGAAAACGCGTCGAGCTGTTTCCTCATTGAGAGCTTTTACTCGAATGAATCATGTTTTCATACAATTCAGAACTTAAAACATATCTTACAAAAGAACATGACAAAACATCTCAGTTTCTGCGGTGCTACGTACAAAATGGCAGGTGCACGTCATTCGGCTGCGTGGTTGAAAACCGAACAAGCTAGTTATTTTTCTTCCCTTTTTAAACATAAAATAACCATAAACAAAACATTTCTATGGGACTTTGAGAACAAACTGACAGCTTAGACTCCAAAAATATTCTTAACAAATCAATATTTACCCGAAAGGAGAAAGAAAGAAAACGCGTCGAGCTGTTTCCTCATTGAGAGCTTTTACTCGAATGAGAGAAACAAGCCCTGCGCGCCCCCTTCTGGCCGTTTTAGGCATAAATCATTGAAAAAGTAAAAAATAAGAAAATTACAGATTTTCAGAAAGAAAGCATTCACAAGGACATCGGGTGATTTTTCTGTGGTATTAAAATAAAATTTAACCTTATATGTACCACACCTACACAAAAGCATGTAATAACATTGATGATTTTTACTGTACAACATGCATAAAGTACCATTGAGTGGACAGATCAATAAATCTTTGTAGAATTTACAGATATAACTTTTTTTCTTAAAAAAAATCACTTTGGATCCCCAAAGATGAATCAAAACAAAATATATTACCAGATTTTATCATAATTCACATATTAAGCTTAATTAATCCCAGTGGTGACATTCAGTTTTCGTAGCAGCACAATAAAAAAAAAAGCAAAATATACAGGGAAGGAAAACTCTATACATGTACACACACAGCAGCAGATAAATAAACGTAAAATAAATTAATGGACACTTTCAGTTACATTATATTATCAGAAATAAAACTTGAACCGTCCGACACACATAGTACAATAATCTCTGAGACTGTACTCTTATAGCCCGCTTATAACATGGTTATTTACTAAATAAATAAATATTCAATCAGTTTTTAGTTCTTTATATTTGTAATTCTTTTATTGGGTTTAGATCCCTTTTTCTCAGAAAGCAGACTATTCGAGATGTGGTGCGGGGTATTGTCACGGTAACATGACAATGCGCCGCTGAGCCGACTGCACCAACCTCGTCCACAGAGGTAAAGGAAAGTGATATATATGCTAATCATCATGATAGTTTAAATCAGGGGGGTCAAACTTATTTTGGTTCGGGGACCCACATTGGACCTGTCTGATCTCAAGTGGGCGGACCAATAACAGTCGCAAAACAACCTTCGGTCAACTTGTTAGCTGTAGCTTTGTTTTTGTTTTATCATTTTTTTCGTGGAAAACTCAGCCCTCTACATCAATCTTTCTTCATTTTGACGTCATTTTGGTAACTGTGGTGTCAAACCCTGATCATTTTCATAGAGACTTAACTGTAGTGAGGCCCCAAACTGCATCTTATCTAGACATGGCGCGCACCTGCAAAGATATGCTGATCATTTCCTGATTTTTACTTTTCCTTTGCTTCCCCTAGTGGTGGAATTGCGCATTGCAGCCATTTATTTAAATAACCATAACTCCCCAAACAATGGGCTAGAAACTGGCTCTATGACACCATGTCCTTTTTAAGACTTGAGAAAATAAAATTCTCCCATAAAGAGTCAACAATTTTACAAGCGATAGAACCGCTTACTTAATTATTTTAAAGCGCTGCTTTAAAATAAGATGCTTAAGATGCTTAAATCGTCCAACTGAGGAGGAGAAGGAACATTATAAGCACATCTTCTATTATATTTTTTTAATATTATTATTAAGTTTTTATTATTGCTTTTATTGTTACTATTTATTAATATTTATTGTCACTTATGAATAACTCTTGTCTATTCTTGAAACATGTGACTATTGTCTCTGTTAATAATTTACCTTAGCTAGGGGCGGTTCAGGAAGAGGGCAAACATGTCAATGTTGTGAAGTTGTATAAAAAACAAAAATTCAATAAACTATGTTTACAAAAAAAAAAGGGCTAGAAACTAGAAACTTTTCTTCCGACATCCAATAACCATTTGGAGGGCCGTATCTGGCCCACGGGCCGGATGTTTGACACTCCTAGGTCAAATATAGCATCAGTTCAGAGAGAAAGTTCACCAGATGATGAAGCAAAGTTTGTTTTAAAGAAGCTTGCAAGGTAATATAGAACATGTGGGCTATGTGACCTGAACTTCTTTTTCAGGTGTGGCCTATCGCTGTTTAATCCACACCCAGCAGCCAATCAGAATCTCGTATTCACACTGGTATAATAAAAAAGAATCTTTTTGGAAGCACAGCTAACCTTTTTCTATTTATTTACAGCATTATTCTTAATATTCTCTAAGAACCAAGAACCTCAGATCACATTTTAAATTGTGATCTGAGGATTGATATTTTACATATTTAATGTTTTGACTGCGATAGTACTGAGTGTAAAGGAAGAAAAAGGCACTAAGAGGCGAGCAAAAATGTGTCCTCATTCTTTTTGCACACTTCCATTACATTTCGAAAATGGAAGAACAAATCTATTGATTCCTTCAATGCTGGTGATCTGTTTGACCTTCATGCACCTTTGTGCTCATAACATTGAGGTTTTTCAGTTGCTGTAAAAGACTTGAACATCGAAAACAGGAAAACACACAATCCCAAAATCAAATATACAGTCAACACCGAGCTACCTTGGAGTCTACACTTTTAATTTAGACACATTCTCACAAAGAAGTCAAGCAAAGGTCAGTGGGAGAATGTCTGATAATGTATCAGTGTATCTGCCAAACACATGCCTGCTGGGAGCACACTGAATATTACACCTATTGATAACACAGGATGTCTGAGCATTCAGATCCTTTTAAGTCAGCTTCTTAAACCAGCCCGTTCTATAATTCATGCCCCAAAGTCTTACTTTCATTGACTGACTGCAACACAGTTTCCAGCTTTTAGCAGTGTGTAAAAAACCAGTGGAAGCTTAAAGAAAGGAGGGCAGCTTCTGTAGAGACGGACCAAGTTGAAGCCGGTGCTCATTTCTTTGATATAGTGAAGTCAAATAAAGCCATCTTACTTTTGCAATGGAAGGATGTTTATTTTAATCCAAAACTTGACTTGTGTAGTTTGTTTTCAAATTAACTTCTATTATGCAGCGTCTGTTACAGCACTTACATAATGCATGCAAACAGGGTCAGAAATAATTGTTTTTGTGCTTATTTTTCATTTAATGCTTGCTATTATCAGTGAGAAATGCAATATCGTGTAATATGTATAGCACTGATCAGAGAGATACTATACATAATATTGACTTTTACAGCATTTTTCAAAGAATAAATTGTGTTTTTACATAGTTCAGCCAAGGGTGCAATTTATTCTCAGGTGTATTTTTATTGTGATTAAAAAATAAATAAATATACCCATATGTTTGTTATTTACCAACTAACAACTGCTAAAAGGCACTGTAGGTGTATGTATCAGTAGTTACTGACGGCAGTCTTACCAGTGGGTAGAGTCCAAAACCAACAGGGAGCAAAATTTTACTGTTCTCCTCCTGAATGTTATGATATTTGACCTATTTGTATTAAGACAATAATGAAAGGCCCTCTACTTTTAATATCTTTTTAATGACAGCAAGTCATCAAACATGTCACAGAGAGACAGAAGTACTGCTGAAAGCGGCCATCATTCGGAAGCAGCTCCTGCAGTAGACTCAGACTAAGACCATCAAGGTCCAACCCCAAACTAAAATAACAAAACCCAGCAGAGTAAGACTGCTGAGGACAAAGAGGGGAAAAGAACAAAATAAATCAATAAAAGAAAATTAAAATGCCACTTCTTTATAGTAAGTAATTAGCATTTGTGTAATTTATATTAGTTAAAAGTATAAATTGATGTCTGAGGTTCACTTAGATGATAAACCATGCAGGTTTTTACATCCTGTTGACCTGAAAACGTCTTGTTTGCTCAACTCTACCTCCAGAATGAACAGATTTTGTATTCAAAGAAAAACTTTGGTAAAAAATTGGATATTTCATTAGTTAAAAGCACATATCTTATTCTGCACAACGTTGGTTATACAAAATCCCATTTTGAGAGATGCTAGGTTTTTTATTATATGTTTGCTTTTGTTCGTGCCAAAAAATATACATAATTCATATTTGTTATTTAAAAGAAAGAAGGTCATGGATGCAAATCCAAATTTCTTAAAGACTAAAGTAATACTAATCGAGCAGAATTGGCTCTTTTACTGTTAAAGGTTGCAGACCCCTGCCCTAAACAAACAAATAAATGAAACTCATTTCATCAGCTATAAATACAGAAAAAAGTATTCAGCAGCAAAATTGACGGACGTCGAAAAAGAAGAAGCAGACGTTAATTTGACACGTGAACCAAAAGAATTGCATATTTCCCCCAAAGTGTGACTTATACTCCAGTGCAGCTTACACATGATGCATTTTTTTCTTCTTAGGACTAATTAGAAATGTGTGACATATAAAACAAACAATCTGAGGACAAAAGATCATCATTTTGACAAAGATATTGCTAGCACTGATGAAGGGCAGTAAAATCCAGAGCAGCTCAGGCTAAATAATTCCTGTACAGGAACTGGCACTGAGATCTGTCTACAGGAAAATGGTGGGAAGGAAGAAGCACAGATCAAGGCTGCCCAGAAACAAACCATAAATAATGGATCAATGGAGGTAAAGGTGTACCACACCAAGACACGATGCTAGGTGGAAACATTTGAGAGCAGTGAAAATACCTAAAAAACTTGCTAAAACAATAACCTTGTATTTCTTTTCCAATATTTTTTAATTCTTCATGAGCTTTAACATGAAAGGCAGGGGAGAAACTGTTAATTCTCTAGAAAACATTGATTTAAAAGAATAATTTGATGAGTGTTTCCTCTTTTTATATTAAAATGAAATTCTTGCATATTTTAAAAGACAATAGTAGTCGATACATATCATGTCAGACTGGCGTCCGAATGTCTTCTTATGAATTGATTGCATATAATGTCACAGTTTTTATGCTCCACTTATCAAAGCTTCTGCAGCTTTTTCTGTGAGTGAACTGACTGAATGAGCTCTGTTTATTAAGTCTGCCCATGTTTTACTTGAGTATTAACTTGCGTTGGTCAGAGGCTATAGTCCATTGTGTGCTAGCTCTGCCCATCCTTGCATGATATGAATAAAGATTAGAATGGACTGTCTGAATAAAGCTCACAGATTCTCTTATTAGTGAGTGGCAGCAGGAAATTATTTGGATCTTATAGCACAAAGAATGGAAATCAATACAGATGGACTCAAAAAAAGAAAAAGAAAAACATGTATTATTTGATTTAAGTGAAACGGCGTCTTTTTAAAGCTACACATCCCCCACAGTTCTTCAAGGTAGTGAATCTTTTCTGCATCCCCCTTCCCTCTTTTATTTTCTTACTCTCCAGTAATGTGTTTATGTGATCCATCAAGAATGATTCATGTGGGCTGAGCAACAAACAATGCCATTCTAATTTGTCACAGCTGCATGCTTGGCAACTTCACTTGTGTTGGAGCTTTGGCAAGGTCATGGGAGGTACCTGACCTGCTGCAAGGCAGAGCAATGAGGTTGGAAAACATGATGCATTTGACACATACTGAAATGGATTGCAGGTTAACTTTATCCTTGAAACCCCACTGCATGACTATGAGGTAAATCCACTGCACCTGAGCTTGAATACTTTCTAGATTGGGCTTTCTAAACCTCCTTCTCCCTCAGGTTAGTATTAGAAGCTACCAAGGTGTTAACATATTGTCATGTTGCCGCATGCAGCACTGACTGAGGAAGTATGGGTGTCTGTGAATCAGCCTTAGCCCACCCCTGTTTCTACCCTTGAATCTAATTAAGACTGCATATCTGTGATTTTGCTGAGGTCAGGGAAGGGTTTTAATTTAAAAGCCATTAGGACGTGCATGTAATCAGGACTCATGTTGCATCCCAGGCAGATATCACTTTAATTAAGTCTTATCTTAGGCCAATTTCTCTTGCACACAACATCATCATAATTTCTCACTAACAACCTTCCAATAATCTGAACAGCCACTTGATAAACACCACAATCTTCCCAAATATCACATCCTGAACTGACGTGGGCGTCTTAGACTTTCACCAATCTAAATATAGATCATGGAGAGATTACTTTTAAAGTCCCCTTTTGATAAAAATCCTGTTTTTTGAGTTTTTAACATGTATTTGTGGCATTTTTCTTATGAAAGAGAACTAATGTAATGAAAAATCATTTCGTTTTTGCATTTCCTGTCAAAGTGTCTTGGACAGACTCTGTTTGAATGAATGATCTTCTTTCCATCAACAGCTCTGCTGCACATGCACTAAACCCTCATCTGTTCCTAGTGTCTAGTTCAGGTTCTGGAGAAGAGAAGATGGTATCTTCACATTGACTGCAGTCAAATGAGCCGCCGTTCACATTTCTGTGGTCAAATTAGCATCACTGGATTTTTTGTGTGAGTTTCATCCAATACTTACGGTAGCAGGACTGAGAACGCTGGAAAATCTCCACCAGACTCCACGGAGCTTCTTGATGTGACCACGGAAATGTGAACGGCGGCTCATTTGACCGCAGTTGGAAAGGATTGTAAATCAATGAAAGAGCATTTTGATGTTAGCTTTCATTATTTTATCAAGAACTCTGAGAAACCAATGATTGAATGTACTGTAGAGTAGAGAGTTATTCTTTTTTGCCAAAAGGCCTCAGTCCTAGAACTCATCTCCTGCAAATCAGGGAATCAGAATTTTAAAGAAATAAGAGAAATTATTTTCAAATATTTTCTTTTTTGGACAAAATATTAGTTAGTGTATTGTTCTTATAAATACATCTTCAATTGAAATGCCATCTGTGTGTCATGAGTGAACATAATCCAGATAGTTCCTCACTCACTCAGACTCCATCAGTGTTTTCACATTCCCACAAACATAGAATTGAAGGGTGTACTTGTATGTTTCCTTGTAATGCCATTCAGTGCTGTCAGTGCGTTTTCATGCACTTTTCCCCCGATGTCCACTCCAATCGAATGTCTTATAGAGTGTCAAACTGACGTTAGGGTAAAGAAATTAACTTTTTCAATTATCTCATGAGACAGAAAAGCTGTCATCGCTGTACTGAGAGCTGCTATTAGATGCACAGCTAAGTGCTACTCTTATCCCTAGTGGCCAGAAATCCCTTCATGCATACAGATGGGAATGGGAAGAAAGAGAGCAGGAGCGCATTAGTAAACAAAGCAAATGTGGCTCAGCGAAGTTCAGTCTAACACTTTCCCCTAAACTTACCTCATCCACCCAAGCTCATCTTTAAGGAGACCATACCACGATTTTCTTAAGCCTTTCACAGTGAACTATATCCATGTGTATGGTCATATATTACCTTTGGAACACTTGTGAAATATTAATTATTTTTTGTGAGTTTTTTCCTACCCGGAAGTGCTGCGTGTGGCTGCCGCCCATTTCATGACGTCAGGTTTTTAGAGGATTACTCTTAAATGCTCGAATGGATTAAATTACCACTGTGGGGTTTTTATAGTGAGAAATGAACAGTAAAATCCATTTAAAACCTCAAAAAGTAGAATTTTCATGGTATGGCCCCCTTAAACATTTGAAATAAAATATAAATCCATTACTTTACATACTGTAAAATTGACAATTAAAAGGATATATATAAAGAATGTATCAATATGATGGGGCAGAAAATAAGTGTGTGGTCAGTAACAAAAGTTCACCACTAAGTCAAAAGCTCCCTGTAAAGTCTTCAGCAGGTTTGCAGTGTGGTCTATTCCTCCATGCAGATCTTCTCAAGAGCTTTGAATTTTTCATCATTTAACTCCCCCTGAAACCTGCCCACTTAGCAAGAGGCCCATTAGTGCTGTTCAAGTGATTAGTGCTTTTGTAACGCACAGCCTGGCTGTTAAAAATGAGGAAATTCGACAATTAGAGCATAGGTCATGTGGTGATGTGTGCGTGGTCATTAAAGGGCAAGATGCACGCCATGGTAACGTATAAGTGTGGTGCACAGACAGCGTGTGACAGTATCATCCATACATCACAAGTGTGTAACTTGTGTCCTTGCACAGGCCCGGCCCTGGGCTGCATGGTGCCTCAGATAAAGAGGTATTTTGGGCTCATCACCCCACAAAACCACCACCATTACTGTCCCAAACAGAAACAGCTGCCTGGAATATATATATTTATTATAATTCTCAAAACTGAAACAGTAGCCACTTGTGATTATTGTTTAAAACAGTCTATATTCACCGGGTGGGACTCAAAGAGACCTTCGTATTTAAGGTAGAAGCGCTAGCGATTGCGCCATACGGCCATAGAGGGACAGTCAACTTATGAGCCTATAAGCATAATAACTTTTGAGAGAGGCACTGATTGAAAACAAAACTAGATCTCTAGTTAAATTTGTCTATTTCTACCAAAAAGAAGAGTATTTTTCATCCAAAATTTGCGGGCGGGGGAGGGGGCATTTTCCAAGCAGTAGAATGTAAATAAAACAGACAAATCTCAGCTTTGAGTCTGTTTCTATTACAATTTCTTCCTTTTTTGAACTTAAAGTTGTCTCTGATAGCTTATTTGCTGTTTTTTTTATTCTTAAAGTTCTATAGGCGCGCTAAAGGCGACAACATTGCCTGCCCCCCCCCACACACACACACACACACATACATTGCTTAAACATTATCACTTTTTTTTAGAAACACAAAATGAGTGGTGTGTCAAACTGTTAAAAAATACAATACTAATAAAAAAACATTAATTTATAGCCTAATTATTGTGATTTGACGCCCCCTCTAGCAAATGGCGCCCTAGGCAGCCGCCTAGGTCACATATGCCCAGGCCCGGTCCTGTCCTTCCAAATACTTCGTGATACTCTTACTACATACATGACAATCCTATATACCATATTCATGGCGTCCTTTAATTTAACTGTACGAGCCTCAATGGAACTACAAGACACACCTGCTCTCCATTTGAGATGCTGCAGTTTCTCTCTATGATCCTCCATCGGTCCGGAAAACCTAAAACCCTGCAGCACCTGTGAAGGTCAACCCCATGTACCAAGGTATTAGCCTTGGGCTGTTTCTTCACCCGTCTCAAATTCATTTGTACCCCTCCAGGTTGGATCTTCCATGGAGCTCTAGATGGTGTATGATTGTCAGTGATCTTGTGTTTCTTGAATTTTCTAATAATTCCTCCAATAGTTGATCTTTTCTCATCAAGCTGCTTGTTTATTAGATTGGTTCATCCCAGTCTTGTTCAGGTCAAAAATCCTGTCCCTGGTGTCTCTCGACAGCTCTTTGGTCTTGGTGGAGAGGTTATAGTCTGACTGTTTATGACGTAGACAGGTGACTTTACTTAAATAACCAGTTCAAACAGGTGTAAATAATGCAGATAACCTGTGGAGGATAGAAAAACGTCTTAAAGAAGAAAGAACAGGTCTCTGAGGGACAGAATTTGTGTTTGTTTGTAAGAAAGAAATACTTATTTTTTACATTATTATACACATTTATTTTAAAATTGTGCCAGTTGATTTCTTGTTTTTTCTACCACATTCTGTCTCTCACAGTTGAAGTATATCTATGAAGAACACATAGACCTTGCTCATCATTTTAAGGGGGACTACTTGCTGAATCTGTGGCTGCCAGATACTTAATTGCCCCATATGCACTTTGATTTTACCCTTTGCACCTCATCACACAAATTTATTTTTATTTGACTTTCCTTTTCAATACTGCAGACTAAATAAAACACGACACTTTTACCACTGACTAATAGACAAAGTAAGAAAAATGTCCAGCTATACATCCAAAGGATGTTGATGGCTCACTTTTGGATGAACTTTTGTTATCATTACACATCCCCTTAATTAAGATTAAATTAACATATCTAGAACACATTAAGGAACTACAACAGAAAATAATTGATCCAAAACATATTTTCGAATGAATGAAGAATAAAAAACAATGATTTAATATGCAAAAAACAAAAACCATTGGATGAACATCTATGTAAGACAGTTTAACAGACAAGGAAGGAAATAATTGTTATCCATCCTGAATGCAAGATTGCAATCAAGCTAATTTCACATAAAAGGACAACAGTGATTAGGGTCTTGAGACGAGATTTAGCCAAATTCTCTTTTTGAGAGCACTGACCTACTTTCTGCTTACAGCTCAGCTCTTGCTCTAGCCCAGGAGAACAAAGCGGTATCACAGCTTTCAGACCAAACGGTTTGTTAATGGTCTTTGTAAATTGCAATTATCAATAGAAGTGGTCTTCAATCTGTTTTTTTCTTTTCTTTTTTGTCAAGGCTGCACCTTAAAACACATTACATGGTTATTTGATTATTTGAAAGACTTCTACTTGACTCAGTAAGCAGCATGTCAACAGAAAAACACAGAGAAATCACTTTGAATTACAAAGAACTTCATTCCGACTCTAATTAGAACGGTTCGGACTGAATCAAATTATTGTAAAATGAAGCTGTGTGTGTTTGTGCCACCGTGTGTTTAGCCCGCAGCCACCTATCTGTTCCTGCAGGTCACCCACTCAGAGAATTAGAGAGTTACAGTGGTGTGATTAGCACGAGAGTAAATATTATCTTGTGTGTCTGTGTTTGCTAAAGCCAGACCAGCGTCTAGGCTGCACTGATGCTGCCTGAGATGGTGAATAGACGCTTATTGCAATGCTGTAAAATAGGTTTACTGCTGGAAAAAAAGCTGCCATAACCTTAAAAATATGAGCTCCGCATGCATGCTGCAAAGCATATGGTGCGAGTGCTGCATGAGCATGCAACCTGGAGAGGGAGGCGCTGCATTCACGGAGGCAGCTCAGAATTGCGCCTGATGTTGTGAATGCAGCTTTGAACTGTGCCAGTGGCAGCAGAGAGGGAAAAATCAAAGCAGCATCCTGGAGAATTGGCCGATGCATCTCTGCCGGAGCATCCATTTGACGGAGACGGCGCGCAGAGACGCGGAGCCCGCTTGTCCTCCAGAGTCGGTTTCCTAGAGTGTCTGCAGGAAGATCGGGCTGCTTTTTTCTTCTCTCCCGCAGCAGTGACACGGACAGGATTTCATAACTGGACTGTTTATCTCAGAGGAAAGCAGGTCGAACGCAACTGAACAGGGGATTCTGAGACGAGGCAGGAATACCCGAGTGTTCAAGTTTTCCTGGAAGTTGCGCTGTTATCTGCGATCATGGGAATTAGCGGGTGTCTGGCGGTTCCCGGGAGATGCTTTGTGGTGCTTGGACTTAGACTGTTACTGCTTGTACCCGCAGGAGTTCCGGTCAGGAGCGGGGACTCGGTGCTGAAGGACAACATCACCGTGAGGCAGGGGGACAGTGCCGTCCTTAAGTAAGTATCTGCGTTCGATCTCCTGTCGCCGGCGGCCGGGGTGCCGCCGCGCGGCGGCAGCCGACCGCTGAGCCGCCAGCTCCACGAGCCACCAAAGGTCATCGCTAGAAACACGCGCATGCCCGATCCCATCATTTTCTCTGCAGATTTGACTTGCACTTGTTATGGAGGAGCCTCCATTTGTCACTGCCCTTGAGTGTTATTGATGTTTGCCTTAGACTGGTGTGGAGTAAAAGATGAATTATTCTGCATAAACACCAAGAAATAATTTCAGATTTCTTTAAAAATATATTTAAGTGATGATAAAATATTATCTATCTATCTATCTATCTATCTATCTATCTATCTATCTATCTATCTATCTATCTATCTATCTATCTATCTATCTATCTATCTATCTATCTATCTATCTATCTATCTATCTATCTATCTATCTATCTATCTATCTATCTATCTATCTATCTATCTATGTCTGTGCTCTGAGGTTTCTTCCTTTGGCCGCTCGCCCTTATTTGCAGTGGATCAGGTGTCCCTGAATCACTGTTAATGGAAGTGAGAAAGGGATCCTCCCCACACAACTGTCTATCTGTCTGTTTGTCTATTCATCTACCCCGGCCTCCATCCTCCCATCTACACCTAAGTATAATAAAAGCTGATGTTGATAATGCCAAATGTGGTTATCTGGGACAGCTCTGAAATGGACTGATTTAGATTGATCACTTTTTAAATGAAGTGCTTCAAACACAAATGTTTTACTGTGGAGGTCTGTGTGCACTAGAATTTGTCAGAGCCAGGCAGCACAGTCCATCTGACTACAATATTGCTTAAGGGGAATTAGACAAGAATTATTTTCAAGTGTGGTGACTCATAATGTGAGGAAGTATTTCCGTTTGCCATTTTGCTACTAAGAAGTTAGCATATAGGATGCATTTCTGCAGCAGCTCACATCTGATAGGCTGTCTGAAATGAAACTGATGGGTCATCATCTTCTCTCCTTAGTTCTGTGACGATCCTGACTTGACCCTCAACTGCTACTAATATGTTCTGGCCTTTGATGAACTCATTAAGAAGCCAATTGTATCCACTGGAACCATTTGTTTACTTATTTTTCCCTTAATGGTGAGGGTTTAAATCCACTCTGTGTGGAACTGTGGATTTCAAGTTGAAAGCAAGTGTTCTTTTAACAGATAATGGATTTTTAATGGCAAGATCATAGTTTACGTTTCTATTCCTAACTCTGAACCCCACAGGGGTAGTAGTCATAATAGAATTGGAGTGACTGTGACCCCGAGTTTAATCATAAAAGGATAGACAGAATAGAAAGCTGACAATACAGTTACCTGGGGTAGCTCTGTGCTTCTCCACGGTTTATGTCCCACCCTTCAGCCAGATGGAGTGTCTGTCATTGACCTAGTCACTAACAGGCAGCTCAATCCAGAAAACCATGCTTTATCCACAGAGGTTTGCTCTAAGCTTTTCCTCAAGCAGGAGGCACCAAAGAGTATTGAACGCATTAGAGAAAAATAATTTATTATTATCCCTCCTTCTCCTTATGTAGATGGGAATAAGCCCTTTGGAGTTGGCACACAATTGCACTGTCCACACAGTGGATGCTGCATGCCTGAAGCACTCCAGTCTCACAGAACCAACATCCCGTCGCTGGCTTCATAAGGGTGCAAGGCCTTCTCTGTGAAGAGTGTTGTTACACAGTCAGCTTTTGGTAGGCAGCTTGTTGTGGGATTCCAGCTCAAAGAGGCTGGTATGGGTCAAGAGCAAGCTAATCTAATTCATTTAAAGCAGGGATGTAAAAATATCGTACAAGAGGCCAAAATCCAAAACACACCTTAGGTCGCGGGCCGAAGAGGATGAACTTTTATTGAATACTCTAAAACTACATTTTTAAAATCTTAAAACAGAAACTTTTAACATAATTTAGATAAGTTAGATATATAGCATTACCTGCGATAACGCTAGTGTGAAAGCTGTAAGCGAATTTTGACAGCTGAAGATGCTGAAATCGTAAGCTAAAAACATTGAAGTTGATAGCTAAAAACACTGTAGCTAATAGCTGAAAATGTTGAAGCTGATAGCCAGCTAAAATATTAGCTAAGTGCCAAAGGGTTTTTAAGCCTAAAATACTTTGGTTAGCCAAAACAGCTAGCATGTAGCTAAAGAAATAGTTAAACTTTAAAATATAAAAAAAAAATGGAAAAAAGCCTAAATTAGCCAAAACCGCTAGCACGTTGCTGAAATATTAGCTAAACTCCAAAATAGCCTAAAGAATGTTAGTAAATGCCTAAATAGTCCAAAAAGTTAGTGGAATGCCGATTTTTAAAACTTCAAAACAGCAACGTTTTAACATAAATATGAATAATAAAAAGGCAGGAATATTATTCCAGAATAAATCAACTTAAACCTTAAATAACTTTCAATATTTTCCATAAAAATATATTTTGTCAAAATACACAAGTTAGATAAAAGTGCAATTGAGCAATTAATAACAATAAAATAAAATGATCTGGAGGGCCGGATATATCTACCTGGAGGGCCGGATCCGGCCCCCGGGCCTTGACGTTGACACATGTGATTTAAAGGAAAGACCACTCTTCCCACAACCTAATCACCACTATTTCCCATGTATCACTTTTTTTTTATTAAAATCTAAGGAGTCATTAAATATAGCCGTTTTTTTAACCGTAGACTTTCTTGCACATAAAATACATTCATCATTTAGGAGATTAATTGAATGTTAACATTAGCTATTAAAAATCAACAACAGTAAGTGCTGCACCACGAGAAATGCAAATGCAGCCAAAGAGAGAAGATGAGCTGTTCAACAGTGAGACAATTCCTGGCAAGTTCCACGCTGTGAACTCCTGAAGGAGTTAAGTGGACTCCACTGGCTATAAGCTGACTGGAAACGTTTGGTGACTTTATCTGAATGTTCACCCTGTTATTTGAGATAAAAAAAATGGAAGCCAAGTTTTATTTTGTACAAAACTGAATTTGAAGTACTTTTGAATGCACATAATTCAAATTCTATTCTATTAAAATTCTATTTTTTTTTCTGTTTCCATGTTGATATGTGGGTCCACTATGTCAAACTGAGACAGGATCTGGAAGCATTTCACTTCAATGTTGTTGAATTAAATGGCTGGAAAAAAAAACAGCAGCTCATCATACAGTGTGTGGATCTTATAATACAATTTTGCAGAAACAATCACAATGGTATTCACGAAAAACTACAATGTAGTATTTATTAAACATGTTTTTTAAGCTAATACAGTTTTTTCAATTGCTGAAACCCTGAGTACTATTCTCCAAATCAGCCTATCAACATCTTTACATCTTTTCTCAACATCACTCTTAACCGAAAACACAATTTGCAGTTATTGACCATGTGTTGGTTCATGAATGATCATGAGGGGAGCAGGTCAAAAGGTCAACCCTCAGCTCAGCAGGTTTACTGTGGCTTCAATCATATGGATTTTCAACAAGAAAATTACAGAGAAGATACACAGTTTTTGTTATTGTCTGGGACAGTGCCAATTTTCCCAAAAGTCTGTCCATCAGATTCAACACAAATAACCAATTTGTATCAGTTTTCTTTCCAGGTTGTTCTTCATATCTTAACCAAATGGAAGGTTTTTTTTCTGCTTGTTGTTAGAATGTTTACAATAGACACAACACGCTCAGGAAAACCTGCTGCAGGCCAAAGACATGGGTTTCTGTTCAGTTTTATAAAGGCTGGATCAGACACTATAAATGTGTTCCTTGTTGTCTGGCTAGGAAGAAGTGCAATAAATGTGATCCTGGATTTACAGAAAAAAAGTGATCCTGAATGCTATTTGCCATTCCTTAAAAAATGTATGTATAGTGTCTTTGGTTTTGTCATGTAGTGTGTTGTGTTTGCTATGTGTTACTTAGCTTAGACAACAGAGTCTTCATCGTGACCTCAAAGTGAGCTTTTGTCTCAAGAGTCAAGTATTTTGTATACTTAGCCTATATTTTGAAGATTGGGTTTGGGGTTTGAGGAAACTAGTACAATGATTCAGAAAATGTTTTTTTGCAATTGAGAAACACAGTAATACCAGGGAGGTTTTCCAGACTCCCAAAGTCAAACTTTTTGAGTTTGATTTATAGATCTTAGGTGGTGAGAAGATGCCTGAGGAATTGAGGAGGTGTCATAGTACCCATTTTTAAGAATAGTGGAGCCATACGATGAAGGTGTGGGAAAGAGTAGTGGAAGCCAGACTAAGAGCAGAAGTGAACATTTGTGAGCAGCAGTATGGTTTCATACCAAGAAAGAGCACTACAGATGCAACATTTGCTTTGAGGATGTTGATAGAGAAGTACAGAGAAGGTCAGAGAGAGCTCCACTGTGTCTTTGTAGATCTGGAGAAAGCTTATGACAGAGTGCCCAGAGAGGAACTATGGTATTGTATGAGGAAGTCTGGAGTGACAGAGAAGTATGTCCGAGCAGTGCAGGACATGTATGAGGGCTGTAAGACAGTGGTGAGGTGTGCTGTAGGGGTGACAGAGGAGTTCAAGGTGGAGGTGGGATTACATCAGGGATCAGCTCTGAGCCCCTTCCTGTTTGCAATGGTGATGGACAGACTGACGGATGAGGTTAGACAGGAATCACCATGGACTATGATGTTTGCAGATGATATTGTGATTTGTAGTGAGAGCAGGGAACAGGTGGAGGTGGAGTTAGAGAGGTGGAGGTTTGCCCTGGAAAGGAGAGGAATGAAGGTTAGCCGCAGTAAGACAGAGTACATGTGTGTGAATGAGAGGAACCAGAGTGGAAGAGTGAGGTTACAGGGAGAAGAGATAAAGAAGGTGGAGGAGTTTAAGTATTTAGGGTCAACAGTACAGAGTAATGGAGAGTGTGGAAAAGAAGTGAAGAGGAGAGTGCAAGCAGGTTGGAATGGGTGGAGAAAAGTGTCAGGTGTGATGTGTGACAGAAGAGTTTCAGCACAAATGAAAGGAAAGGTGTACAAGACTGTGGTGAGACCAGCCATGTTGTTTGGACTAGAAACAGTGGGACTGAAGAAAAGACAGGAAGCAGAGCTGGAGGTAGCAGAGATGAAGATGCTGAGGTTCTCTTTGGGAGTGACCAGGATGGATAGGATCAGGAATGAATACATCAGAGGGACAGCACATGTTAGAGGTTTTGGAGATAAAGTCAGAGAGGCCAGACTGAGATGGTTTGGACATGTTCAGAGGAGAGACAGTGAATATATTGGTAGAAGGATGCTGAGTCTAGAGCTACCAGGAAAGAGGTCTAGAGGAAGACCAAAGAGGAGGTTTATGGATGCAGTGAATGAAGACATGAAGGTGGCTGGTGTTAGAGTGGAGGATGCTGAAGACAGGCTTAGATGGAGGAAACTGATTCGCTGTGGCGACCCCTGAAGGGAAAAGCCCAAAGGAAAAGAAGATCTGCTCTGTGAATTTTAAAGTTGTTACAAGGAAGTAAATATATATTGGAACACCCTGTGATTTTCACCCACTCAGAAATCATGAAGAGGTCTCAGATTTTCATCTTAGGTGCATATCAACTGTGGGAAAATTATCTTTAAAAAATAATCTGGATATTAAATTGTATTGTTTATATATATATTTTTTATTTGTATGCTTCTTCTGCAATTAAGTATTTGAACACCTGTTTGTCCATCTTTGAATACTCTCCACTCTACTTTTTATCCTAAATTAGAAGCATCTGTTTTAAGTCATTAGCTGCATGAAGACACCTGTCCACCCCATAGTATCAGTAAGACTCCAACTACTAACATGGCAAAAAAACCAAAGAGCTGTCAAAAGACACCAGAGACTAAATCGTAGAGCTCCACATGCAAGATCTCCATGCAAGATCTCACCTCAAGGAGTCTCAATGATCCTAAGAAAGGTGAAATCAGCCCAGAACTACACTGGAGGAGCTGGTCAACGAGCTGAAAAGAGCTGTGACCACTGTTTCCATGGTTAGTGTTGGTAGTACACTAAGAAGTCAAGGTTTGAAAAGCAGCACATGTCCAGGCCCATCTTAAGTTCATCAATGACCATTTGGATGATCCAGAGGATCATGGGAGAAAGTCATGAGACCAAAATAGAAGTTTTTGGTCTTAATTAGACTCACCGTGTTTGGAGGAAGAAGAATGATGAGCATCATCCCAAGAACACTATTCCTACTGTGAAGCATGGGGGTGGTAGCATCATGCTATGGGGGTGTTTTTCTGCATATGGGACAGTATGATAGCATTGTATAAAGGAGAGGATGACCGGGGTCATGTATTTTGAGATTTTGGGGAACAATCTCCTTCCCTCAGTCAGAACATTGAAGATGGGTCATGGTTGGATCTTCCTACATGACAAATGACCCGAAGAACACAACCAGGAGAACCGAGGAGTGGATCAGTAAGAAGAATATTAAGGTTTTGGTGTGGTCTAGCCAGTATCCAGACTTAAATCCAAAAGAAAATCTTAGGAGGAAGTTTTAACTCTGGGTTTCTCAGCGACATCCCAGAGACCTTACTGATGTAGAGAAGATCTGTGAGGAGGAGTGGGCCAAAGCGTGTCTTCAAACCTGGTGAAAAACTACAGGAAACATTTGACCCGTCTAACTGTACTGTTCCAAATATTAGCATTGATTTTCTCAGGTGTTCAAATACTTATATGCCGCTGTAGGATACAAATAAATGATTCAAGAAATCGTAAAATGTGATTTCTAGACTTTTTTTAAGATAATTTATGTCACAGAGGATATGTACCTAATTTCAGAGCCCTCCATGATTTCTAAGTGGGAAAACTTCCAAAATCACAGGGTCTTCAAATGCTATTTTGTCTCATCGTGTTTCAAATAAATTCCCTAATAGAAGTCTGCATATCATGAATGGATGACAACATTTTACTGCCATAAAGTGCAGCAGAATATGTCAGCAGTCTGAGCAGGAGGCGCACGAAAACAGCTCAGTGAAGTTACCAAGATATCCACAGACTCAGACTTCGGGGCGCAAAAACTCTTGTAATGAACGTTTAAAACTGACAGCAAGTGTCTCTTGCTGTTTAAAGCAAACAACGACCTACAAAGACATTTCAACAGAGAAAAAATCAAATTTGTGTTTCTTTTTAATAAGAACAGCGCCCTGCTGCTGCCGACAGGGAGACGACTACAGAGTAAGGGCTCAGGGAAAAAAACTAAATAAATCCATAATCTTTCAAAAACAACAACTAATAAAAAGTTACATTGGTATAAGCTATAGTCATGATGAACAGTCATCATCACATTTATGCTACATGGGAGAAAGTCCTTGCTTTTAAATTTGAATGGAGATATGATCACAAGGATCTAGATTGTTAATACTGCTACTGTCAACTTTGTTACATTACTATTTATTATGACCTTATTTTCCTACTGCAACCATTTTTTAGGACAAAATCGCTTTTATTTTTTAGGGAATTTTTCATGTAAGCATGAATCATAATCAAAGAGATATACTTCTACATACTACAGTTTCCAAACTTTTTCACGCAACTAATTATCATCTTTTTTTTCTAATATTTATATATACATTTTTGTTCTAGTTAATAGTTGCACTATGTTTACCGTATTTTCCGGACTATAAGTCGCACCGGAGTATAAGTCGAAGTAATTAAAAAAATGCATAATAAGGAAGAAAAAAACATATATAAGTCGCTCTGGAGTTTAAGTCGCACTTTTAAAAGAATAGTACAGCATTTATGAACAAATTCAACAAGCCAGATGTAAAGTTGCATTTGACATCAAATGTGATTCATGCGTCAAATTCGAGTCTGCTGAATCTTTGGATGTGCGTCTAATTTAATGCTCAATGCTTGTCCAAAAATGTGTTCATAAACGAGACACTTCCATTGGAGAAGCTGTCTGAAGTTTTTAGCCTCATCGCTACATGATGGAGGCTTTGGCTGTTTATCTCGTTTAAAATACACAGAAGATACGGATGATGTTGAGAGGTTAAGTTATTTATTTTAAAGAACTCCACAAAAGCATCTATAATTATCTCTCCATTCTGGGTTCAGGACAGCAGTTTTTTGTCTTTTTCCTACGGCGATCGTTACCTTCTAGCCTGCAGGAGCTGCGTCTAAATGACAGTTTTTAGCTGCTCTTCTGTCTGTTTGTAACCCAGTTTGATGGCTTGTTGTCCCGCATTAGCCCAGGAAGAGAGAAATAAAAACAATAATAATAATGTCTTGATGCAAATGAGAAAAACATCATAACATCCATGAGGAGAATGATTATATTATCAGGAACGTTTGTTTTGAACGGAACTTCTTCTTCTGCGTTTCTGTCAGCTGACAGCAGTAGATACTGATACACAAAACTACAGTGCCCTCTAGTGGTTGTTATTGGGAAACAACCGCCACAAGGCAACCGGTTTAAGTGGGGAAAATAACAAATATATGAGCCTATTTATGTCTAACAAAATCACATATAAGTCGCTCCTGAGTATAAGTCGCACCCTTGGAAAATCTATGAAAAAAAGCGCGACTTATAGTCCGGAAAATACGGTACTCAATTGTTCTAGATACTTTGCTGAAGTGCTGTTTAAATGTTTAAATATTAAAGAAAGTGAAAAAATAAAAATAGGGACCAACCTGGATCAGTTTATAGAATTTTTTTTCTTTTTACAAAAAGTATCAGATCCGGACTCGGTAACAAGTACCAAAATCAAATGACTATCAGATCGTGGTCAAAAATTCTGATCGGTTCATCCCTAGTACAAACTACAAATGGAAAGCCATGAGGTTCCTGCTCTGCTCCATGCATCTATGAACGTCTTTGATTTGAGCTGGGATCTGGATCAAAATTGTGCGGCTGGATAGCTCCAGTACTGCTCACCATTTGTGTTGCGTTGACATTGTTAGGTTGGGGTTATGAGAGGCTGTAAGCTAGCAGGGGGGGTGCATGTAAACAGATGGAAATAGGGGCGGGGTTACTCTGCGCCAACAGTCCCACCCAAAACTCAGAGGTGAGTTTCTGAATTGCTGCCGCTCTGCAGAAACTATGTCTTAGAAAATGACATTTTTTTTCTTTTTGCCCTAAAAACTGCATAATTATAATAAAAATATCACTGGGAATGCTTTAAGAACAGATCAAAAGATGACTGGACTGGGACTTTGAAGTTTAACTACTAACAGAAACTGGTTACTCGGCAGAAATAACCTGTAAAGTGACATGAGTTGCAAGTGCAGTCTATAATGAGATGGTTGGAATTTCTAGTTTAAATGAGCTCTTATTCCAGATTAGTCAATCACACGCCCAATGATAAATCTAAACAACCCAGAGAAGGTAGGAGATGGTTTGCGTCTCTGACGATATGACATCTCTCAGCAGAAATATCTTGATGTGATGTTCCAGTGTTCGATTTTTGTTTAAAACCCTCTCATTCAGGAGAACAGCCATTCTCAAGCTTTGAAGTTCTTTCCTAGTTGCAGGAGACCAGGTCTGCTGACAGAATCTAAAACATTTCATAGACACTTAAAAATCAGAAAAAAGTAGGCGCTTAAAGTGAGGACCTGCTGAAGAACTGACAACCAAACATTTAAATACACTGAGGGTGATAGACACTGACGGCAGCTGCATTCCTCAGGTAAGATTGTGACAGAAGCACAAGGTTGAAAACAGAACAGTGCAGGAAAAAAGAAAAGGTACCTTAAAGACAAACCAAAACAAAGAACATACTGTAGATGTCGACCTTGTAAATCTTTTTTCTTAGTGAGAAGATCTGGAAATGAAGAGGGAAATATATTTAAAGTTTTGCAGAGAGGCACACTTGTTCTGCCATCTGGTAAAACTTAGAAAGGTCCCCATTAGTTTCTGAGAGTGTTTGAAAAGGTGAGGGTGTCACTTTCAAGAAATAGAAAAGAAGGATGAGGAACAAATAGCTTTTAAGCACATTAAAGGATTGATTTCGTTTTTGTATCAGTCCTGGATGAACATGACCTCTAGATTTGTTTGTACTTGTACTTGATCCATAAATTATTCAGTTTTTATCTATTTTACTAGAAAGAATTCAAAACTACAAAATACTAATGAAGTTACGTAATTTCACTAGCAATTATTTTCTGTCTGTATGACATTAAACCAAAAGCCCCAGACGAGCATCCCCCCACCCCACCCCAGGTACGAGCCAGGGCCCCCCAAGGGACACTCGCTAGTTTTACTTTGAAGCTGCGAGAGGGACGCCCAAGAGAAGCGGGGGCCCCGGAGGAGTGTTGGAAACAAGGCCCGACCAGGCTCACCCACTGAGAGGAGAGGCCCAGTTCTCGAGACAAAGGACTAGAACCCGGACCACTGAGACATTGACACCCCCAGGCCGAAATTTTATTACTATTTTGATAAGCTGTCTCAAGAAGACAGGTTGGAGGAAATCATAGCTGTTAACAGTGATAGATCAGAAGTTAACTAAATCCCCCTTCTCTACTGTTCTCAAATCACCTGAAATAATGCCTCCAGGTGCCTAAAAAAATGCAGAACCCCATACATTTTCCTGGGGGAGAACCCCCAAACTAAACACCCAGCGCCTTCAGCTACCAGGCTGCGTCCAGTAGTGGTAGGCTCCTACTTTATCTTCAGTAGCCTCCTACTCTGAAGACTTGTGAGGCTCCTGGGTTAGTGAGATCAAATGAGGATCTACACAGAAATGGACCCCGGGGGGGGGGGTTTAAACATTTCTATGTCAAATATTTAATATGTCAAATAAATCTTTCAGTTAGAGGGAAAAACATGGTAAGAAATCAAAGCATGAGACATGTTTTTGATGGCTGGAACATGTAAACGCTAACTACTTATAGAGTGCTTTACTGTCTTCATCAAGGCCCTTTAGTCACCATCTCATCCACCATGTGCACACACATTCAAAGCTGCTAGAAGAACAAGAAACACTGACTCACATCAGTGGGAAGTCAACCTGTTATCATGCAATCAGACGTCCCAGGAGTAAAACAAATACATCTGTCTTTTATTTAAACGTTAAAGAGAGAATCAACATATATTTAGAATCAAATAACCCCTTAATTCTGGAATTCAGTTCCAGTTATGAAAAAAAAATCAATCATGCTTTTGTGTTAAAGTTGATGCTTAAGAGAGCAAATGGAACAATAGCACATAAAATATGTATCATTTTAGGTTTGTTGCAGCAGTTATGAAAAAAAAAACCCAAAACACTTGTTCCCATCTTCAGAATGAGACTTTTATTCATGCAACAATGTTATTTCCAGTATTTTCACTCTAATGACAAAACTAATAAACCACTACTATGAACTAAACAAAAGCAGACACAGTTCAGTGTAATTGTCCTTTCAATACAGAAAGTGTTTTGCTTCAGTCTAATCGTGAAATACAAAAAAGCAGTTTTTGTGTCTGCACAGATGAATGTTGCTCTCTCCATTTTTAAGTCTGGCTCTTTCATAGTGAAAATGGTCAGCGCTGATGCTCATTTACCACCTCTGCTCAGTGTCCATCAGCATCTGTCTGGACGAGCAGGAACGGCTTTGGTTGCACCTCAGCGGTTCTTCCTCTCAAGCCGTCGGACAGGAGGAGCTCCTGTCTTCCCTCCTGCAGCTGCAGCTCTGATGCTCAGATGTTCATGAGGTGAGATTTTCAGACTCCTTGTGAGATCATACGCCCTGGTTCCTCCTAATGCGAGGCAGTGCTAGACCTCATGTGGCTGGAGTGTATCAGCAGTTTCTGCTAGACGAAAGTATTGATGTAACGGACTGGCTTGTTCCCCAGACCTGAATCCAACTGAGCACATCCGCGAGATCGTGTCTCGGCCCATCCACCAATGCCAGGTTGCAGCACAGATTGGTAGTGCTTTGGTCTAGGTGTGAGACGAGATCTCCCAGGAGTTCATCTGCCGCCTAGTTAAGGCGTTGCAGGAAGTCATACAGGCACGTTGAGGCTACACACACGACCCAATCTCAGTTTGACCTGTTTCAAAGACGTTACATCTGAGTTGGATCAGCCTGTAGTGTGTTTTTCCACTTTAACTTTGACTATGATTCCACATTCAGGCTAGTAAATTTAATTTCCATTAATAATCTTTGTGTGGTTGTGTTGTCAGCACATGCACTTTTTAAAAAAATAAAACTTTAAAAAATAATACTTAATTCGGTCAGGTATAGAATGTGTTTTCATAGTGTTCCCTTAATTTTTTTGAGCAGGGCATTCTAGGTGTTGTGAAGAAATAATAATAATTAAAAAAAAAAATAAGAGATGCACATTATTGAATTCTTGTCAAAATCTAAAATGCTGATTCTCCCTTTAGTTTAACATCTTTCCAGCAAGATTAGCGTTCTGTGTGAAGCTTAATGAATCCTAAAGGTTTGATAAGTTGACAGCTCTAATTTGTAGTGTTATATATTGATCCAAATATAAGATAACACTTAATAGAACACTCACTCTGTTTGTGCTGGGCGATAGGATGATACATATTGTGTAGCCGGTAGAAAAGTGTCTTTCGTGCCATTTCTCTTCTATCGTTTTTAACCTAATTTGATCAATTATTACACCAAATATATCATTAAATAGTTCGAGGCATAGATGATGCCCCGTGAGTATGTGCACAAAAAACTCAGTCTTGTGGTTTTGCAATGAAAAGCTGCTTAACGGTCTTTTATTCGCACTTTAGGTTATTTAACACGAGTGTAGAACGATGAATGCAGAAGAGCTTGAAGTTGCTTCCCTGAAGTTAAAACAGACAGAAACAGATGCAGGCAGACCAAGAAGAAGCACTTTCAGCTAAAGAGGGGACGTCTGTGATTTGGCTGCATTTTGGATTCAAGATGTCCGATGATGAGCAGAAGACAGCAATACGTCAGTTATGCTAGGAGGCTATTCCTGTTCCGATGCTAACACAACAAACCTTCTATCACTCAAGGAAAGTCCACAAAAATGAACATATGAGATTACAAAAAAGAGATAAACTAAGCTGTGGAATGAGTATCTGAATACTCAGATACTCGTGAATATTCGCAAAATCCAATACGATCTTTATGAATATAGTAGAGTGTAGTAAAATATCATGTAGTAAAATATTTATAGTGCTGAAATCCAAAATAATATTGGATTTTAATTTAAGAACTAAATCAAAGCGGCGCTGAGCTCGGAAGTAAACAAATCTTTGAACTAAAGTGTCAGTGAAGTTTCAAACTAAAACTAGCGAGTCTTTCTTTTTTTTGACAAAAAATGAATTAGCTTTAACACCAGAGCTTTAGCTCAAGTGTTTTTATTGTCTTAGTTATGATAAGTCTTCAACAGTTGATGCAATTCCAGCAGAATTTTGTGCAAAAATGTGTTTTTCTACTTAGAAACTTGCAGCTGTTGTGCACTTTAAAAAAAGTTTTTCATTAAAAAGTATTTATTTTTTACAAATCCAGTTTATATAACTTTGATTTTTGATACAATTATGAAGGCTGCTGTCTTATGAATGATTTATTTTGCTTCACTACAATGTTTGTTTCTCAATTGTGACTATAAATAGACTTAAAATAGTCAGAAAAGTGAGGTATGACTTTTTTCAGAGTAGCTGAAAATATACTTTATTGTTGTATATCGTGATATAAGTCATCATTCTGATATCAAATAATTTATATCATGATATAGAATTTTTCCCGTATTGGCGAGCACTACTATGTGTTTATCTGTGTGTGCTTGAGTTTGTCTATTTATGTGGTCTTGTGACTAACATGGAATGGATTCTGTAGAGATAGGTTTTAGGTAAATTCATGCATTGAATCAAAGTTAATTTAGAAAAATGAATATTCACATTTTTATAGTAATAACTCCTTTTATTTTTCAGGTAAAAATCACATTTTTTATTGCAAACATTCATACATTTTTAAATAAAAAGTACTTTTGTTCTGTAAATAAACTTATTTAAATGTGTAAACAAGATTGATTTTTTTTACAACCAGAATAAATAGTATAATTCAAATGAAGGAATTCACATTTATTCATATGAATGTGTTTAATCAAAAATTGATATAAATTGTAACCTTTAATAAAATAATTTAAATGGAATTTGAATTGATTGAATGAATCTGTTCTGAACACATAACAGATGATTCTGGGTGAGGTAAGCGCTGTGATCCTACGTAGGATAAAGTACAAACAAATGGATCAAAGTTGTCATTTTAAATGTGAACCTGGTCTTGGTTCTCTTGACTTGGGACTTAAACCTTAAATAACTGGATTTTTAGTCTGGTCGATGTATGTAGCATATTTCTGTGAGCCATCACAAATGGGAAAATGCAAAACAGCATCCATCCATCTTCATCTTTTTCAGGGTCAACGCGCTGCTAAAGCCTGTCTGGGTGTAATCAGGCAAGAAGGACAGGTAACCCTCTACCGGGCTGCAGGCTTATCACAAGGCCACACAAAGACAAACAACCATCTCTCCTGCAGTCAGTTTAAAAGCCTTTACCAAGCTTTTGATCAAGGAAGGAAGCAATGGTTAAAGGAGAAAATGTACACCAGAGAATATGCAGACAGTACAATGAAAAGCTCGTGATAAAGAATAAACCAGCCTCATCCGGAACTAACAACAAATGAGTAGAAAACAAGAACGCGGTAAAAACAAATCTACTTCTGTGGAGCAACCATGTTTGGAACATTTGAAAGTCCCCTCTTAAAATTCATTCTTAAAAGGTTTTCATTAGTCAAAATTAGAAAGAAAGCATTCTGATTTTTCCCAAGTCTTACATTTTGCTCAATGTTTGATGAGACCTGATAGATCAACACTGAGGAGTGTAAAGGAAGGACTCACAAAACTCAGTTTGGATTGTGTCATGATTTCAGAGTGAGCTTTTGAATCAAGAGTCAAGTATTTTGTAGCCTTAATTTTGAAAATTGTGTTTGCTGTTTAGGGAAATTGGTCTAACCTTCCAGAAAATCTGTTGTAGGAAATTGGGAGTAACTGAAATAAATATCTAAAATGAATTTCATCTCAGCTCTAGCAAAATTGAATATTTAGTTACTTTTTTGCCTTTTTTCCACTGATTGGATTATCAAGCCACAAGTGCTAAGATGTTAAAGATAAGCAGCATGTTCTTTATTTTGATATTTTTAACTATTCACCCCATCTAAGCTAAATGGAAGTTAGACTTAGAGGACAAAGTCTAGAAATCCTACAAAGTTGGTGTTAGAATAAATCATTTACAAGCATTTTTAAGTTTTGCTTCCTTCATTCCCACTTGGATATATTCCCTTCTGAAGTGGAACCCAGAGTGTTGTTTAAGCACGGATGTCACATCAGCCGTGGCTGAATGAAGTGAAGTGAACTCTGTCTCATGAGGGCTCATGTTTATGCATCGCATCTTCCAGGATTTCTGAATTTCATTAAAACTAAAGCAATAATGTTTCAACCTGTGTGTGACCTGTTGGATATATTGTGTTGTAGGATTGGAGTTATGCGCCGTTCTCCAGTAGTCTGGAGAATTGCATCAATCTTCTTTAGATATTACCTGGAGAGCCATCTTCTGGTTACAGCATCCTCTTGTTGTAAATCACTGAAACTGGCATTAATTCTTGTTTTCTACCAGATCTAGCATAGTTTATACTTTCAATTCCAGTGCTGTTCGTATCTATCATTTCTTTTTCTGCTTCCTCCATCTGTCAAACTCTCCTCTAACACCAGCTACCTTCATGCTGAGGTGGGGACTCGAGTCACAGGACTTGAGTTATGAATTTGACGACTTTAGACTTGATTTGGACTTTCAAACCTCTGATTCAGGACTTGACTGGGACTTTAATATCCATAACTCGTGACTTGACTTGGACTTCAGACCTCTGACTCGGAAAGACTTGCAATTTTCACCCAAACCCAAGGATTAAAAAGTATATTGAGAAACCCAGCGCCGCTGTCTCTCTGTCTGTTTGTTCACATCTGTGTGGAGTCGGCCCATCGTCCAATCAAGTTAGACCCACATTGGTTTGATCCAACAGTCCAACCAATCACATTGCAGGACCCCCCCTCCCAAAGAAAGCATGCATGATCTGTGGAATTAATATTACTCTGTTTCTGAAATGACTCGAAAGGACTTGAAACATTATTAATAGGACTTGTGACTCGACTTAAGACTTGTTGATCTTGACTTGTTGCTCAACTTGGGACAAAGACTTGAGACTTGCAAAACAATGACTTGGTCCAACCTCTGCCTTCGTGTCTTCCTTCACTCATCCATAAACCTCCTCTCTGGTCTTCCTTTAGCCCAGCGGTCGGCAACCTTTAACAGTAAAAGAGCCATTAGGACTCGTTTTCTACTGATCCAAATCTAGCATAGATTTACTTTAGCATTTAAGAAATTTGGATAATTCATTATCATTTAAAACAAAATAATAAATATGAATTATTCCTATGTTTTGATACAATCAAAAGCAAAAATATAAAAAGAAAGTAGCATCTCTCAAAATGTTTTTTTTTTTTTTTTTACTTTTTACCTTAGATGCTGAATTAGCCAAAAAGCTAGCTCTTTTCTTAATTACTAGTTAAACTCTAAAATAGTCTATCATTCCTCAGTAAAACTAAATTGGTCAAAAATGTTAGCCTGTTGCTAAAAAAGAAGCTAAACTCTAAATTCGGCTAAAACATCTCAGGAGATAACAAATTAGCCAAAAACTTTAGCTTATCGCAATTTTTTTTCAGCTAACTCAGTAAAGGCCAAATTAGGCAAAAAAAGCTAACTTGTTGCTTAAGTATTAGCTAAACACCAAAATAGACTGAAATTCCTTAGTAAACTTCTTCTTCTTCTTTTCCTTTGGGCTTTTCCCTTCAGGGGTCGCCACAGCGAATCAGTTTCCTCCATCTAAGCCTGTCTTCAGCA
>NC_050525.1:7695547-7712938 GCF_002922805.2 Oryzias melastigma
TCACCCTAACCTGCTGCATGTCTTTACCACCTCGGTCTCTCTGCAAGTACAGGTCAGTCTCTCCCTCCTTACTACCCAACCTAGCGTACAAGTCGTCATAAGCCCTTTGTTTGGCCTTTGACACCTCTACTTTCACCTTACGCTGCATCTCCCTGTACTCCTGTCTACTCTCCTCAGACCTCTCAGTGTCCCACTTCTTCTTAGCTAATCTCTAACTCCATATACTCTCCTCATTCCGCCACCAAGTCTCCTATCAACTCTCTTTCCTGATACACTCCAACCTGTTTTTCTGATCACATTAGCTGTTTTATCTAAAACTTGTTCTTATTGCACTGTTTTCTTCTACATTCCTTTCAAGTACCTCAACTTTCTCTCTTAGATCCATCTTTATAAAAGTAAACATTACTTTAAAAATCAGCAGAATTTAAGAAAGCATGAATTTAGCATGACTGTGACTCTGGAGAAAATGAGAACTTAAAACACAACATTACCTGAGTAGTACAAACAACAACCCTTTTGCACTTGGTTCAGCTTTTTTTTTTTATTAAGCTAAGTAGCAAAGTTCTTCTGTCACTAGAGTGTGAATGCGCATAGACCATCTGTGACACACAAACTCTACAACATAAGTGCTGTGGTGTAGAAAGGAGAACATACTTTAGTCAGAGGACCAAAATTTAGTGTCTATTTTTATTTCATTCCTCTAAATTTTCCAGGTAAAAAGCTTTTTTCCCCCACGAATATTGCACATAATTTAAATGTCATTCTGAGTAAAATCAATAAAATAAACTAAAGGAATGAGTGTCAATTTATTTTAACTTCTAAATCTTTAAATATATCGACAATCTATAATTAGGCTGAACAAAAAACATTTTTTAAATGACATCAAAAAAAGTCACAGTATTTTCATACTAATAAAGCTCTTTGTGCTCCCTGTCTGCTTATCTGTTCTAATGCAGAGAAGCTATATTTAAAAGTCAAACCCCCTTGGGAAAATGTGCTTTTCTTCCTGTGCATCATGCAGCATATATTAGCAAAATAAGGTGTGAAAAAGTGGATTTACTCAGTTGTGCTGATATTGGGCTGTTAAAGCACATATACATTTTGTAATTTCCCCTGTGTTTTGCTGGAATTAGTATACAAAATCAATTAATTAAGGATTCATTTTGCATAAAGGCTGCAATTCCTGGTTTAAAAGGTTGTGTTTAATGTATTAATTCAGAATATTTTGGAGTGTGTCTGGTTTTCAGTCCTTTATTAAAGGTCATTGTATAACTACCTGCTGAAAGTTTGATGATTAAAACAAGTAGGCCAGTGTCCACAGAGGGGATAGTTCTGTTTGAAGGTTGGAATTTTGCATTAACACACTTTCCTTATGGATGCTTCAACAAGGACCATAACCTTTGGGTCGAAAAAATGTTCTGCAGCATAAAGAGCTGAAAGAAAGTAGGTTATAGAAGATAGAGACAATTAGATACTAAACTAAAAATGATAATAGTGTCTTAGTAGTCTTGACATTGTAAGTTGCCCCAAAGCAGTCACAGTGTTCACATTTATTAAAATATTTTACATGTGATAAACAAAAAATAGCAAGTAGGTCACAAACAATATAGTTCTCTGAAATGAATGTTTCTCAGTTTAATACAGCTTAAACTATTTTAATTCCCAACTTTCTGAAATGATGGGAAATAGTGCAGAGAACAAGGCCTTCCAGTCATTTTAACATCTCCACAGATAGTACAGATGACTGTTGTTTGTTTACATCACATGGTTGCATTTAACCAATTCACATTAAGCAGTTTGAATTTAACCAATCACCTTCTAATCAAGCAATAGAGTGAAGGAAACAACATTAGACTTGACTATCATATCTCTATGATGAGGTGATCACAGTCTGACCCCTCAATGAATCACAGCGATTATCTTTAAATTAGCATCTCGTTTATTGTTGTCTGAAACTGTTTGGGGATTCCAGTCTCTGGTTTTTGGGGTTAATTAATGACTAATGAAAACAACTCAAAGCATATGTGTCGTCACAGGCAGGGATTATGGTAATGGGACATCCAGGAGTAAAACCTATCATGTATGTTCTCTCCTCACCCTGATGACCAGCAGCTCTTCTGGGTTGTCATTGAGTGAGAAGCAGGTCACAGCCGAGAATGATATTTTCAATAGTTAAGACAAAGCAGAAAATCCGATTTATTATTATTAAAGCACCTTTGTAAGGGGTTTCCTCTTTAAAACGTTGCTACATAATCCAATATTACAATGCAGTGACTTGTCAAAGTATTTATCCTACTTTTACTACTGATGTGCAAATCATGCACGCATTGTTAAATACTGGAAAGTGACTTTCCTGAATTGGGAATTAGGATTCCCCACTGACTCATTAACTGACTCGTTTCCTTCTGCCGTTAACAAACAGGGACATGCAGGTGCCTCACATGTCATCAGAAAATGGAATCATAGAACACTTTTTTTGTCCAATCTGTGCTAAAAATCTAATTCATATTTAAGATTCTATCATTCATATACTTTTTATACTCAAAATTCCTGTATTTTGCGCTGTATTTCCTTCAGTGGAAGCTGTGAATTTACATCTAAAGTGTTACCGATATAGTTTTTAAGTCAAACTTTACATTATTATTTATTAGCTTATTTAACATATGTTAATAATGTAAAGTTTGACTTAAAAAAATATATCTGTAACACTGTAGATGAGGTCAAAACACCTAATATGATGTTGACAAAAATAGTTAATGAAACAGTTTATGAAAATGTCCTTTGTAGACAGCGGTGTCACTTTAGATATTAATGAATTTTATTAAGTATGTTAATTAACCTTTTTCGGCTTAATGTGCTAATAAATGCCTTACTAACTATAAACACATTAATGTTTGTTAATGTGTTAATAAAGTTTGTTAAGGAATCTTATTATAAAGTGTTACCAAGATATTACATTCCCACTCTCCATTTACCAGGTAATGTTTTCACCTTTGCCTGTTCGTTCAGATCTGACATGAAGCCGCTCTGAAAAGACACGATGTGCGGCTGGCAGCAGCTCTACCTCATGAAGAGGGCGCTCCCCAGCTAGTATTTGTTCTTCATTTCCTGTTATTATGTTTTCCTCTGACTGACTGCAGAAATGACAGATGCAGTACAGCAGGGGTGTCAAAGTCTACGCACAAGGAGCCAAAATCCAGAACACACCTTAGGTCACGGGCAGAACAGGATAAACATTTATTGGACACTCTAAAACTACATTTTTAAAACTTTAAAGCCAAAACTTTAAACTTAGATATGAATAAAAACGTGAATTTCATGAAAAACGTGAACTTTGAGGTGTTCTGTAACAAGAAAAATACGCTATAAATACATTTGAATTGGAATTTTTTGTAAATTGGGGTGGAGAGGAGCTTTTCCCGCTATGCTGATAGCTGTGGAGGTCGCCCCTCGACGCCGAGAGCGAGGGTCGCTCTGCTATGTCGAGAACTTGCTTGCTCGCTAAACCGGCCCTTGGAAAGCTGGCTGACCGACAGACGAAGAGCGGCTGTGGGATGAGGAGGCAACCTGCTTGGCCCTCCTGAACCTTATGATTTTTTTTTATTCATTTTATTTTCATTGAGATAAAAATAAAAATATCCTTTTGTTGGCTTAAGCTAAACTCACTGTCAATCACATTCAGACCACTCCTCCTCACTCAGCTTGCTTTCCCCTAGCCCCGCCCCCCTTTTTTAAACCATTTTTCAAATCGTGACTGAGGGTGGGGTCAGCCTCCAACTGCCCTGTTTGGTTGCCCTTTAAGCTTGTGTGAACAGGTAGATTACTTGCACTCTGGGTAACACTAGCCAGTGTTTGGTTATTGTGGATTTTATGGCTCACTACACAATAGTCTAACTTGGTAAAGTAAAATTAAAAGAACTCATCTAACGGGCCACTTTATTAGATACACCTTGCTCGTACCGGGTTGTACCTCCTTTTGCCTTCTTACAGTTAATTCCGAATTCATTCTTATGAATTGTGACTGAATTACAATAATCTAAACAGGAAGTGACCTCTCTCTGAACCAGAATAGAAGCAGAGTGGAGTGGGAGGGGCCTGGGAGAGGCAAAAGCAATAAATGTGGCGTTAATGAAAATGGGCAGACCGTGCAATGATATTGATATAGGATTGAAAAGATAATGAGATACCCAGGATGACAGCCAGACAGCTTTTGCATGGCACTGCATGTCAGATTGTAATACACATACCTTTACCATGCCTGATATATTAACTATGACAGTATTTCTCCACTGAGTACTCAATAAATCTGTGCAGACTCTGATTTGTTCAGCATAGCTTCATAGGAGTAAAAATGAAAAGCTGTTCTTATTTCTTTTAACTGAAGACATGCATCCTCATAACAGGGTTTCTCAATTCTGAGAGTCTCTTGATTAAGAAACTAAAACCATTCAACTTTAAAACTTTTCTTTTCATTTAATGTTAAATATTGACTATCTTATGTTGCTGTTTTGTTCACATTCTTTTAGAATATTTGAGAAGTACCTACAATGTTATATTTAAACAGGTGATCACATTCATTAGCTGGTTCATTAGAAGTGCTTGAGTGTGCTGGGGCTTTATCTCGATGTCAGCAGTAATGATTTGCTTTTCTTTATGTATGGTTACATTCATCTGTGCACTCAGGTGACATTTGTTGTTAACTCTACTGTAAACGGATCTTTGGTGAATTGATCCAGATTAGCCCTCTCCCTTCATCTCCTTTGAGGCAGACCATATGAACAGTTGGAGAATATCTGAGAAAAAGCAGATCGTCAGCAACAGGTTTAAAAGCTGGAGTGTGACAATGTTCCTGAGAAGACGTGATTCTTACTTCAGTAATGTCATCACTTTACAGCAACATGTTCACCCCCAAGCTTGAAGTAGAGTTACAGCATTGAACAACAAGTGAATGTTTACTCAATTCCTGATGTTATTTAGTGCATTTTAAAACATTAATTACATAATGAAGAACTAACTCTTGTTTTCATGCATCACGTTGCCGTATTGAGTATTTAATCAAATGCATTAATTAACCAATGTTTATACTGCAATCTTACTTGATGATTTAATTAGCGTTATAAACAGTTTTACTATATATCATTATGTATGCAGCTATATGCATCAATTACCTTGAATCACAATATTTTAAGACCCTCCTCATAATGTTTCAAGTCATCACTTTCTTTGATCATTTATGTCCAATGAATATGCAATAAGTACAGGCTAGTTGCAAGTTATGTGGATGAGCATTCATAAAAAACTAAAATTGTCTTTTTACAACACTGGGCTGTGTTTATCAACATGTCGCTGTGGAGCGGACATGGCGCTGAGGGAGTGCAGTCGACCTCTGATTGGAAGATTGGAGGTTCAGTTCCTGCCCTTGTTTTGAAGTGTCCTTGGGTAAGAAGACACTGAACTTCACTGTGTTCAGCAGCAGAGCAGCATCAGGGTGTGGATGTGTGCGTGCATGGATGGTACTGGGACTGTAAGGCCCTTTGGGCCTTCAAAGAGCTAAAGTGCTATATAAGTATATATAATTTACCATTTATCTGACCTTAAGTAATATATTACTTAACATTAGTCATTTGACTTAGAAAATGGAGGTATTTCATGAGCATTATTTAACCAAAGTTAATCATTACTGAATGCTTTTTGGACCCTTATTGTAAAGTTTAATTAATACTTAATTAATTATAGTAATATTTTAATTTAGTGTTTTTTTAAACGCTCATCCACGCTCATTAATTCTAAATAAACAACTACAGTAAAAGATTATATGAGATACTACAGAACCCTAACAATAATTTTGAAGTAAACTGATGCAAAGTAATGTATAAAGGATAGTAAACAATTAGAAAATGCTACTTTTTTTAAATGTCCGGTAATGCATTATTACTTTATTATAAACATGAGTTGTTTATATTTACACATGCGTTTAATTATTTGCTTTGTACGGTTCCGCTACATAATGCATACAAGCAGTTGCAAGGACTTTATTTAATATGTAATTAATGCTTAATAATGCACTAACTTACATTAATAAAGGGACCTGGGCTATGTCAGAATTCCGCCCCAACTCACTATATAGTGCTTTCGCCATTTTCTAGTTTCTGAATCTACGATTCCAAAATCGAGAGCACTAGAAATTTCCCAGAACTCTTTGAGAAAACTGGCATGTATTGATGCTCACTAGGTTAGCAGTTACAGACCGCTATGCATTTAGGTTGAACAAAATTTTTTTTTTTTAACAAACCATCCAGATTTTCATCATCAGAACAAAACAGACGTCAAATATTTGTACTGACTTTCACTTCATGAAATGGTGACGTCATATCCGGCGTTTATCAACGTGAAAGTAAAGTAGTGAGCGTCGTGTCCGACTTGCTTTTACAATCTAGGGCACAAGATAGTCCTGCACTATATAGTTTTTAATAGTTAGGTATTAGTTGGGGGGATTCGGACATAGCTTTAGAGTAAGTAAATGAAAGAAAAACTTAAAACAAAATATTTTATTTAGCATTTTCTTATGTTTTATTGATTTCATGAACAGTGCTGTTTGTTTTTGCATGCTGTGCATGTGTTTTAGGGGCATTTAATGCTATTATAATTTTCACTGTTATTTTTATTGTTTATTTGTTCATTTATTTTGTGTAAAACAATTTGAGGTGTTCAAGAAAAAGTACTTTATAAATACATTTGAATTTTTGCAGATTGGGGTGGATTTTTTAAACATTTATCAGTTCAATCAAATGAGACTCATTTTATTTCACAATGCATTTTCATCGGCTGGATGAAAGAAAAAGATCTAAGAAAATGACGCAGATGAAGTTATCTGAGGGTAATTTGCAAAGACAGGCCAGGCATGAATGTGGGACCAAAAATTCAAATGTGCAGAAGCGTCACACTGTGGCCACACAATTACAGATGAATATTGAAGTGATTTACTGTTGCCAAGTGGCTTCCTGCCAGCTCACACAATTATCAGACTGTTTTTTCTTTTCTTTTCAGAGCCATACTTTCTTCCTCGCATGACCTACTGGTCTTAAAGGCAAACGAGCACAGCAAACACTCCATATTTGAACACCCTGTGATTTTAGAGGTTGTCCCACTTAGAATTCATGTTAGGTGCATGTCCACTGTGAGAGACATAATCTTAAAAAATATCTGGAAATCATTATGTATTTTATTTGTGTGCTGCTGTTGCTGACAAAATCAATATTAATATTTGACGCAGTAGCGTTTGGGATCCTCAGGTCAAACGTTTCCTGTAGTTTTCTCCAGGTTTTCACACACTACAGGAGGGATTCTGGCCCACTCCTCCACACAGATCTCCTCTAGAGCAGTCCGATTTTCTATTGGGTTTAGGTAGGGCTTGGCGATAATTAATTTGATCAATTATGTAAAGTTTGTTGTTTTAGAGTACTATTTGTTTTGGGGGAATATGGTTTTAATTTTCCCAGCTTTCCCGGGCTTCTGTCGTACTGAGTAAGGTCAGCCCGTCTGTTCTCACAAAGAGCAGATGTAAGAACAGCACCAAGCAAAGAAGAAAAAAAGGGGGGGAAATGCTTTGTTCTACTGCGTACTTGAAGCACAAAGACCCCCCACCCCAAACTTCTGTCAATTCACCTTCGTGCTCCGTGTAGCGTTTTTCTGATGAATCAGTTTGACGTGATCATTTTAAAAGGATCTGAACAGAACTGGAAGAGAAATCTGGTGGACTCACACCACCTACTTAAAGTTTAATAAAAAGTGTTGATTTGAAGACACACTTGACGCCATGCTATGCTAATGAGCTGTTCTGTGTGTCACCTACATGTAAACATGGACGGGCTTCATGTCAGACTTTAAAGGGGTCATACTATGATTTTCTTAAACCTTTTAGAGCCAACTATATCCATATACATGATCATATATTACCTTTGGAACACTTAAAAATTAATTATTTATGAAATATTAGTTATTTTTGTTAACTGTTTTTATACCTGGAAGTAAAACAACTCAATATCTGAGGCTCCGCCTTTCGCTCCCTGGGGGTGCCGCCCACTTCATGACATCCTCCTAGAGCCGACGTGTCAGCCACGGAAAAATGAATGGACATTTTTTTATTGTGTGAATGCATTCAATGCATTCACACTATTGAGATTCTTCATTTACATTTTCTTCCGTACGTTTTTCGGCACGTAAAAACTCAAGCACACTTTATGCGATTTACACAATCTTGGTATCAAAACGTTCAGCACGTTAAGGACATTACTGCTTGTATTTTTGGTTTTCACAAATTTTACAGTTTTCGCGATATTACGCAATTTATGCGAATTTTCAGCCCTATGTTAAGTCAATGGGTAAATTTTAAACTTTTTACTGCACCTTAAAACTTTTACAATATTGGTATCAAAACGTTCAGCACGTTCAGGACATTAATGCACGAACTTTTGGTATTCGTACATTTTACGATTTTCACGCAATTTACGCGAATTAACGCAATTTAAGCTTTTAATGCTAGTTAATGCAACTTAAGGACTTTACACACTTTACACACTTTAAGCACTTAATACACGTTACACAATTTAAGCAATTACTGCAAATTTAAGCAATTTACGCTATTTACAACAACCGCATTAGCGCGATAATGCATTCACACATGCATTATCGGAGGTAATGCAATTTTTCTAGTTATTATTGTTTTTTAACATTGATGTAGGCTCACATACAGTGCGGCTCCAGCTAATGGGTTCAATTTGCGGTTAAATGTACAGCATAAAATACTTAAAGGCTCAAAAAAAAAAAAAAAGATTTTTCATGATATCGACCCCTTAAGACATGGTGGCCAAATACAACAAAACTAATTCATAAGACAGTCATTCAAAAAAAAGAAAAAGTATTTTCTAAATGTAATCTTGAATCTATTCTGCATACTACTTTATTAGTAGTGCCTTTGTAGCATTAATTCAATTTATATAACCCAGTATCACAAACAATTGTTTCATCTTTATTGTCAATGACATAATAGCAAAAATCCAAAATATTATAATGTTTTTAACCTGCTTTTGTTGTGATTTCATATAAAAAATAATAACCTGGAGGCAGAATAGGGTAAAAAAAACTGTCTATCTGCAGCCCTAGTGAATGTTTCCTTGTTTTCTCTTCATGTAATTTGAGTTTGATGTCATTAAATATGCCTGAATACCATTTATGAACTACTTTAGTGCAATTTCATTTACTTAAAAATGGGAGCAATTCTTTTTTCCGTTCTGTGTTTTGTAGGCAAAAGAAGACACAAACAACTTATTTGTGAAAGAAAATAGACCATATAAAACGGCAAAAGCAGATAATAAAGACTGATTAGAAATCAATACAGAGTTCCTTAGAAAAATTATTTGAATGGAAAAAAATGTTAATTGTATTTATGCTGTGACTTCCTCTCTGTTTGCATTCAACACAATTTCATTTTTTAAGATAACATTATTGTTCTTTGTTCAAAAGTGTCATAATTTGTTTTTTTTATATATCTGCTATCCGTTAACACAATCAATGTAATGTAATCTAATGTAATTCTGAATGTAATGTAATCCTGACGGAGACAAGCGGCGAATGAACAGAATCATTAATATAAATTGTATTTATTGCACAAGTTTTATTTTATTAGTTTCATGCATCTCATAGTGGTGGGTAAGGAAAATGGCACCCCTGATAAACTGTTATGTTTGTGGCTAAACTTTGTTTTTTTATTATTTTAAATATAATTAATTCCATGTAAGTTGTGAATGGGAGTTTAGAGGGAAGGGACTCACCAGATTAAACATGTGACTAACCGTCTTGCGCGTGGCCAGTATATGTAAGGAAAATGATCAATACACGTGGCTTTATGGTGTTATTTTGTAAAGATATGAGTGTTTAACCTTGGCTTAGATGTCTATTGTCCCTTGTGGCATTGAGAATAATGAGAACAGTGAAAAGCATGCTGTGCACAGTGACCCCGTTGACTCTGCACTAAATTCGTAGCTGTCAAGTGGAGAGAGCTTTCTTGGCTTCGGTGGGGGTCAGGGCTATCAAGGCTGTAATGGTTTAATTACTAACCAAGTCTGAGAGCTGTCAGCTGCACACTGTCATGCATTGTCATGCAGGACTTATAGTTGAGTGCAATTCAAGAGGAATTCAATCAGTATATAGAGGCTAAAAAGTCTGAGAGGCTAATGCTGCGTTCACACTGAACGTGATTCGTGCATCAAACACTCGTCGGCCGCTTCTATTTGAACGATAAATGGGCTATATGCGCAAAGTACGTCCACATTCAGTTCACTAATGCTCAATCATTTCCAGTTGGCACAATGGACCATTTTTTTTACAAAGAAATTGCGAGTATTTGGAGTTTACAGGATGTCTTTTGGAGCTATAGTCACTATAAATGATGTTTGTCTTTCTAGCAAAATACTCCAAAGTAAAAATGCAAAAATTATTTAAATTGTATGTATCATCCTGCATTGCAAACTTCAAAGGTAACTTGCTATGACTGATGTTTTTGCATGCGTTTACGTGCGACCAGCTCAAAAGCTGATAGAAATTCATGTTGGCAACGCGAAACAGGTGCAGCCAAGATTCACATTTCTGCATTGTTTCACATATTTTAAGTGCATCCAAAGCTAAATGTTAAACACATTTAATGTTAAAGTTCTGTTAACATTAAAGCGAGAGTGTGGAGTGCAGTCAGCTGCAAATACTCATTTGGTGTGTTTACCCAAACCAAAATCTTAACTAACTTTTCCTCCGGGTTCGTGCACCAAAGAAAAAAGTTCAGCTCTAGGTGCTGGTATTTAGAAAAATACATGTGAATACTGTTGTCACTTTCATTTGGGCTAATGCTAACTAGCATGAAAGACACTTCTAATTATTGCTGTCTTTATCCTTATGACCTGTTAGTTGTGTTTCAATTACTCCACAGCAGAGTGTTAATACATTTTTGTCAATGTGTCAGGTAGAAGCAGTCTGAGACGTGATTGCCTTTCCTAAAACGTCTCAACACAGGCGAGATGACCGTTAGCGTTCGCTGCTACCGCTCCATGAAGAAGGCAGACACACATCATCATCAGCTTAATGTAGGATCAGTAATCTGAAAGTCACTTCAAAGTTTGTTTAAATGTTCAAAGTTTTGTTGAAAAGGTTTTAAATGTTCCAACATAGCTATGTTTCATCTCAATAAGTCATGTGATCATACAGTACATGGTAGCGTTTGTGAGTACTGGATGTTTGGTGTTTCAGAAAAGGCAAACTTTGCCTTTTCGGATGCTATTGTGTATTAACACAATTAGGGTTGGGTTGAAAAAAATCGATTAATCGATTTGAATCAATTTAAGCTTAATAGATCAATAATCGAATCACAAAAGATATGAATCTATTTAGCACACAAAGCTAAAGTCCGCTAGCTTGATGCCAACGTTCAATAGAATTGCCCGTAGGACAGCTAATGCTAACGCTCGGTCGACCAAAAAAATACATTGTTTACTAAATTAACATGTTTATTTACTCATTTTTCAAACTCTTTTAAGGAAAAGATTTTTAAAGTACTGTTGTCTTCTTCTCCTTGAATAAAGTGTACTTCTATAGCGGAATCACCACCTAGTGGTCAAACTGAAACGTCCTCCAGGAGAAGCAGAACAATGTTTTCAATGTTAATGATCTGAACATTTTAGTTAGAACTTCTCCTTTAGAGAATCCATGTAACACTGGATGATATTAACAATCTCATTATTTCACTGATACATTTACAGTATGTGAACTGTATCAGATAAATATATTCAAATTAAATAATAGATCTTTAAAGTATTTCTAAACAAATGTGTATAAATTTGTAAACTTAGAATCAAAGAAATTGGAAAAAATCAGAACTGAATCGATTCAGGCTCTTGTGAATCGAATCAAATCGTTTCTGGAAATTATAACCGATACCCAGACCTACACTCAATGACAAATTAACATACAATGTAAGAAATAACTAAAATAAGATAATACCAGGAATAGTACAGAGATTTGACAATTCGATATATACAGTTACCCACAACTGTAAATACACTCTTGTTTGCTGCTTGAAGCCTGTCCAAAAATATGTTCATAAGCTTGAAGCACCACATGCCTGTGGGAGGAGCTATCATCAAAAGTTTTAAGTCTGATCACTACATGGAGCGGTTTCTGTGCATATCTCATTTACAATGCATGGAAGACACAGATGATGTTGACAGATCAGGTTTATTTTAAAAAGCTCTACATAAGCATGAGTGTTCATGTCTCCATGTCTGGGTTCATGAGATCATTCAGGCTCTCCTAGTACAGCGAGCTTCACCATGTAGTGCAGGAGCTACACCTGAACGATGACAGAATTCAAAAATACTTTTCTCCCTCTGTGACCCAGTTTGACGACTTGCTGTCCCACATTAGTCCGAGTGGGGAAAAAATTTAAAAAACTGATTAAAATTAGAGGATCTTTTAATTATTGTCTTGTTAAAAATAAGAAACAATCTTATACATTTCAGGATAAGAACGATATGCTTCACTCTGTGTTAGTTTGGATTCCATCCCCTGAAAATGTCTTTGAACACGTCTCGTGCCCAAAGCTGACCCCCTGATTGGTTGACCCAATGTGTCTTCCTCGCAAAAGTTTTAATATCTCACCACCTCCCACCAGGTGATGAGATATTTAAACTTTTGCGATGGGCCGGTCATCACAGTGTGAGATGGGTCCAATGAGAGTGATGTCATATCCGAACTTGATAAGTTTGATGGATTGATGGCTGGAGGTGCAGCGGTTTGTGTACAGGGAGAAGAGCAGAGGGGGGAGTACACAGCCCTGGGGGCTCCCCCATGCTTACAGTCTCCAAAACAGTCTCTACATTCTCCCTGCAGTCCATCCTGTGATGCATTTTCAGGGGGAATTGGGAACGTTGAGTTAATAGCTTGTCCTGAAGAAAAATGAGTAGGACTGTTTAAAATGCTAAACTGAAGCCCATGAACAGGATCCTGGCATATGAATCTAGATGCTGCAGGATGAAGAAGAGGGCCAGAATTCACAGGATCGTCTGTGGATCTGTTGATCCTCTAGGCAAACTACAATGGGTCCAGGAGTGTGGCTGTGTAGGTCTGCAGGTGGGGTAAAGTACTCAAGGATTAGCTCAGACCATAGATGAAAAAACTCTAGTTTCTAGAACAGGGGTGTCTAAGGCCAGGCCTCGAGGGCCGGTGTCCTATCTGTTTTCCAACCAAGCTGCCATTGAAGCTCCTTATTGCCCAAACACACCTGATCCAGGTAATCAGCAGCTGATAAGTCAGGGTTTTTGGAAAACCATTATAAAGCCGGCCCTCGAGGCCTGGATTTGGGCCTTCCTGGTCTAGACGGTGATAGTGGGACCAGACCAAAGCATCGTTCCTAGTGGAGAACAGAAAGGAGGACAGGAAGTTGGTGAAGAATACAGAGAATGAAACATCCGTGGGTTTATAGGTGAAAATATGTTATGGATCTGAGTCCTCCACCCTGTCAGCTCCTCTCTGCTGGACTAATCAGCTGATTTACTCCCCCTGGCCGCCTCCCTTCTTAAGAAGGTGCAGGCCTTCAGTTGGTGTCGGATCATCTTCATTGCTGCTCAAGTCCTTGAGGTCCTGCCCATCGCTCTCTGTCTGGCCAGCCTAGTTTCTTGCCTCCTGTGCTGACCTGACCTGTTTACCTTCCATTGGAGCTTTTTTGGTTTGTGGATCGTCCGTTTGCCTAAGGCTTTCCCAAGTGGAGAGGGGTCTCTGAAAACAAAGGAGATGCCCACTTCTTCTGCTCCAAAACTTGTGGTCTGGCCTTCAGAGTCCCTCACCTTTTACTCCTGCCTCCACAATCATCACCTACCATAAGGAAAAGTTGCTTCTCCCCCTACAGGCCTGACTGTGATGCTTCCTGATGCTCCTGAACTCTTCTGATCTGAGCCCTAAAATAATTGTTTCAGCCTGTTGTTCCTGGGGTTTCCATATCATTGACCTGACAGTATGATTGTGATTGGTTGAGAAGAATAAGCGAGCAATTTAGCTAGTTTAGAATGAATGTATAAATATGAGTGGATGTAGTGTGAAACATATCCTGAATTTCCTGAAAATGAGCAAGATCTAATTAAAATTATGCCTTCACCTATTTTATTTGCTTATCAGTCCTTATTTTAACAAATATGGTCAACTTTATCAGCAAATCATGTGGTAGTTTAATAAATTAGAGAAAAAAAAATAACTGTGGAACATTAAAATAGCATTTTACATTGAAATATTTTAATGGATTAAGATTTTAATTATGTCATACTCCCTTTAATGCCACGATCCCTTTACAGCAGTGCCATACAACTGGGCCTAATTAAATCCAGGATACCCGGGGTTATGCAGTGGTTATTCAAAGTCAGAGGAAAATGCATATGGTCTGATAAAGATTAATTCCGCTGCTGCCAAACCTCCTGTGGAACGTGGGAAAATGATGTGTACAGAATGACAAGAGTCCATCTGTGCTGGTGTGACGGTGCCAAGCTTCCCTCATCAATCTTCCTGCGGAAGCCCACATGAGACCGCGGTGCTGACAGCTAAAGCGGCAGACTGGGGACAAAACAACATTTCTAAATGTGAAGATTTGAAACTGCAGATGCATCGTTGTGTCTGCCAGAGCTCACTGCCGTGTTTGGTGTTAATCTCTACACCCAGCATATACAGGTTCTTGAGTTACCGGGAGCTAAATTCTTAGATTGAAAGCAGAGCTGTCAGAGAGACAGTGGACGATGCAGACCAGATGGAATGACAGATCCCTGCTCTTTCATGTTTTTCTGTTTCTTTGCTCTGTTTTTGCCTCAGTCATTTTTGAATTTCATAACCTCTGTAAAAAAACTGCTTTGCTTTTTTTTACCTATAAGTGGGAGAGATCAAGTGAAGAGTCAAGTCATTATTTGTAAATGTCCTCCTGTCTTGAGGTGAGGGGTGTCAAAGTCAATCAGAAAAGGAGCCAAAACCCAAAACACACCTTAGGTCGTGGACCGAACAGGATAAACATTTATTGAAAACTCTGTAACTTTGTAACATAATTATGAGCTAGATATATAGCATTACCTGCGATAACGCGAGTGTGAATGCTGTAAGCTGAATTTGGCTGCTGAGGATGCTGAAACTGATAGCTAAAAATGCTGAAGCTGATAGACAGCTAAAATATGAGCTAAATGCCAAGTTAGCCTAAAAAAAAAAAAAAACAAAGCCAAACAAAAAAAACTTAGGTTAACCAAAACAGCTAGCACGTAGCTGAAATATTAGCTAAACTTCAAAATAGCGTAAAAAACATTAAAAAGCCAAAATTAGCCAAAACAGCTTGCGTGTAAATATTTGCCAAACTCCAAAACAGCCATAAAAACCTTTTTAAAAGAATCCTAAATTACTGTTATGGTTAAAACATTAAGACAGCAGCTTGTTGCTGAAATTTTAGCTAAACTCCAAAATAGCCTAAAAATCTCAGTTAATGCCAAAATAGTCTAAAAAGTTATCAGAATCACAATTTTTAATACTTCAAAACCGTAACTTTTTAACATAATTATGAATAATAAAAAGGCTGGAATATTATTCCAGAATAAATCATCTTTAACCTTAAATAACTTTCAATATTTTACTCTCCATAAAAATATATTTTTTTCAGAATTATACATGTTAGAAATTAGCGGATTATTAACATTGAGCCATTAATAATAATAATATAATAATATGATCTGGAGGGCCGGATTTAATTACATGGAGGGCCGGATCCGGCCCCCAGACCTTGACTTTGAAAGATGTGGTTTAGAGAATGACTGTATTTTAAATTACTCATACAATGTATCATAGACATATGGATAGTTTTTTTACAGGATAACAAACTGATGTACATTTTTTTTCTCTACTTCTCTAGAAAAAAACGATTTTGTCATGAAGATTGAATCTGTAGATTCGTCTCCTGCCAGATGCTCGACAGACAGAGCTCACAGGGTGATTCCAGCAGACTAATCCAAACCTTAAGTGAGCCCAGAGGATCAGGCGCCCTGCGCTCCCACAGCGGAGCTGAGCAGACTAACTGTGCAGCAGAGGGGTTACCAGCAAATCCTCTAAATTCTATTTTAACAGCAGAAAGATGTCATTTTAACCAGCCAACACTGTGAAGAGAATTTCAGGTTCTCAATGTTTTCATGGCCTGCATACCATTTACAAAGGTGTTTGTGGGAAACGCGCAATGACAGATGACACTGATGCAAAAGGTGTTACTCTGGAAAGAGGGCAATTGACTTATTACCACATTAAGGCCGTGTGTTGGAGTCATTATTAATCTGTGGCTTCCAACACTACACACAGCAAACGGCACACAGCTGCTGCCTTCTCATGCATTTCCTTTGTAATTATTTAAAACAGATTCTGGTTTGCAGAAGGCACAGAGTGCCAGTGTTCAGTGACTGTTTGCATCTGCATGTACTGCATGCATTGTCTTTGAAAACTGTCTGACAAGAACAATTGCTTTTGTTTGGATAAAAATGTGCACGCTTAAATCCCACTAAAGAATCACAAGGGCGCCCTGCTTTCCAAACAATTCAACTTCGGGAGAAAATTTCTGTTTTGAAGGATTCATAGTTGACTGGCTGGTTTATGTATTTCACAAAGGATTCCTTTTCTATGGTGCTGGAAAACATTGCAAACAGTGATGATATGTGCACAAGCAAACACACACACACATATACAGCACGGTAAAAATGCAGTGGCGGACTTAGCAGTTTTGGGACCCCAGGCAAACAATAACATGGGGCCCCCTGCAGCAGTGGCATTATTATTATTTTTACTTTACTAAAGTCTTTTTTTTCCTGCAGGATCTTAGAGGTTGCTAAGTAACTGTAAGGAGATGTACAGTAGTCTTTATGTAAAATAACATTTCCATGAAAGAAGGTAACAAGAATGCATATTCATGTAATATTTAATACCAGATTTACATTTATTGTCTTGTCAATAGATTGGACTTTTCAACTATATTAAGTGTGAGAGTCAAAAGAGATGTTAAAGTGTGGTAGGAAAACAAACTAATTTATTCAAGAGGAGCTGTTGGGAGTCCATGGGGACGTACTGGAAGCCTGTTCTAACCCTAACCCTACCCGCGTCAGCCACCTCTCCTGCAACGCATGGCGAATTTGATGCTCAGCGCCTGTCCAAAAAAGTGTTCATACGCTTGACGCCCCAATGTATGAGGAGCTGTTTAAGCCTGACCGCTACATGGTGTCTGTGTGGAGCTGCATGCTTTCTATGACCCAATTTGAAAAGTCCCGCATCAACCAGAAAGGAAAAAAAAAAAAA
>NC_050525.1:7712958-7735051 GCF_002922805.2 Oryzias melastigma
TCTTGTTATTATTATTGTTTCGGTAAAATAATGAAAAATATCATAAAGGTGATACGAGCCTCCCCAATGCCGCAGCTGCTTCCCTGTCTCTGCCAGCCAGCCTCCCGGGGTCGGCGACTGATTGAGTCCCTGAACACGTCACATGTCCATAGATGAGTTCCTGATTGGTGGATGACGACCTCGCTAAAGTTTAGATATTTGACTCCTCACTGCTCAAATCGCGTCGCAGGACCTCTGATTGCGTTTGTACTATTAACTTAACGTCGGTGTGGGGTTGCTTTGCCAAATCTTGCAGTTGCCATAGCAACCCCAAGCAACCCCTTTACGTGTTCAGTTTTAGACAGCAAAAAAGACGATAATCTGTTTTTATTTTCATTTATCAGGTTTTACCAAAGAAGGTAAAAGAAAGAAAAATACTTGAATGAAGGAACAAGAGGAGGAGAATATTCACATGAAGTGGCATAAATGATATAAAAACAGAGAAATATTGTCAAAGTTATCGTTTTTTTTTTTGTCCCTTTCTTTGCCTTTCTGTCACTTTTCTCATTCTTGACTTTCCTTGATGTGACCCTATGTTGTCTGTCTTCCAGTACTTTTGGAAGTGTGGCAACACATTTCTTGCCTTCTCTTTGTCGCTTTACTTTAATTTTTTAAAGCCTCATTTTAACAGTTTATGCAAAAATTGTTCTGAATCCTCATTCAATCTCTGCCAGTGTTGCTGGACAGTCACAGTTTCTCATCATACAAGTCCTCTAAAAACCACCAGACCCTAAAAAAAAAAAGAGTGTGGGGGGCAGACGATCGCCTACCTTTGCCTAATTGTCAGTTTCTTTCTCAGACTTTCTCCTTCAGGAAACAAATCGAAGCATCTGGAGTCGTTTGTTTTTAAGACAAAATCAGCTAAATGTTTTTTAAAAATTTGTCACATTTGATCAAAATCTTGACATTTTCCTTTGCACAGCTGTTTTATTCGTCTCATGTTTGATCAAATCAGTTACTTATGTTGCCCAATCGTTCAGTCTGTGGTTAACATTGGATCACTTCTAAAAGGTCAACTTCTAGTCATCAGCTCAGAGTTTCACATCATCGCTTGATGACAGGCGGGTTACTCATTGGTGCCGCCCTTTTTTAACCCTGATCCAGAAGCCCGTCTTCCTGAAGCTTGGACCAGCAAATGCTGGAAGCGTCACAGCCTTCTGTTTGGAGCTGCTTTGCTAGTCAGACCAATCTGTACTTCCACCTGGCATCATTCTTACCTAAACTAAGCATTTATGTGTTTTAACCCAACATATATATGAGACATGGAAACAAAAAAATAGGTGAAGACAAAATATTGAGGTCATAAAGCTTTTTTAATCAAATTTGACACCAATATATTTTAAAGTTCAGTTTCAAATAAAGTGATCTTCAGTTTGTATAGATACAAACAAAAAGAGCAGATATTTAAAATCTTAAGCAATAACTAGAACATTAAGTAGTTGTCCTTTGATATATTTATGACATTTTACTCTGATATTAATAATCACTGATAGCCCAGCCAAAAAACAGCTCATAAAATAACTGAAATGTCATTCTTGTTAATAAATCTTATGATGGTACTGCCCCAAAATTTTCTTTTTTTAAACTAATAAAATATTTAGCCTTCTGACAATGTTATGTTTTGAGATACTTTACCTCAAAATTCAACTTTCAAATATGAAGTAATTGATTTTTGGTTGCCGTCCCCTCTCAGCAGATGGTGCTGCAGTGCTGCAGCGAACAGCAAGCTAGTTGATGAAGTAAAAGAAAAAATAAATCCCTGAAAAAGGAGCAAGAAATGTGTTTAATTCTGATTATGGAAACAAATAAAACTGGATTGCAATACAAAGATCTTCATGTGTGCAAACTGACAGCACGACCACAGTACTTAGGCTGTCCATTATAAAAAATGTCTTCTTTATAAAAAGCCCAATTAAATTCACTGCTGCCTTTGTAAAGCAAAAAGCACTCTCGGCTCCATGGTAATGGTGCTTTTGTTATGGTAAAACTGGGAAATTTGAACCTAAAATAAAGAGTTGTATTAATGACATGCAGTATAAAGAGACTGAGTAATGTTTAATTGTTCTTGTCTGCTGTTCATTTTTAGAGCAATGAGAACTTAGATTCATTTTCTGCAGCTGTGTGTTTTTTTATTTAAAATGTTATTTAACAAATTGTAGAAAAAATAAGAAAAAAACAGGGAGAAAAAAAATGTATGTATTAAAAAAGGGTACCAAATCAATAAATGAACAGATGGATGTATATAATATATATATATAGAATATTTCCCATGCATTGAGTGGAATTATCACATTTTCATTTAAGATTATAAGAATTTTAGGAGGATTCCAGAATATAATATTATTCAAAGTTATTGATAAAAGGAGTCCAAGTGTTTTTGAATACTGATATTGTATTTCCTTCATTTCAAAATGAATATGTTGTATAAGAAGATTGGTCCAATGGTTAACAGTAGCTGTGTTGGATGGAAAGTAAATCCTGCAATAAGAAAGAAAAAAATCACAGAAAGACTTGTGAACATACATATTCGCCTTAAAAAATGCTAATTTGTCAACCTATATTCAATAGTTTACTCTTGAATATTTCTGTTTTAAATCTATTTTTTACCTGTTTATTGCTCTCAGATCAAAGTGCATTTAAATTCAGTTTGAAGTTCTCAACGTTTTATGTAACACTGGATGAATCAGTATATAAATCTGTATACAGCTTCACCAACAACAACGTTTGGTCTCCTCGGAGTACCTCTGGCAGCCTGTGTCCCTGAGGATGTGACAAAGCTTATCAAGATGAGCACACATCAGTCGTTTTCTGCAGCAGATAGAACGTCTTTGAGTTTTCAACAGCAGACATATTTTCCTTTTGCTGGCTGTGGTATTCTGCGTCAATGTTAAAGCTTATGCGGCTAGTAGGCATTTTATGACCTTAAAATGAAGCCAACATCTTGTTCTAACTCCGTCACTGTGACTCAAATGGAAAGAGCTCGTGGTTTGGGTTGTTCTGTCTCCATAGAAGCTGCATAACAGGTGAAAACCACCAGGTTTTTACAAATGTTATAACATTACTACCAAAATATTATTATTTATTTATTAATAACACATTTTAGCTGAATAGCTATAAAAACAGACTTTGTGGTAGTTTTTTAGTGCTTCTAGCAACAGAATGTAACTACAGGAAAGAAGCTCAGGAAGAACTTTATTGATTCTTGTGAATAAGTCCTGTTTCTTTGGAGTAAATGGATGTCTATGGTCAGCCTACAGCTGGAATGCCATGTTTCCACAGAGATCGTCTTGTTCTAGCTTGATTCCTTCTTAGCAAAGGTGAGAAAATGGTCTTTTCACATGGATCCTACTGGCTTGATGCACTTTGAGTGTGAATGTGTTATGTTGACTCAAGACAGAACAGGCCAGGTACAATTGATTATTATATAAAAAAAAAAAAAGAAAAAAACCTCCCCGACTTTGCAGGTGTTAGAAATGGGGGTCAGGACACACTGGATCTGTGTGTCCTGCTCGGGTAGGGCTTGGGGAATAGGGGTTCTTATCTTAACTCTTTATTCTTTTTTTGTGTTAAACATAAAGAAATAAAAAAAAAAAGAACTGAAAGACTTAAAATGAATTGGAAAACGGTGGAATAAATAATTAGCAAATGAATTGATGTTTATAGAACATTTATAGATTCCTAAAGTGTGACTCATGATAAAAAAAAAAAAAAAAATCTTTTTTTCTAATGAAAATAATTGGTTCATATTTGTGATTATTAATACGTGATTCATATTGACGACTTTTCTATTTAAAATGATCTGTACACATTTTTTATTTGTGTTTCCTGATTTTCTTTTATGATTTTTCTATTAAAAAAAGATACTTCCTTTACATTAATGACTCTTCCAATAGAAAATAATCTGTATACATATATATTCTTGTTGTTGTTTGATACTTGATTGATATTAATGATTTTTGAAAAATATGAAAAAATATGAAAAATATTCTGCACATTTATTCTGAATTTTGATAATGAATCATGTATATGCATGTCAAAGTCTGGAATAATGTTATATCTACTTACATAGCCATGTGATTTATTGTTACTACCTTAATAACCTGAATCTGTATTGGAAAGATATAAATGTCTGATCTTAAGTTCTGGAGGGTTCAATGTGATCAAGGAAACAGTCATTCAACTCACCTGATCATTCACTTTATGTAAACTCAGGGATGGTGGATGTTTTCTTAGACATGCCTCCAAGAATGTTGGGTATGCCTGTCTGTGTACACGAGGAAATATCCGTCACAGCGATTTGTGACACAAGTACTTTGTAAATACTGTAAATTTGTACAGATATACTTAATACGTGTAAGTGGTTGTGTTGATACGGTGTAATGGTGTGTGTGTAGGTGTGTGTATGGCTCCAACACATCCAATTTACTTATGACATTCATCTTATCTCATGTTTCATCATCTGCTTTCCTACCTCCCCTTCCCTTTCTATCTCCCCACATCTCGCCCAATCTGAGCCGCTAAAACTCAATAAATAAAGTTCAGCTTCAGTTAGAAAAAGGGTTTATTTTAACAGACTTATAATCTTTGTGTTCATTTGTTGGACAGGACAAAAAAAGTGTGAGGTTAAAACTAAAGCCCAAAATTTTACTTTAGCAACTTTACACACAGTTGCATGATGGTTAAAACACAAAAGTCCTTTCTGCCTAACTTGATAGTAATTCAATACGGAGAAATCTTCGTAATTCGAGTAAATATTTATTAGTACATTGTGACAAATCCAGGGGAGTTTCAAAATAAGACTTCTTCTTGGTTTAGATCAGTAGAAAATGAGCCCAAATGGCTTTTTAAAGGTTGACGACCCCTGGGCTATACAATACAAAATCAACTTTCTTGAGGGGGCCTTTGGTCACATGCAAAATGGTGCTAGAATCAATCTGTAGCCAGAAGCGGAAATTTTGGAGCTTTAGCTGGTTACGTATGCGGAAATTTCCTAAACTTTAGGAAACCCTTTCAAAATGGATATTTTAAAAACATTTCAGAACTTTCAGCTTTTAAGCTTTTAAATGCGATTAAATTGTAACTGTCGAACAGTTTAGTGTGCAAGATATGCTTCAAATGGGACAAAGAATGTTAATCGTTATATTAATTTTAAGGCAATAGTAACAATTGTTCAAATTTCTATAACTACACGTGTTTACTGGCAAAATGCTGTTTTTTTTCTCTGTAAATCAGCCGATCAGAGCTGTAGAAAAGCCATTTTTTCTCTGTGACAGAGAGTGTCACAGAGAAAATTTTGAAAAAAAATGGTTGAAAAAAGAGAGAAGAAACGGTAAAAAGGTCAAAATCTTAAAATGGGGGGTTCTGGGCGCGGACATCCGATTTCGGCTGCAAATTTTGTTTTTTGTTTTTTTTGCAACTTCCGGCTATTAATTTTCGAGCACCATATTTTTTCTTTGTGGCCAGATTCTCTTGACTTTTTGAGCTTTTAAGTGTATAATAATGTTCATTCCTCAGAAAAAAACAACCCCGATGTGTTTTTTGATCCATTCAGGCATTTCTGAGTATTCCTCTAAAAAGCCATGCTCTGAGCACCAGCCCCTCCCAATCCAGATCCTCACAATGTGACGTAGACAAGTGAGAACAGCCTCTTCCAGGAAGAGTCTGTGCTCCCTGCACCTCCCCCCAGGTTAACGCAAACACCCACTTTCTCTGCAGAACTAGCAGTGCTAGCAAAATGCTTTCATTTTAAATACACAATACAGTTTAGCTTCAAATTGTGGCTTCTAATAGTGGCTGGCAGATAGACAGCATGCACATCCATCTGCAGAAGTTCAGGTGTTTGTTGTCATGGGCAGACATGGTGCAGAGGCCGGCTCGAGGTTGACGGCAGGAGCGACAGGCTCAGAGATGGATTCGTCTTAATTTATAGTAGGAAAAGAGTACACGAAAAAAACTAATATTTCAGAATTTGTTATTTAGTTTGATAAAGGTAATATCTCATGCTTAAGATTAGCATAATTTAGGCACTATAAACAAAATTCTAACATCAACTTTCAAATGAATAATTCATTATAAAATATGATTTACAGTAAAACATCAACAACATGGAGTTTACTTTTAACTGAATGCCAAATAAAGATGATTATAATCACATTATCTCATTATCTAATGAGCTCCTGGGACGACAGGCGTTTAGATATTTGCTAAAAACGGCATAATCATAATGAAAAAAAGACTAGGAATGATTTTACAACAGATAAAAATATATTTTTGGAGTGTGACTTAAAGTCAGAACCTGAACTCAATTTAAGACGATAAATTATTAACAAACAGTATAGTGTGAGTCTATACTCATATTAAAATGTGCTAAGAAACCATTGAGAAAATTGCATAGATTATAATGGAAATTTCACATGCTTTCTGTTAAGATTTATGAATACATTTGTCATTTTCATCTCAGTTTAATCTACATTCAACACAACAAATAAAATAGTCGATTTTTAAAACCTTTATTATGAAAAGAAGGTTATTTAAAATAAAAATGTTAATTCCAGCCTGTGCTAAGTGGGATTTCTGTGTCCTGTTATGAATGCAGGTTTTATAAAGTAATTAACCTTACATTTCTTACATTTAGCTCGAAATTAGGAAACCACTGGAAATAGATGCTAGACTCTATCATTACACAGATGAATGTTAGTCATGTTTCTGATAGAAGACCTTTAAAAGTGTGAAAGTTCATTGCCTGGCTGAACTAGAAAGCCAGTCAAATGTTGTGTGGTAGTCAAAGTACCAGGACTTTTTAAAAAATGTTTTTATTATTAAGGATGAACACAACTTTTTCCACATCATTTGACATTTTACTTTGACTGTGTCATTTTGTGGGGGTGGAAAAGAAACCAGAATTGGTCATGCTAAGAGTTTCTCGAGCAATTAGTCTGTCAGATTTAGACTGATTGGTCAGTGAAATGTACATCAAAAGCATCTGGACTGTAGTCACTTACAGTGATATTCTGCTGTTTGGATTCTCTGCTTTTAGCTTCTTTTTCTGTTGGTCTCATTAAATAATATTGGGTAAATTTCAGGTTAGAACCATCATCTTCTGTACCACAATGTTGGTTCTGTTTTTGCTTTTTTTTACAAAGGGTGGAGTTCACATGAGTGCACTGAGCAAGATGGCCGTTTGACCTGAAATCTCCCGCAGGAGCCTTCTTATTATTTTTTTTTGTCAATTCCTGCTTTATTATCACAAATCCATACAGAAAGAGGTCAAAAGTGTTTTGATTTTACAATTATTTTTTTTTTTTTTGGAAATGCTATCGACCGGGGCGGTCAAATAAAGTGCTGGAACTGATGGGGCTAAACCTAAATCTGCTAGCCCGAGCCAAATGGCAGACACAAGAGGGCTGTCCACCATGCAAGGGTCTCTGCAAAAAGCTACTATTGAAACATTAAGAGTTGGACAACTTCTGTCAAGTCTGATGTGAATGAGATAAAAGAATTAAATGTAAAGCTACAAACGGACGTGGATGGAGTCCTGCGTCCTGCTGGACTGAACACCATATTTCTCAGCTGGAAGATGACAACCACAACTTACAGGAATCTGCTAATGTAGTTCACTTTCGGCTTAACCCTTTCGGGGTCGCCACAGTGTAACAGCACCCACTGTTTCGCATCAGAGATTTGGCATAGTTTTTACGCCGGATGCCCTTCCTGACGCAACCCTGTACTTGAGGGGCACAGGGACCCAGTTAGGCAGCAGCGTCAAGAGTCTTCCCTAAGGACCCAATCTGGTTGGGGATCAGTGGACAACCCTGGGAATCGAACCCAGGGCTCCTGAGTGTCAGCCCTTCACCTAGCCCACTGAGCCACCCAGCCACTTACAGGAATCTGCTAAGACCCAAACCCACACCAAGACAAAACCCACACTAAGACCCAGACCAGCACCAAGACCCAAACCCACACCAAGACCCAAACCCGCATCAAGACCCAAACTCACACCAAGACCCAGACCCGCACCAAGACCCAGACCTGCATCAAGACCCAAACTCACACTAAAACTCAGACCAGCACCAAGACCCAAACTCACACCAAGACCCAGACCCGCAACAAGACTCAAACCCACACCAAGACCCAGACCCGCATCAAGACCCAAACCCACACTACGACCCAAACCCACACCAAGACCCAGACCCGCACCAAGACCCAAACCCGCATCAAGACCCAGACCTCCACCAAGACCCAAACCCACACCAAGACCCAGACCTCCACTAAGACTCAAACTCACACCAAGGCACAGACCTAATGTGTTAGATTCAGTCTTCCACTTATCCTCCTCCCCAATTTGAACCAGATGGTATGCATTAAGCAGGTCTAGTTTGGTGAAGATCTTAGCCCCCTTAACCAGATCAAAGGCGGTGTGTAACAGAAGAGGGGATGAGTCTTCTGAACATTGGTGTTTTTCAACCCCTTGTAGTCAATGCAAGGCTGTATACCCCAACCCACTTGCCCATGAAGAAGAGGACCCTGACAGAGAAGAAGGGGGATGGAGACTCTCTTGTAGGTACTCCCCCATGACCTCCTTTTCTGTAAGAGACAAAGGGTAGACGTGACCCTTAGATGATTGAGACCACAGTGGAGATCTATGGTGCAGCCATGGTGGCAGAGACTTGGCACAAACCTTACAGAACACAGAACTAAGGTCATGATAAGCTGGAGGAATATTCTGAAGATCTGGAGGTTAATGAGGAAACTGTTTTTAAAATGGAGGAAAACATGGCAGCAGCAGGCACACAGTTCAACAAACAAAAACTCTAGGACAACACACGTCCAGAAGTCCAGTCGATGTGAGGAGTACGTTTGCATAACTAAGAAACACCTATATGAGGTTTTGTTACCACACTAATATTTACAGTGTAGTTTTGTGTGTGTGTATTAGGTAATTTTTGAACATGTGAATTGGAGTTAGAAATCAAGAATTATGCACACACAAATTTGATGGAACTATTTTTTCTCCATATTAAAGTCTTTCATCTGATCAAACTTTAAATGCCTCACAAAGTGAAATGAATCAGGCATGAAGGCATCAATCTGAGGTTCAGAAAGTCAACCAATCTCTACTCCATATGCAGATTTTAATGTACATTTCCCTGTGCTATTAATACACATGAACTCGTTTTACCCATGTGTCACAATGGTGGTAATTGCGTTAAACATCTTCACCCCCGCAGATCCATCTGCTTCATACAGTGTATTTAGTTGGGACACAGTTGCTGCAGACCCAGCCTTTCAAATGAAAGTGCATTTTGAACTTGTGCCAGATGTCAGGAGAGAAATACATCGCTGCTTTATAGTCCAAGGGACATCATTTTGAAACACCATCATTGAGATGATGGATCATGCTTTTCCTTCAGTCCACGTACAGAACATATCGCACCTGCTGCCACCTTTCTCCTTGTGATTGTGGAAATGGAAAAGGCAGCAAAAGCTGGAGTGTCCCCCAACACCCTGAGGATAGAATTTGGCTGTTGCTGTCCGTAGTATATCACACTAATGAAAGATAAAGAAAACTGATTGTACGGGATGATGGACAGCTGTATCACAGATTAATCTGGCTCTCTCCAACCTAGAAAAATTGACAATTGTGGGAACAGATAGGCTTCTGTTTCAGGCCCTGCTGGTTATTTTTTTCCCCGTCATGCATGTTTGTTAGATGTCAACCAAGAAATGAAGCTCCCTGTGCTTTGTCTTGTGTGCCAGGATGTTTGGGAAATGGCTTCCTGGGAAAAAACTGCAGCAAGTCTGACTGTGTGGGATGTCATCTCAATCTCATAAAAATACCTGTTAAGTCACCATTCTGGCTTAAAGACATTGTGAAATGTACATATAATCTAGACCACAGGTGTCGAACTCCAGGCCTCAAGGGCCGGTGTCCTACATGTTTTCCAACCAACCTGCCTTTGAAGCTCCTTATTGGCCAAACACGACTGATCCAGGTAATCAGCAGCAGATGAAGCAGGATTTCTGGAAAACCAGTAGGACGTCGGCCCTCTAGGACTTGAGTTTGACACCCCTGATCTAGACTAAACTATGAAGACTAAACTTTTTAACCCTTTACCTGCTGATTGAAATTATTATGCACATTACTCCCTAAAGGCAATAGGGAGCAGAAAAAAAAAACATTTTTCATTGATTTTGTAATGGTTGGGTTGTGAAAGGGTTAATAGTCAGTCTTTCTTGGTCTGTGAAATAAAGATTGGATCACCAGTTGATTTCCTGCTTTATGATGGCTAAAAAACTATTTAAGTCACCAGAAAGCCCTTCCTATCAGCTCCCTGTTATGGCCATGACCTTCAGTTTCTTGCTGCTTTCTCGTTGTTTTTGGTAAATGACCTCTACCAGCAGCCATGTCTTTCAGACCTCTGTGATAATCTATGCCACAGCTACGGTGCATGGTTACCCAGAGTACATACTGGACACCGTGTTTGGTGACATGACAATAAATGAACAAAACTGAACTTTTAACAGAGTCGTTGAGAGGTTTGCCAGGAAAGGAAAATTATTGTTTGATAGCTTTTAAACTGTCATTACAAATCATGTTTTTTTGCTGCACGCATATTTTAATTAAAATAGCGGGACTAAATCAAATTAAAATCCAACTCTTCTACGGCAAGCAAAATACATTGAGAGAATGTCACAAGATTTGATGACCGTATGTCTCATACTGTACAGCGCACTTAAAAGCCTTAATTTTTATTAAAAAAAAACAAGACTGCACCTTATAATCTGGAGCACCTAATAGTTGGATTCATTTTGGTTGTGGTTACTGATGTTGAAGTGATTTTGAGATTTACATGGCGTTCGGTCAAAATATTGTACCATAGTTAAAGTGTAACCAAACCCTAAATCACAGGTGTCGAACTCCAGGCCTCAAGGGCCGGTGTCCTACATGTTTTCCAACCAACCTGCCTTTGAAGCTCCTTATTGGCCAAACACACCTGATCCAGGTAATCAGCAGCAGATGAGGCAGGATTTCTGGAAAACCAGTAGGACGTCGGCCCTCGAGGACTTGAGTTTGACACCCCTGCCCTAAATCAACTTTTGTTTTGTCTGTTGACATCTATAAAAGGCTTTAAAAGAGCTGTCTGTTGGTCATTGCCACATTTTTTGACAAATTGAAATAAACTTGTTTAATTCTTGAAAACATAGTAAAAAAAGAAAAAAAAACGTGTGTGTGCTGCCCCCCACAGGTTGAATCGAGGTATTACAGTTGAATTTTGTGATTGGTTAAACCCTGTAAGTTTTAGAAGTCTGACGTCATGATCTGCAGCTCCTGTAATGATAACAGTCCTGTTCATCAGCCCCGCCCCTCTGACTGGATTTTCAAATTTTGGCTGTGGGTGCAGTCAGCCTCCAACTTTCCTGTTTGGTCACCCTTTAAACTCCTGGTTGATGGACCCTAAAATTCTGTCTGTGAAAAGAAAAATGCTCACAATACGGAATTAACCCTTGTGCTCGCTTATGGGGTCCAGATAACCCCAGCCTTACATTGACACGTTATCCATCCCATGACAAATGTGTTCGAAGGTGGACAGGATTTCATGTCTGCCACGGACCCCAGTGAAAATAAAAATCATTGAAATAAAAGTTCAAATGACCCCACTCCCAAAGTTAACATAGCTAGGTATAGATATAGCACAAGGGTTCAAATTCAACCCTATCAAGTGCCACTGAGTGCAGCTGGCACCAACACCGCTGACTCAAACACTGGCTTGTCACTCGCCAGTTGGATTCACAGACAACCTGGACGAGTTAGTGTTAAAGCACAGCAGGTGATCGGTGAATGCATACTGGAAAATGGAGCAATATAAATGATCTGCAAAATATCTATGGGAAATTAGAGTCTGAAGCCTACCTGTAGCAACAAGAATGTCTTGCTGAACTCTCCCACACACAGGTCCTTCAGAACTTTGCTGCACTCATTTAAAACCCCGTAGTTAGAATGACGTGTCTGAGATTTAATGCAGTTCTTGAGATAAAATGGCCAGGTGAAATGAAATAAAGAAACCGTGCAGGAAAAACAAGTGGGTTGCAACACCAAGAAACCCAGACTAAGTTTCTATAACCTGATATCCTCGTAAACAACACTGAAAACAGAGGCCATTCATGCTACAGGAAGCGAGAAGTCATCCTTCACTGTTGTTCTCGGTTGCCAGACTTGTGAGGATCACACAGCTTAGTTTGTATTTTTTTAGTGATGGTCTTGGTCATGTTTTGAGTTGTCCCTCTGTCAGTAACTTTAGGTCCATGTTAATAATCATGAGCAGTTGTTTTCCTTTCTGTTAAGTGTTCTAAAACTATATAAAAGTTGTGTTTTTAGTTGGTAATTGTCATGTCGTCTCCTCTGTTTTGTAACCTTTTGTTTACTCCATGGGTTTTTTAATGTTGTAGTTTATGTATTAAATGTTTGAGTTTCTGCCACCAAGCCTGGTCTTCTCTATTTTTGGTCCTACACCTCCAGTTACTGACAGAATGACCCGACCACCCTGGACCTTTCAATCCACACCATGCCGTCCCACGTCAGATGGGTTTTTGAGGAATGTCACATCCATGGTTCCATGGGGTAATGCTGGGACCATACTCACTGTTCCTGAGGAGGGTCCTGGGATTGCCCCTTTCATGTTCCCTGTCATGTTCCTGAGGAGGGTCGCTGGGACCACGCTTCATGTTTTCTATTCATCCCCCTTGCTCATGTTTCCCGTTTTGGAGAAATGGTTTTATCACCCATCCCTTCATGTTTCCTGTCTCTAGAGGAAGTCGCCTAAACTGCTCCTCTGTGTGCTGGGGTTTGTTGCACAGGTGGCGTCCTATGACAGTTCCATGCTGGAATTCACTGTGCTCCTGAGAGCAGCCCCTAATTTCCCCAATTTTTTAATGAAAAATAGTCTGCATGTCTGAGGGTTTGATTTTATACACCTGTGCCAGAGCCAAGTGATTAGGACAGCTGATTCTGATCATTTTGAAGGGTGAGCCAAAACTTTTGGTAATATAGTGTCTGTGCACCTGAGGAAATATCAGTTGATGCAATTTGTGACACAAGTCCTATACTACAGATACCAAAAATGTGTTTAGACATACTTAAAACTTGTAAGTAGTGTGTGGATACTGTATGATGGTGTGTGTGCATGAGCAGCAATGCATGCAATTTATTTATGACATCCAACTTATCTCTTACCTTAACACCCCTGCTTCCCTCTCTGTCATCCCACTTCTCGTCCAGTCCGAGCAGCCTAAACTCAAAAAATAAAGTTTAATTACAAAAGGGGTTTATAGTAACACACTTAAAGGAGTATTTAACAACCCTGATTGTAAAAGCAAAACATGTCCATTACAAGAGGCACACAACCTGTGGGTTCATTGGCTGGGCAGGACATAAAGAGGGTGCATGAAGTGTGTATGGATTCTCCTTACAAAGTGTGCTTGCAAGCCAACTTTAATGTGAAAGAGAAAATGTTTAATTTTGTTTTTTTACATGTCATGAGGACCTGCTGTTCCTCATCATTCAACCCACCTGTGTTATCCTCTCTTTCTGTCTCATGTTGCCAATTTGTAGTAATGTGTATATTTGTTCCAGCAATTGTCAAGTTTGTGTTTCTAACCAAGCCAAATCCCAAATCCATGTTTATACTGATGACAATATAATGTGTATGCACTCATCAGATACTTTATTAGGTACACCTTGCTAGCTGGCTGGACCCCCTTTTGGCTTCAGAACTCCCTTAATCCCTTGTGGAATAGACTTAACAAGGTACTGGGTTGAGATCTGGCGACTGTGGAGGTCATTAGAGTCCAGTGAACTAGCTGTCATGTTCAAGAAACCAGTCTGAGATGATTCCAGCTTTATGACATGAAGCCTTATCCTGCTGGAAGTAGCATCAGAAGATGGTACGCTGTGGTCATAAAGAGATAAACATGGTCATCAGCAATACTCAGGTAGGCTGTGGTGTTGTAATCATGATCAATTGATACTAAGGGGACCAAAGTGTGCCAAGAAAATATCCCCCACACCATTACACCACCACCACCAGCCTGAACCGTTGATACAAGGCAGGATGGATCCATGATTTCTTGTTGTTGACTCCAAATTCTGACTCTACCATTTGAACGTTGTAGCAGAATTCAAGACTCATCAGACCAGACAATGTTTTTCCATCTTCTACTGTCCCGTTTTAGTGATTCTGCGTGAATTGTAGCCTCAGTTTCCTGTTCTTAGCTGACAGGAATGGTACCCGGTGTGTTCTTCTGCTGTATCGCATCTGCCTAAAGGTCAGAGATGCTCTTCTGCAGACATCACTTGTGACCAGTTGTTTGAGTTACTGTTGCCTTTTAATCAGTTGGAACCAGTCTGTCCATTCTCCTCTGACTTCTGGCATCAACAAGACATTTCCGTTCACTGGACATTTTATCTTTTTCGGACCATTCTCTGTAAACCCACGATATTGTTGTGTCGGAAAATCCCAGTAGAAAAGCCGTTTTTGAAATTCTCAGACCACCCCGTCTGGCTCCAACAATCACTTAAATCACCTTTCTTCTCCCTTCTGATGCTCAGTTTGCACTGTAACAGATCGGCTTGACTATGTCTACATGCCTAAATGCTCACTGCCATATGACTGGTTGATTATAAACTGGCCTTAATGATCCATTGGGCTGCTGTCCTTAAAATAGAGGCTAGGGTGTGTTCACTATGACCATGTTTTAATCTTGTTAGTCTTATCTAGGAGAAAATGGTAACCACCAGAGCTCAAAGCTTTTAAAATCACAACAGTTTTTTTTGTTTGCTTGTTTTTTTTTTTGGTAAAAGTTCAACAGTGGCCATGGCACTGAATGGACAAGGACACGATGGAAGTGCATTTTCAGTAACGGAAATCTTTAGAGTTCTTTCTTAAAAATTCTACAGGAGTTTGTGTGTGTGAGTTTTTTTTTGATCGGTCATATATTTCTCCCTCTGGTCTTCTTTGTTTTACTGTTTCACTGTTACTTCCAGTGCTCCGTTTTAACAGCTTCTCATTCCCTCTGACATCCACCTATGCTTTGTTCACTGCAATCGCTAAGACTTATATTTTAGAGAAGACATATTTTGTGTATCTTGGTCTTTCCTTCTTATATTTCAATAGCATTCAATTGTACCCTGAAGTAAATGTTTTTTTATCAAATTAAATTGGCTTGTCAGGATTCGGTGGTTTAGGACCCAAAGTACAGGATACCAGGCTAGGTGACAGAAATTTCATTGAACATCTGAACCGCAGACAAAACAATGAACAAAAGGAAAACGATAAAGGTGACAAAGCAAATGACCTGACAAATAAATGAAAACCAGACAACGAAACACAAAGATGACTGACTAAACTACAAGCAGCTGTGGACAATTACCAAATGAATCCAGGTAAGACTATGAGAGGGAGTAACCAAACAAATTAGAAGAACACAAAAGAGAAAAACAAAATTGAGATCAAACAAAGCAATCTACACAGCACAATCCTTACAAGCCCTGGGGGAATTATGAGAAAATTATTAAAGGTGACTGTCCAGGCGAAGTAGATGTACCTACAGTATGTTTTTTTAAAGTACTAAAAAGAGTACTGAATTAAACCTTCTGTATTAACAGTATGCAGTCATACTTATCAAAACTTCTTAAATAAGATCAAATAAACATAAAGGAGCATCATTTTTTGTAGCATCTTTCTACCTATTCTATGTAAAACTTGAGTCTGTTTGGATGAATCCAGAGCTGATATTCTGGCAATGGTAAATGAAAATAAATAATTTGTCACAACATACCTGATAATATCTCTGATTGAAAACCCTGGCATACTTTACTAAAAGAGAAGGCGTTCTGTTTATAAACCAGACAAACTAACCCTTTTCTTTGACAAAGACTGAGGATTGAACTCAACTTTGAAGTAAGCAACTATTTATTCCAATGGAAAGTGTGTGTTTCCTTGCAGACTTAATGGTTGCTGCTGACCCTTAGACCTCATTACCTTTTTGTTGTTTGCCTTTGGTGACACAGATGTTAGCACTTGTAACTCATTCATAGTGACATTACTGCTCTTTTGCTGCTCCTGTCTTGATGAAAAGAGAAGGAAGCCACTTGGTGAGGAGAAAACAGTTTATTGATTTCTGAATGAGGGCGATGAAGTTCAGGAACTGGTGTGGTGAAGTAGTCAGTGGTGTCCAAAAGGTGGAGATGATCCAAGATGTAAGGATGGAAGAAAACTGGAATCAACAAACAGGAAAGACCAGTCATTTTTAATGGACGTGGGCTTAATACTATTGGATGTTAGCTAATAGACTGGGAGGTGAGGTATCGTAAAAAAACATCTTAAATACAGCTGGAGTTAGTGACGTTAGGGATGAAGAGTGTCAGGAGTTCCTGCCAGAAATCCAGCAGACGATAAACTGGCTTCAAAGATTGTTAAAGTTCCACTCTGATTGTCCTGTTTTTAGTCAAAAACAAAAAAGCTTGTGTTGTTTTCTATGACATATTTTCTGCAGAGCAGAAGGAGTTCCTTATAAATTTGCCTCTGAGTTGTGGGGGGGACCGTTGGCACGGAGTAAACCCTCACCTCGGGCATGTTCGCTGATCAGGAAGAAAGTGACCAAAAAACTCAACTGAAAATTGAGTCTTTTTAATAAAAAGTTGGATCAGATTCGCATCAGAGTACATACTCTGGATCTTCATCATGACAGGCAAAGAGCTTATTAAAGGGAGTCCCCATATATACATTGAAGGTGGGCATTATGTTGCTCCGGGTCAATGTTTGTCAGGTGAGAGTTAATCAAGAAAGGCCTTAACACCTTATATGGTCATCTTTACAAAATCTAAGGTTTGAGTGGTCAATGTCACTGATTAGGTCTTTGGAGCATGAATTACTGGTGGTCTGGAGTTCCATGTGGGTTAATGTAACAATCTATCCATAAATATGTCAATAACAAGATATAAAAGTAGGATATGCTATAAAATTATAAAAACCTTAATGTAACATATTGAAAGGTTTTTTATGCTTACATATTTAGTGTAAAAAACCCGTCCCCAGCGTATGTATTAATATGGAGCAGAGCAGGGAGCGTGTAACATGCTACGTCACAACTTCATGCTTTTTCTCACAGCATTTTTCCGTCTCTTCCTCATAAAAAACAAATGGAATAAAGATATGGAGTCCTGTTTGAAGGTTGACTTGTGCGGGTTGTTACTGCTTGGCTTTATCACGTGTACTGGCGCCTCCATTGGTGATGAGAGTGTCTGGATATGAACGATCTCAACCATTATTTGGTATGGTAGTTATCCCCTTTGAATTTCATGCAGGTACTTGGTGAACATTTTTATCCACATGTCAAATGGAAAAGAGGGTGGGTGGTTGAGAGAAATAAAGCGGGGAAAGGCACAACATTTGCCACTCTCATTGCCAATTTGTGATATAGGCAGAGGTAAGGGGTGAATTAGAAGAAAACACCACCATTGCAACTTTAGCTTTTAGCTAGTCTGGGATATTTTTTTTTCAACTTCTTTTTCTCTCTCTTTTTCCTTCCAGATGCAGTGTTGACAGCAAAGTTTCAAGAGTGGCCTGGCTCAATCGCACCACAATTCTATTCGCAGGGAAGGAGAAGTGGTCTTTGGATCCTCGAGTCATCCTGTTGGAAAACACAGCAGTCACAGAGTACAGCATCAAGATCCAGAATGTTGACATTCACGATGAAGGGCCCTACATTTGCTCCATTCTCACAAACAAGAAACCAAAATCTACAAAAGTGCATCTTATTGTACAAGGTAAGATATTTCCATCGCATAAGGGTTCCAGCTGCAGAAAGTACTGCGCAAAACTATGATTTTTAATATCAATATTGATGCTGTGAGATTAGTAAAATAACCAGCTTTCTCTTTGCAAAAGGTAATGTCTCTATTCAAGGTTTAGTTTTAGATTCGACGTGTCTGTTTTGAATTCAGTTTTTCTTTGTTTTAACACAAATTCATTTCTAAACCACATCACTGGTTCACAGATTTTTATATTGAGTCACAGAACATCAATTCAAAGTGTGCTGGAGTACTGAGTACAACTAAAGACAGAACTTTAGACAAAAAAACTCACCTTCACAATGATAACAACCAGGCACTGATAAACACTTTATTTTTTTAGCGTTATTTTATTTATTTTGTATAAATTTAGATTGTTGATATAAAGACATATCGCCACTAACCCTCAGGTTGCAGCAGCGACATCATGAGCATGGGCAGTATAATTTATTAACAACAAAACAATAAAATAAAATAATACATTCACGGAGGTGTGAATAAAGCTAAGACAAAAATTCAGAAAAAGAAAGAAAGTTGGCTATTCTGATACTGAGGTGTTTTTTGTTTTTTAATGGCCCCTGTGGTCGACTGACAGTTAGCCTATACCTATTACCTTTCTTGGTTTTCTTATTTTCTAATTTCTCAATCCACTGTATCACTTTTGGGATCACTGGGCTGCTGGAGCCTATCCCGACTGTTGGGTGAAGCACGTCCAGGGAGGCTGGCTGTCGACCAGACAGTAGAGCGACGACGCCTGCTTGGGCGTTTTGGTATTTTGTTTCATTAGTCTCTTTTTATTATCTCTTTTTTGACAACATGTACTTTTTTAAACCTTAAAGGTGTCATACCTTCTGATTTTTCTGGAATATGTTGCTTCACTTTTGGGTCTTAAACAATCTGTGGGTGCATTGTTTACACAATCAGCTGTTGTCACCTGGCAACAACAAAATGCAGCCAGAGATCGCTGCTTTTAGTTACAGTTTTTTTTTTTTAATTTAACAAAGCAAACAAGATAATTGACCCGCTATAATATCAATTCTAAAAATTAAGTAGTACTACTAAAACGTAGTATTCTATCTTGGTTTAATAAATGGGCTTCAGTACACATGCATACTTTGCTGTATCAATGTTACTTTGACAGTAAGTTAACAGAGGAAATGTTGTATTCAAGACAAAAGAAAGTTGAATTTTTTTCAAAAATTATATTTAGAACAGACATGTTAAACACAAATACAAATGTTGCATTCATATGGAAAGTTGTGCACATTTTTTACATTTATTTTTATTTATTTTTTTATGTATACATTTCTTTTTGACAGTTATCTTACCCATAACAATCACAATTAGTCATTGAATTTAAATAGATTTTAACACAATCAAAATATATATTATATATTAATTGAATAGGTCTAAACAAAAATAATGTCATATTTAATCCTTAATATCCTGTACCTGTTTTACACTCTGTCTACAATCTCTGCCGAATGTTTGATTTTCAAGTTTCTTTCCTAGATGGGATGTTTTTTTTTCTTTAACATTTACTACTTAGAATTTAGATCGGCCTCCTAGAAAGTGACTTCCAACTAGTCACATACGAACAACTTTTGGATGATAGAAGACAAAAAGGACAGATAAAAGACACCCCCATCATGTGTGTTAACATGACCTCAGACCATAAACAGACATTCTTCATGTTTCACAGTGGGGACACTATTCTTGTACTGATATTCGTTGTTTTACTGTCTGTCAGCTCAGATCTGAAAAGGCTTGTTTTTTTCTCCTGGATAATTGTTGCCATGTCAGCATGCACTGCAGCTGCTTTTACATAGCTGCCCTTCATTCACCTCTTTTGATGAAACATGATCTCCTAAAGAACCTGCCAATAAGTCTGAGCACCTGTAGAGAAACAGAAAACAACTGAGGAAAAAAGATTCAGCATCAACTCTAGACACTAAAAGAAGGGCAATTAAAGGGACTAGAGCCTGCCAAGTCATGACAAGAACTAAAAGTGGACCCACATCTCCATGCTTTTTTTGTTGTTGTTTGTTTTAGATGTACTTATAAAGTGCATTGAATAAAAACTGTAAGTTTTATTTTATTTTTTCTGAGGATTGACAGAGAACACTGCTTTCTTTTGCTTAATACACTTTCTTTTAGGAATGTCCAGATCCGATCACGGGATTGGAAATCAGGCCCCATCCCGTGGTTGATGAGTTGATAAAAAATTGGATGTTTTACCTCGATCAGTATTGGATATTTGATTTATTATTTGGATAATGGTATTGGCACGTCTTTGTGTGCGACCAGCCAACCCGGTCGCAGTAAAATGCGTATATATGCCACGACTTTGCACTCTGAAATACCGTGTATAATATACGCCAAACACGCTTTTTGCATGCATATGATACACAATGGTAGAGGATAGGTTGCGCCGGCGTACAATATACACGCTTTTTAGGTTTCATTTTGATCACGTGGTCAGAAATCCTCCGGCTCTTTTCTAAATGACGTCGTTCCCGGTTAAGGTTAGGATTACGGTTATGGTTAGGGTTAGAAAATCAAATTGTTCGTTTGTGGGGCTGTCTGTGATGCTCACGGCTCCACCAGGGGACGTGTCAAACGTGGAAAACAGACTTTAACAAGTTTAGGACCGCGCGTATTATATGCACGCAAAAACCGGTTTTGGCGTATATTATACACGGTATTTCCCAAATCGTGGCATTTGTACGCATTTTACTGAGACTGGGCTCGACCAGCACAAAAAGTGATGGAAATTTATGTTGGCAACATGTAATGGTGGAGCCAAGATGCAGATTGCTTCGTTGCACGTATTTTAAGTACATCCAAGGCTGGATTTTGCTGTTGGCTACACGTATTTAAAATTAAACTTCAAGTTAAATTCCCATTAGCTGTCACGCTCCTTTGTGTGTGAAATGTGTTCTCTGCATTTGATCCATCCCCTGGAGGGGCGGTGAGCTGCAGGAACAGCCGCATTTAGGAACCATTTGTCCGATTCGACCGCCAGCGTCTTCTGTAACTTTATAGGAGTGAAAGGAACCTCCACATGTGAACATGTCCGACCTCTGCGATCTGGCCTCTCCAGCGCTCCAGACCTGTTTCTTTGGGAGCTGAGTCGCTGCACTTTTTGTGAAATTAGGGCTCTTAACGACCTGAATTGTAATAAATGGCAGGTTGTTTCGTGAATCTTCGTGAGGTCAGCAGCAGAGCCTGTGGCTGCAGCCCTCCTGTAGCCAATGGGAGAGATCTGCCATAGCTAGACCGTTACCGGGTTGCACCTGAGCTGTAATGGTTGTCCAGGGACGTAACCTTCATGCTGAACCCTTCTTCTGGGTCTGTGCAACCAAAGAAAAAGTTCAACACTGGACGCACATTTTTCTTAAATTAAGTGCTTATAGACACTTTCTTATTATTATTATGATCAGCACTTTATATTTCAAGCTCATTATTTCAGATGAATATTCTACTAGATTGCATATCATGAAGTGATCACTACAACTTCTTGGTAGTTTGAGCAAAAACACTTCAGCTAAACGAAGCTAAGCTAGCGAGATATTCACAGATTTGGACTTCCAGGATCAAAAAACCATTGAAAAATGTTTCAAACTGATAGCAAGTGTCCCCATTGGGCTGTCTTAACGCGAACAACGCCCTACAAAGGCAGTTTAACAGACAAAAGATCAGGTTTTTGTTTCTTTTTAACGAGTACGGCGCTCTTCTGCTGCCCACAGAGAAACAGACGGCAGTGAGACACGGCTGCTGCTGCTGCAGCAGAAGGAGATTTAACCTCTGAAGACCTTTTTATTTCTCTTTGACAGAGCCCCAGTTAAGCAGAACTAACTACTGTAGTAATAAAACCCAAAATGGGATGTTGACGGATGTGGATTCCAGGTTTTGAAAGGTTAAAACTTTTATTCAACTAGCAGATTTAAAAAAATATCTTAATTACCATTTTAAAGATAAATGCTGCTTTTGCACAATGCAGTGATTTTAGAGTTTCATATTTCCGAGTGCGGTATTTTTCTGATTCTGTTCAATTTTCTTTCTTTCTTTCTTTCTTTTCTTGAAAGGCTTTGCCTTTTTCCAGGCCACATCTGTAAATTAAAATCCTGTTCTTTATCTGTCCTGCCTGGATAAATAAAAGTAAAAACAAAATTTTCTAAAAAAACAAACAACCAAAGATAATAG